>NW_027493229.1:0-383273 GCF_021521415.1 Bidens hawaiensis
TCACGTGGCTGGTTGTCCTTTTTTTTTTGCTTTTAATTTGTTTTTCGTTTTTAAGTTCACATTGGTTTGCTACCGTAAAACAAGAGTTTTTTTTACCGTTGATATCGTCAAATGATTCCAACCAAATTCGCGTCAGCTCGCAGTCACCAACCTCGGTTTTTTCCCCGTGAGTTTTTTTAGTCCATCGATTTTGGACGAAATCGCGTCAGGCCACGACCACAACGCGCGTATATTTTCTGTTTTTGTCACGGTCTTTTTTATGTAAATATGTTAATTTCTTGTATTTTGAGTGTCAACGAATTAAATTATTGCTTTAATTTTGATGTCGTAACCTGATACCAACCGAACTCGTTCTGAATAGAATAGCTTTTGTTTTAGGATCGCTCGTTATATACAATAAAACTTGAAATGTTGACAAAAATAAACGTAACTTTATATTTACAATTTTTTTTTAAATAACGAATAAAAGTTATTAAAAAGTATCAAATTAAATGATAAATGAGAAGATAATAATAAAAAAGAAGTATATTATTAAAAAATTTACGTTTGGCATTGGAAAGAAAAATAAAGAGTTCAGAAAACGGTATGAATAAAATTGTCTCCCTTCTAGACAACATAAAATAATGAGGAGCCGCCATTAGATTAAACTCGAAACCGCCATTAGCTTCTGTTATTTAATTGTTATTACAACGTGGTTGGTTTACAAGGGTTGCTTTAGATTGATTATTTTAAGCATAGTATGTTAATGCCTATGATAAAAAGTACATAATTTTGAACATCTTGTTTCACCCAAATGACATGTCAAATTACAATTTAGAACCAAGAACATTTATATAATTAAGGGATGTTTTGAAGAAACTAAAATAAACAAAGGAGTTGAATCTTAAAGAATAGGGGATGTTTGGCAACATGTACATCAGTAAGTGTTGAATTAATAAGATGTCTGAATGGTTAAGAATTAGGGAATGTTTGGCAACCTCTACATCAGTAAGGATGAATTAATAAGATGCCTGAATGGTTAAGAGACTCTAAGTTAGTAAGTGTTGGGTCATTGCTGAGTACGCCAATGTAGTGGTGATTGGTGATGAAGAAGGTGGTGGTGGGTCGAGGATGTGTTGCGTGTGAGTGGTAGATTGAGAGTTATAAAGACATGTGAATGGATAAATGTGTCAAATTTTCATTTGACATCATTTTGAAGCTTAAGAGGTAAGAGATTTGCTGACTGATTCAGAGGCATCATTATGGTAAATCAAGCACCACTTCATACTTACTAACTGATTCAAATGTAGTCTCTTAATAAATTTATTATTAGAAGACTATCAAACACCCCCTTAATCATAGTAAATGAGTTTTCATGGAACTTTTAATGTCAAAGAAATTCTATATATTTTGCCCATATTTAACAATATAGTTACGTTTGGCTTGTAAGCTTGTTAAATTATATGGCTGTGAAGGTGTCGGTGGTGATTACACTGGTAGTGGCGAATAAGGTGGGGGGGGGGGGGGGGGGGGATTTCAATCATTCGATTGAACTCCTTCGTTATAAGAAATAAATGCTTTAGTTGAAAAAAATTTAGGGAATTTATTTTAAAGCCATTTTTTCTCGTTGTTCAATCAAGTATGTTATCCTTTCAGTTCTAGATTCAAGTTTCCACAACCTCTACCAACTAGACTGCTTAGAAGTGAATTATAAGGAATCGAACACAAGTTTTTGTTTATCCGCTTTATAAACAACATACTAAGCAAATAATATTTTTTTACAAATTCTTTAGTCTTACACAATCGGGACGTGTTTAATTGTTTATTGTTGAGTCAAAGCAGGATAAACATGAAAATTGATTTACATTAGACAGATGATTTAACAGTATTAATATTGGTCGTGGTCAACGTTCAATTAAAATGAGCTCAGGTTGAAGTAAGCCATAAGGTAAAAAAAAAAAAACCAAAATGATTTCACCCATTATAGTGGCAACAGGTTTTGGTAATGGTAATGGTGGAGGTGAAGGCGGCGGTGATAATGATGGTTGTGACAGTGCTAATGATACGGGCTGTTGACGACGACCGATAGATGGTGGTGTCAAACAACGGTTCATAAATTTAACTTTATTTTAATATGTGAGCATGTATGGTTATACATTGTACATATAAGCAGTATATGTTATACGGCGTGTAGTTTACACGCCCGTGTATGCCTGTCTATATATATTGTTTCTTATTTCTTGTTTTGTAACTATTCATTCTAAGATAATAAAATTTTTCTTTCTCTGCTTCATTTCTTCTTTTCTTTTCATGTCATCGTTTTTCAATGATTACATGGCATCAGAGCAAAATTTTTAATTCTGCTTTTCGTTTCAACCGGTTTTTCTTGATTCACCGGTTTTTCTCTCTTCATTCGTTGTTTATTCTTGATCTTTTGATTATTTTCTTTTATCGATCCTATGTTTCTTCGAAAATTGATCTTGTTATCTTCTTGAAAACCTCATTTTCATTTCTTTTCTCCATTCTTTTCTTCATTTCAAAAGATTTCACCGTTCACTTTCACCATATATTCACAACATGCCGATTTGGGATGAATCTTTGGGTGTCTAAATTTAACTAGAGCTTCAATGCTTGTAAATGGGGGTCGATCACCAAGAAGTTGGCCTATATTTCAGCTTGACGTTAACAATGCTGGATATCTATATGATGTAACCATCTAGAATGTAACTTCCTGATAATTAGGTTCTTAAACTTCTGACATCCTTATATGGTTTAAAACATGCTTCTCGACAATAGTATATGAAATTATCTTCGCATTAAAGTCAAGAGGGTATGTGGGTTCTCAGAATGATCATTCTTTGTTTTCAAAGTCAATGGGAACAATTTGGAAGAGATCAATAATCTCAAGACTTTCTTGGATTCATCCTTCAAAATCAAAGATTTGGGAAGTCTCGATTATTCTTTGGGTGTGGAATTATGTCCTTTACACTACAAAAGGTGTTATCATGTGTCAACGAAAGTTTGCTAAGGACATGCTTGCTGATTTTGATGCTTCCAATCTTCCTTTCACTAACTCACCATTGCCTCATCATTTACAACTTAAAGCTCATGAGAGCCTTGTTCATGATGACCGCTTACAATACAGAAAACTTGTTGGTAAACTTAATTACCTTACTCATATAAGACCTGATCTTGCTTTTGTTGTTCAATTTATGAGTCAATTTATGCAAGATCCGAGGATTTCTCATTGGAATGTTGCACTTCATACCCTCTCATATGTTAAAGGGACTTTATCTCAAGGGTTATTCTTCAATAATATTCATTCCTTTCCTCTGCAAGCATTCTGTGATTCGGATTGGATAGCTTGTCCTAATACTAGTTGATCGGCTAGTGGTTTTTATGTTTCCCTTGGGGGCTCTCCGATTTCATGGAAATCTAAGAAGCAACCTACTGTTTCTTTGAGCTCGGGTGAAGCTGAGTACCGATTGCTTCCACATGTGGCTGCTGAACTTCATGGTCAACAAGACTTCTCTTAGAGTTCAATGTTCCTAACATTACTCCTGTCACACTCAAATGTGATAGTCATGCTGCAATCTATATTGCAAAGAATCTTGCCTTTCATGAGCGGACTAAACACATTGAAATAGATTGTCATTTTGTTCGCTAGAAATTACAGGAGGGCCTAGTGACTTTGGTGCATACGAACACGAAAAATCAGCTTGCTGACATTTTTACTAAAAGCTTATCAAAGCTTCATTTTCACTCACTTTTATGCAAGTTGGGGTTTCTTAACCTCCAACTTGAGGAGGGATGTGAGCGTATATAGTTATACGCTGTACATATATGCTCGTGTATGCTTGTCTATATATATGGTTTCTTATTTCTTGTTTCTTGTTTTTGTAACTATTCATTCCGAGGTAATAAAATTTTTCTTTTTGTGCTTCATTTCTTTTCATGTTATCGTTTTTCAACAATTACATAATATGATGTACATAAGAATAAATAAATTATTATATATAACAAAAGACAACTTTGGTGCCGCAAATGCCCGATTGGGCCACTTGGCGGCACCTTAGTGGTGTACGACACTTTGTGTTTTTTTAGTTCCGGCACCGTAACGAACATAACATAAATCGATCAAATGACAATTTTGTTTTTTACTTTTTTTTGTTTTAGTTACTCTACCGTAACGGATGTGAGAGAAACCGACCGAATCCGCGTAGATTTACCGAATTTTGTTTTACTTCCGGTGTCTTAACGAACGTAACAAAAACCAACCGAATGCCAAATTTGTTTTTGTATTTATTTTTGTTTTAGTTTTGGTACCGTAACAAACGTAACTGAGACCGACCGAATTTGCATAGACTCACCGCCTCAACACCCGGGATTAACAACGTTCAGGTTTTACCAACGCCGGATTTTAACTTCCGATACTATAACGCACGTACACAAAACCAATTCTCGATCTCTTTGAACCCAAAACCAATTCATTTCATCACCGAACACAAACCCTGTTCTTCATCCACCGTCAGGTATCCATCATCTCAATCTCTTCTGCTTATATCCTTTTCACTGTTTTCTTTTAATGCAATCTAACCCTAGATAGATCTGTTATCTGTTTTGTTATCGATCCTACTTTGTTGATTGATTGATTTGTATGTATATAATTTTTTTTATGTAATTTGTTGGTGTTAATTGATTCCAATCAAGTTGAGTCACAATAACCTCGATATAATTAATTAATATATTTTTAATGATTTGAGTGTAGGATATTTACTCTTTAGTAAGTTTTGCTGGTTTTATGATTGCGCAGCGAATTATTATATGAAAGCTTGAATAGATTGGGAAGTAGCATCTGTTAGTTAGTTAGTTAGTTTTATTAGTTCTGTTTAGTCTGCTTGCTATGCATCTGAAGTGATGTATTTTGCAGTCTCGGTTAAGGGGCCTGCGCAACTATTTGCATCTTCGGTCACATTGTTTATTTCGAGATTGTTGAAGAGTGGAATGTGATGGTTTATGTGACCTGTTTTTCGGTTGTTTTGAATTTTGAGTCACGTTACTATGTAAATTGGTTAATTACTGGAGTTTTATGATGTTATCTGTATATGCTAAAGCACATATCACCATTTGAATTTGGAAGTTTTTGTTTTCTATTATCAAGTTTTTTTTGAATGCTACTTTAGTTTCATATATTATACTCTTTATCAAGTTTTACTAAAATAATGAAGTAGAAGTTGCTTAGTAACTTTTAGCTTAATTTGGCCTTGTGTTTATAAGATGTTTTCTGACTCTTAGCTTAAAATTCTTACTGTGTTTTTTATTCTATTGTAGCAACTAAAGTAAGTTATCAGCTTTTAAAAACTTATTCAGCAGACCGGCTAATCACAGTGCTTAGAGAGGACAATCTTTTTGTGAAAACTGCATTAGTGCTCCAAAGTTAACAACACACAGGTATTGTGCCACATACGCTATAAGATATTCTTGAAGTAATGAAATTTTCTTGATGTCAAATTCTTGTATGACTCTATGGAAAGTTTGGCTGCGCGCCTGCGCCAGTAAACCGAAAATTATTTATTTTGATATGGTCTGTTTCCTTTTAATCAATCAGGCCTGTAAAGTAGTAACGTGATCAGTTATTTATGTTTTGGATGAATAGATTTTGCTTCTCGTTATCTTATTATATATAGTAGTATAATAAGTTTGGGATACTTCATAATTTGCAAACAGCTTATTATCTTATATTACAACTTCTAACTACTGAACCAGATTTAATCATCTATAGCCTTTGTTACAGTTGATTATTTGGTTCTAGTTATTCATTGTCACCTTATTCTTCAAAACTCGTACCCAAACATTCCCTTGCGGGCTTAATTATTATTTTTTAAATATTCGCTAATAAACATTTTATGAAATAACTCAAACATAACATGAAGAATGCACACATGGCCGGCAATAAACGTTTTTTAATATTTGGAAAAAGAACAATAAACCTGTAACATTGCATCACTAGTGTTATATTATATCCAATACACATTAAAGAAGTAAATTATCATTCAGGTTGGTACATATATGTTTTACCTCATAGCTTATCTAATTACCCTTTTTTTAGTTTAGAGTAAATTGTGGTTTTCGTCCCTGTGGTTTGTCCAAATCTGCAGTTTTAATCCAATAGTTTCAAATTTGCGATTTTCGTCTCTGTGGTTTCATTTCACTTGCAATTAAACCTGAATTCACTAATCCCGTTAAGTCTGGTAGCTAAACCCATCAGCGTGTCCTTCACGTGAGGGGCAGCTTTGTTCTTTTTCTCCCCAAATAAACCCCGGTCCTAATTCGCAAGCCCCCTCACATGAGGGGCTGGAGCGTATTTTGAGGGAAAAAGGGACAAAACTGCCCCTCACGTGAAGGACAAGTTGATGGGCTTAACGACCAGACTTAACGGGATTAGTGAATTCGGGTTTAATTGCAAGTGAAATGAAACCACAGGACGAAAATCGCAAATTTGAAACCTTGGACAAACCACAAGGACGAAAAACACAGTTTACTCTTTAGTTTATTCTGAAAGCATTTCATTCAGGGACTTGTTTGTAATTATATATGGGCTGAATGCACATTTCATGGGAGGTGTAGAGGATGATGAACCACCCTCAAAACGTGTGAAACCATCGTTTAAAGAACCAAAAGGTTATTCAAACGGCTCGTTTCCAAAAGAATCTGCAAGTTGCTCATTAATGGCTCGGCCCCTAGCTTCCCAAGGGGATGATGAAATAATTGGTTCACAAGGGATCAAAAAGGTAGAGTTTGTTAGAATTATTGCAGATGCATTATATGCTCTCGGGTACAGTAAAACAGGGGCTTCTCTTGAAGAAGAATCCAGAATAACTTTTCACTCGCCAACCGTTACTACTTTTATCCAACAAATTCTTGATGGAAATTGGGACGGAAGTTTAGCTTCTTTACATAAAATCGGTATAGTGGATGAATCTATAATCAAGTCAGCATCTTTTATAATACTACAACAGAAATTCTTTGAACTTTTGGATCATGAAAAGTTAATGGAAGCTTTGAAAACACTGAGGACTGAGATATCGCCTCTTTCGGTTAACAGTAACAGAGTCCGAGAGCTTTCTTTCTTCATTTTGTATCCTAAATCCAGGATCATTGATGGAATTTCTGGTCAGCAGATGGTCAAACCTAAGGCTCGGTCAGAGATACTTGAAGAATTGCAAGAGTTGTTTCCTCCAACAGTTATGATACCAGATGGAAGACTTTTACAGTTAGTAGAACAAGCCCTTGACTTGCAACGGGAAGCTTGCTTGTTTCATAATTCTGATGCTGGTGAAACATCATTGTTCAGTGATCATCATTGTGGACGAGATCAGATTCCTTCACAAACAGTTCAGGTTAGGGTTTCATCAACAATGTAATATATATTTGTGTTACGACTTGATATTATATATATGTCAAATACCATAAGTTTACTAATATTTATAACAAAATAGACGAATGTCAATATAAATAAGAGAAATACATTTTTAAATAATAAATTATTCTAAAAATTGCTATTCATTAATTGAAAATATGGTATTTGTTCTTTAATATTATAGAAATACAAATTATCTTTTATCTTTTGAAGTCAAAATCGGCGCAAGTTCACCGATTATATGTGAATTTGGCTGAGGTTGACCAACTTCGATCGATTCTTAGTAACTAGGCAGAGTTAAAGAAACTCTCCTTGGCGACATACCTTGTAGCGAGTACTCGGGGAGTACTCGGCCTTGTAAACCTAGTTTTACAACATTGTTTATATGTTATGAGTACTTATTTATTTTAATTACTTGTGTTATAGATCTTACAAGAGCACCAGGATGAAGTCTGGTACTTGCAGTTTTCTCATAACGGGAAATACTTAGCGTCTTCTTCAAGTGACAGCTCAGCAATTATTTGGGAGGTAACAACTAAAATCCTTTCCAAGTTTCTCCCTTTCGCTTAACGTTTAACTTACGTTCATCATGTTACAAACTTCTTGCTTCTAACATTCTTATAGGTTAATATGGACGGTAAAGTGTCATTAAAACATCGATTAACCGGTCACAATAAACCCGTTTTTAGCATTTCATGGAGCCCAAATGATTCCCAGATTTTGACATGTGGCGTAGACGAGGTTGTTAAACGTTGGGATGTTTCGTCTGGTGAATGCCTTCATGTTTATGAAAAAGGTCTTCTTGGTTTAATCTCGTGTAGTTGGTCTCCGGATGGTAAATGCGTGATCACAGGGTTAACTGATAAAAGCATAACAACATGGGATTTGAACGGAAAGGAGATAGAATCTTTGAAGGGTCAAAAAACAATAAAAGGCTCGGATTTGCAAGTAACGAGTGATGGGAAATTGATAATCACACTTTGTAAGGAAACAATGATATTACTAATTGATAGAGAGTCAAAGAGTGAAAGATCCATAGAGGAAGAACAAATGATAGTTTCATTCACATTATCTAGGGACAATAAGTACTTGTTGGTTAGTCTCGCGAATGAAGAGTTACATCTTTGGAACATCGAGGGTCGTATTCGACCAGTTGCAAAGTTTAAGGGTCATAAACGGTCTCGGTTTATTGTTAAGGCTTGTTTTGGTGGACTTGATGAAGCATTCATTGCTAGTGGAAGTGAAGATTCTCAGGTACTTGTTTCATAAAATTAAGGGCGCGTTTGTTTCACGGAATGGAATGGAATTGGAATTGGAATTTGAATAGGATTTGGAATTGGATTTGGAATACATTCCAACAGGAATTGGAATTTGAAGGAATTGAAATCCCATTCCATTCTTGATGTGTTCGTTTGACAAATGAATTGGAATCGTTTTTTTTTTCTTTTTTAATGATGATAATGGCGGAAACACTTTAGTTTTTTTACTTTTTTTGTTTTCGATTTATATTTTGAGTTATGATTTTTTTATTATTATTTTTGAATATTTTTTTTGAGGGGTTTTTCAAAAATAATAATAAAAAAATCATAACTCAAAATATAAATCGAAAACAAAAAAAGTAAAAAAACTAAAGTGTTTCCGCCGTTATTTAAACTCAACAATAGATTCCAACGAATTCACTTGAAATCCTCCACATTTTGGAAGGACTTAGAATCCCTTTATTTAAAGGAATTTTAAGGAATTGAATTCCAATTCCAATTCCAATTCCAATTCCAATTCCAATTCCATTTCTTTGACAACCGAACACATCATTTTAGATTCCCACGAATTAAGATTCCAATTCCAACGAAACGAACACGCCATGTCATAGGATTTTAATTCCAGTTCCTTTAGAGTTCTCACGAATTTTGTTGAACGTGCCCTAAATATTATTTTTTGTCAATTTAAAACACACGCCGATTCATGATTATTGAAACAATGTTGTAGGTTTATATATGGCATAGGGGATCGGGAGAGCTGATCAAGACATTGAGAGGGCATGCGGGTGCGGTTAACTGTATCAGTTGGAATCCAGTGAACCCGCATGTGTTGGCTTCAGCAAGTGATGATCGTACGATACGAATATGGGGCTTAAAACAGTTAAACGCAAAGCAAAAAGGTAAAGGGAAGTTGACAGTCAACAATGGCGTTCACTACTGCAACGGGGCAACAAATTGAATAACTTTTAAAAGTTTCGATCGTAAATACATCACTTGTAATTTGAACATCAAATGCACTTCTGTCATCTTAATAAACCTTTTTAACTGCTTTGTGTGTGGCAATGTCTGCCTTTTTATCTACTTAAGTGCAACTTTAGAAATTACAACATGGTTTATTGGTTTGTAAGGGTTTTTATCAGCTTGCTGTCATGTGGCTCATGTTGATTTGGTAGTTTTGTTAAAAAAAAAAAAGAAAATTACTTGATATGATCAAACAAATCGGACTTATTCAGGGTGTGTCCATGTCACTGTTGTCTCGTGAGGTCCATATGAGCCGCATGACAAGAGAAAACAGTCATAGACTCATATTGGCCGTGTTTAACGCAATTTTTACGGCATATATGATGTTTTCAAGTGACAGATTGATATGACCAATGACACGGTCATTTGTTCTCTAAGATCATATGACCCATATGAGGTGACATGAAATGTGGTTAACACTTTCGGGGGGTGACGCGCCAATAGCATAACTGCACATATTTCTTGATATTCTTACATCTAGGGGGTGTTTGGTAGAGGGAATTGAGGGGTGAGAAATGGAATTGGAAATAATTCTCTTGTTTGTTTATGAAAGAAAGAGGTGAGAAATGGAAATAAACCATTTCCATTTCTCTGATTCTGTTTCTCTACAAAAGGCGGAGAATTGGATTTCCAGGGTTTCATTTCTCAGCCTCACTCTCTCACGCCTCTCCCTGCTCGATCGACTTGCAGCCTGTAATCACCCACAAATCATCTCCAATCCAAGAACCGATCTCAGTTATCATCATCATAATAATAATAACCCGAAACCCTCATTCGTTCTTCATCTTCACCGTACAACACACACACACACACACCATCACCGTAACACACACCCGCCACGTCACCACGCCGATAACCGTCAATTGAATCGAATGCTTCACACTTAATATTATTATTATTATTAATTATTATTAGGTTTCTCAATTCCATTCACGAAAAAACCCTAAGGTACGTTCAATTTCTCTTATTTCTGTATATTACCATCACTGCTAACGATTCAATCGTTATAATAACGAAATTGTTAATAGTTATTGGATAATGCTGTGTATTGCTAGTGTAATTCGATTGGAATGTATTTATTATTATTATTTAGGTTTGGATGTTGATTTGTATATTTTTTTTATAATTTTTGGTTGGTGTAGGATTGTGTGTTGGTGAGAGGAATGAAATCATTTGACAGGATTGTGAAAGTTTATTGTTTTTGGTAGAATGAGAAATGTTGTGAGTGGTATAATTATTAAGAGATATGGCACAGCAACAATCTTCTCGCCTCCAACGGTTGCTGACTTTACTCGAGAGTATCTTTTTATTGCAATCTTTCTTTTCTAGGCTTATTGTTGTTATTATCATTATTATATTGTAAATGCATATTTTGTGGGAAAACGGATGAGTTTTTAGCAATAAGTTTATAGTTTGGTTTCATAACTGACTTGCCTTTGAATTGTTTAAAAAGTGATTAGGTGCCATGCATGTATGCCTAATCATGCAATAGGGAGTTTAGTTGAAAAATCATTAATATATATAGTTTAGATGGATTTAGAGTGGTGATACTATCTGATGCAGCAGATTGACATAATTAACGGTTGGAACTTGAATGTCACAATTTGGATTTGGTATGAGAGAAGCAGCTTAATCTAGAGTTAGGTTAATATTAGCTTGAAATAAGGTAGAGTGAAAATGTGTACTTTTTCATGTTCATGCTGGCTGCTTGTATTTCTTGACCGTTGTTAAGCTGGCTTGACACAAGCCACACGATTCACTGCAGCTCGCCAGATAGGGGAGATTGCAAAATTACATCCTCAAGATTTAAGCTCTTTGCTACGTAAGGTATGTATTACTGCATTGATTTATTTTAGTATTGTTTTTTAGTTTGGGACATATTATGGCGGTTGTGCATTCAAATTGGTTTGATTATTGCTTAATGCATTTTTCAGGTATCACAATATCTTCATAGCAAAAACTGGGATACCAGAGTTGCGGCGGCTCATGCCATTGGAGCAATTGCTGGATGTTTCAAGCATTTATCTATGACTGATCTCTTTAATCTTGTTGAGACAAAGATGAAGGAGGCTTGCATAAACTGTTCTGTTGAAGAGGTTGTTTTTTTGGCCAACATCTCTCCCCAAAATAAGTGCTAGCACTTCATTCCAGAGGTTTTTCTTGGTCCCTTACGTACGCCCATTTTTTGCTCTGTTTCAGCTATTGATCTGACATTTTTTATTGACAGCTTTGAACTCTCTAAAGTGTTGGGACATGGGGCTCTTTTGGCTTCCAGAGGACAGGTACTGTATTTTTTTGAACTTTTAGCTTAGAGTCTTGTGGATATAGTTAATCTTGATATATTGATTATTCTGTTTTAGGAGTATGACCTTGCAAGTGATTCTGGCAGCAACTCGAAAGAAAGACTAGCCAAACAAAGGCAAAACCTAAAGCGGCGGATGGGTGAGTTGTGAATGTGCTATTACCCTTGGCTATATTTGCATCGTGAAATAATTTCTTTATTGAATTGCTTTAAACTTGTATGTCTGATAGCAGGTTTGGATGTGTGTGAGCTGTTTACGGATGTACAAGGTTTGATTGGAGACGAAGATCTTGTGATGCATAAACCTAATCCCGCTGGAAGCAGTGTACCATCTGATTTTTACCTACAAAAACCGGGGCGTAATATCCAGCAGTTTGTTGTAGATGTGGTTCTTGGTTACAGATCAGAGGGGGAAAGTGCTCGTCAAAGAAACTCCTCAAAACGTAAGTGTTTGGAATGAATACGTGAAGGTATATTCTAAAAAATATATACCGATGGTTCAATGGGATAGTTGTGTTGTATACCGATGGTTCAATGGGATAGTTGTGTATGGTTGAAGTATGTTTTGGATGTGAATTGGTTTTAACTATGGTTGATGTTTTTTGCTTAAAAACTATGTTTTGTATGTGAATTGGTTTGATCAATGCATATTTTGGTTGGAATTTATGCATCTTTTTATATGTTTTTTATTTTTTAATAAATATTTGTTATGAAAAAAATACTTGTGCTAATGATAAAGTCGATATAAATTCTCTATTTATTTTCTATGTACCAAACAAGAGAAATGATTCTCAGCTATATTTCTCTACTGAAATCTCTGTACTACCAAACAGAACAGTCAATTCTCATTCTCCAGACCAATTCCCTTTCTCTGCAATTCCATTTCTCTATTTCATTTCTCTACAATTCAATTCTCTGTACCAAACACCCCCCTAGTGTTTTGTGGTTTGACATCAAAGATGTTTCTTTCTCTTACAACCTTTGACCAACAAATGAGCTAACTTGGCTCAAGTCGTTTCAGATCAAGTTTTTTAGCTAGTTTTATTCGAGCGAGATACGAGACACGAGCTTTTTGAATAGCCCTACACGGGGATGGCATTCCATGAAATCACATCTCTGTGAGGCATATAGCAAAGCATCTATGCACTATGCACGTCTTATATGCATGTCACACAGACTCCCAACAATTCCATGAACACAGATCATACGTAACATTCCATAGACACTGAAAGGTAATTTTTAACTTCACCAAGACTCCAATAATTACATGGACACTGATCATATGTAACATACTATTTTCGTTAATATTTGTAAAATTATATCATGTGAACGGTTTTATTTGCATCGAGCATTTCTATTTCTATTTGTGAAATATGAGATCGCTAATAGTTAAAACAATCACGAGTTAGTTATCAGTTGATGTCTGAGAAATACGTTTGTATTACAATTTACTTTTAGAAAACTGGAGGGCCTATATGCCATTTGGGCAAACTTAGAATTAGTGGGTCAAAACTCAAAACTCAAAAAAAACTCAAAAGAGGATCATAAATCATAATTCTTATCAGTTCAAAATTGGCTTTTGGTGTTTTGAGGGTGGAGATAAACTATGAGAGGGAGTACTGATCAAGAACAAGGCTGAAAATCCAACACCTTGGAAGAAAAAAATTGTTTGCTAGGCAGTGATAGATATACATCAAGGTACCAATCAAATATTGAGAGAATTACGTCTTTAAATACCTTAAATTAGTAGGGCAAATAAGATGTCGAACACGAGTTAAGAGTTACTGCCAATACATTGGCAAACATAATGTGAAATTGATTTGTGATTTGAACTATTTAAATTAGGTATATTGGTTTTTAATGATCCCAGCTATTGTCTTTTGGTCGCTGCTGGTCTCAACTAATGAATTGGCTACTAATGGTCCCAACTTTTAAAGTATTTGTTCCTAACGGTCCGTGACTAACAGAATCCTAACGTCGTTAGTTTCAGGTAGCCGGAAAAACGGTTTTGGCCGGAAAACTCAAATTTTTCCCCGAAAACTCAACATTTTCGTCCGAAACATCTTGGTAACTTCGTATCGGACCTTTAGGAACCTTTTTCTAGTAAAAGCCCCAATTATTGAGGTCGCCGGAAACTATAGAATCATCGTCGGAATCGGTTGATGGTGCTCAAGTTGTGGTAGTTGGTTAGCGGTGAGTCAATTGGCGGTGGTTGCGGTGTTCAGGTGGTGTTTTCCGGCAACAAATTTGAATTTTCCAGCCAAAAACGTTTTCCCGACGACCTGAAACTAATGGTGTTAGCTTTCTGTTAGTCACCGACCATTAGGAATAGGAACAAATACTTTAAAAGTTGGGACCATCAGTAGCCAATTCATTAGTTAGGACCAATAGTGACCAAAAGACAATAGTTAGGATTATTAAAAACCAATATACCTTTAAATTAAGATTTAAATAAGTACAAGTGATAACATCTTGTTTTGGGTTCAATACATTCGATACTAACAATTTGATTCATATGATATACTTGATGTGCCATATCTATAAAACAAATAAAAGTTGTCACGTGATATTTTTAATATTAGGATTCTGTTCGTTTCAAGGATTTGGAAGGAATTCTAAGGAATGAGATTTAAATCCCATGAATTGATATGTTCGTTTCATTAAATGAAAGAATGTGAATGGAAACTAAATCCCATCAAATCCCACATTTCATGGGATTTTAAAATCCCACATATTTTAAAGGATTGTTAAGGATTTTCTTATTAACAATAAAAACCTTTCCAAAAAAAGTTCAAAAAAATTAATAAAAAATTCATAACTCAAAATATAAATAAAAATCGAAAAATGTAAAAAAACTAAAACATTTCTGCCTTTGCCCTCGTTCTTAAAAAAAAAAGAAAAAAAAAACCGAAACCGAAAGTAGACCAAAACAAAACACAAACCAAAACTGAACCGAATTGATGGAAACCGAAAAAATCGATCAAAACGAAACAAAAAACTGAAACCGAATAGAAATGAAACTGAAAAAATGACCACAACGAAACAAAAAAACTGAAACCGAACAAAAATGAAACTGAAAAAACCGACCACAACGAAACAAAAGGCCGAAAACGAATCCGTAACCGACCAAAAACAAACAAAAGAAACCGAAACCCATCCCGTCCAGTGCTCCGAAACCGACCATAAAGAAACAAAGGAAACCGAAACCCGACCCGTCCAGTGCAAAAACTCTAGTCAGCTCGAAACCAATTCCAATTTCAATGCATATTAACCAACCAAACACATGATAGGGATTTTCAAACATTCCATTTCATTCCAATTCCAATTCCAATTTCAAATCCTTTAAAAAAAGTTCGTGAAACGAACGCACCCTAGAAGTATCATACCATTTTTTAAACAACATTTGAAACCGCATATATATATATATATATATTCAAAAGAAACGTAAAGTAACATCAATATCACGTAATATTTTTAATATTAGATAAGCTTAAATAATTCAATGGAACATGTTACATATCGAATCGATTGTCCTCAATGTTTAATAGGAGTTTACAAGTCAAAAAAATAATGATAATATACAAGCTTATACCTAAACAACCTAAACATGATGATAACAAATATAAAAATCTTGTCTATATATTTTCTCTGATTATTACATAATTATTCAAAAACATTGGTCAAACCCGAGTTTATGTATTCTTGATCATATAAATATCGGTCAAAATTGCATGTTTCATCCTTTATCTTTAAAAAGCATGTTGAACAACTTAAAAATTACGTTGAACATCGTTTTTACTCATCGTGATTTTTCATGAATTATAAAACCTGCAATTCTAGACTTAATTTGAAGGAAACCGATCAACCGAATCGTTAATAACAATTTTCAATATTTATAAACTACATTGTTGAAAAATGAAAACAAATCAAACCAAAAACTTACCAAGGTCTGCTTCTACTTTTAGTTTGATTTCATGGTTTGGGTTTATTACACTTTCAAAACTTAATTTTTTTGTAAAATTTGAGTTCACATATAACTTCAGAAAACAATGTAACATATTAATTGACATCTATTAGTTTTACCAGATAAGACTGCATTAAGTACATAAAAAATTTGTTTTACACAAGTGGAAAAAGAAAACTTTTGTTATATTTCTACAATTATCCGAACCGAAGCGCAAACCGATGCTCGCGTTCAGTTTATGTATGTAAATGAAAAATTAGCAAGAGAATTAAGAACTGAAATACAGTTATATACAATTCTCCTGCTGCACATAAATTACAAGCTCTTGATCACATTTATTATGTGTAACATAACAATTAACCAATAATTGTTGGGAGTTAGGAAACCGATACCGATTGCAGCAATGTATCAATGTAAATCTTCAACTTTGCTTTTGTAATTGCGCCTTCCCTTCGGCTTTCTGCGATTTCTTTACCGTCTTTGAACATAATCAAAGCAGGCAACCCGTACACCTTGTATTCTTCGATTAGCTTCGGGTTTGCGTCGTGATCGATCTTTACAACCAATAGTTTCTCTTCGTATTCCTGGAAGTTAACACACAGTTGAAACCATAATTAACCATCAGAATATGTTAGGTTGCATAAGAGTGCAAATTCTAACATTTAGTAGGGACTTAAACGAGTCGAGCCGAGTTTTAGGAGAGCTCGAACTCGGCTCGTGAGTTGTTTTTTAAAGTTCGGGCTTGGCTCGTTTTGAGCTTTTTTTTTTCCCTAAAGCTTGAGCTTGGCTCATGAGTCGTTTTTCCAAGCTCAGGCTCAGCTTGTTTTGAGTTACAAGAGCTTGAGCTCGGCTTATTTCAAACTCTTTTTTTAAAGCTTGAGCTCGGCAGTCGGCTCGTGAGTCGTTTTTTCAGGCTCGGCTTGGCTCGTTTTGACTTACAAGAGCTTGAGCTCGGCTCGTGATTTAATTTTTCAAGCTCGGGCTCAGCTCGTTTTGACTTACAAGAGCTCAAGCACGGGTAGTGAGTCGTTTTTCAAGCTTAGGCTCCGCTCATTTTGATTTACCGGAGCTCGAGCTCAGCTTGTTTCAAGCTCTTTTCCAAAAGCTTAAGCTTGGCTCGTGAGTCGCTTTTTCAAACTTAGGCTCAGCTCATTCTGAGCTACGAGAGCTCAAGCTCAGCCCATGAGTCGCTTTTTCAAGCTCGGCCTTGGCTCGTGTATTATTTATTAATTAATTTACATATGCTTTAAACAATTTTTATAATTTTGAAAAAACACCATTAAATGTGCCCAAGTTCAGCTCGAGCTCAGTTGTGCAATATGAAATTAATACATGCAAGTCCACAAAAGGCAAAACATAAAAATACACAAGGCTCATTTTAGGCTTGAGCTCGAAAAAGCTCGGCTCATTTTGAGCTTTTCAGTGATCCTATCTCGAGTAGCTTGACTTATTAGCACACCTAATTGTGTGTTTTCAGCAATCAACATCGTAAAATATCTGTAAATTAAAAACGACGTCGCATCGAATATTAATATAATAATATTAATATTAATATTAATATTAACCTTTGATAATGATTCAATAGCTGGAGCGACTAACCGGCACGGTCCACACCAACCGGCCACGAACTCAACAAGAACCGGCCGATCCGATTTTAACACAACGTCCGTAAACTGACTCTCGTTAATCTCCGTAACTCCTCCGCATTTAACCTTCAATCTCGAAGGTGAATTACGGAACGAGTGGTTGAGTTTTATTTGCGCGTTGAAATTGGGGAAGAACGACGTCGTACGGCGGGACGGGATGAAGGAATTGTATGGACGGTTGGGATGAACCGGCGGACGGTGGCGGGAGATGACGGTGGCCGTTGAAGAAGATGACGCCATGAGAGTGTCCATGGCTGTGGTTAGTTAATGAGGTGATGAGACGTTGGTGGTGAT
The DNA here is from genome assembly GCF_021521415.1 of Bidens hawaiensis. Lineage (NCBI taxonomy): Eukaryota > Viridiplantae > Streptophyta > Magnoliopsida > Asterales > Asteraceae > Bidens > Bidens hawaiensis. The sequence goes on from NW_027493229.1 coordinate 17,885, forward strand.
AAGATGACTGAATGGGAAAGTGGAGATGACGTGGCAGAGACACGTCCTCTTATTTTTTTTGGGTCGGGTCATGTTTCCGTCACGTCAGTTTCTAAATTTTTTTTATAATAAATAAATCAGCTAATCAAACTAACTTGAAATTAAACCAAAACGGATTATATAGAAACCGGTTTATAATTTTCTCTACCAAAACCGTTTAATCAAACCGAAAACGGCCAAAACCGGTCAAATCAAAACTCGAACTGAAACCAATCGTAACCTGGTCAAGAAACCGGTGTCAACCCAAACTGAAACCGATCATAAACAAGTTTTGACTTTTTTAGACCAAACCGAACCGGTTTTGAGTTTTAAACCGGTTTGTGCACCTATATTCGTTTAGTTCAAGGACCTGCATAAGCTCTACATTAATGTCCGTTCGAAAACCTCTTGTCCACCTCCTTTGACGTTATCTGGACTAGCATAAGCAAACCCATTTTTTGTTGATGCTCTTATACTTAGGCTTGTTATTAATTGTTGCCGATTTTTAATGAATATATACTTAACCCAATTGGAAAGAGGCTAACTCTGTGTTTTGTGATATACATATATAATACACATTTGTACTCGTGATTCATGATGACTCAAACTCACCTGGATGTAGAGTATTAGGCAACTTTTCGTTCTTGAAGGTTGTTCTAACGAGTTTCTTATGTGTCCACGGATTTATCAAGAGAAAATTTTGAATCACGAGATTTTCCTTTATTGCATTGTTATCGAGATCAAGGTCCACTTACTTGGCTTTTATAACAAAGTAAAGGCATAAATTGAGTTGAGAGTGTGAGACATGAATTTTAACTCTAGTTTTCAATTATAGTTCATTAGTTAATTGTTTAGAAATTTAGTAGAACAATTAAAAAAATAAAGTTATTATATGGTAAAGAAGCCATGAACATTGTGTTCCATGTGGTGAATAATGCAAAGGATGATGTAGTTCATGCCTTCATGGGTTAGGTTCACAAATAAGAATTGGACGAATGGAGTGAAACATGTACAAACAAACAATAACCAGGAAAAATCGGTAGTCAGTAGTGACTCTATTGGCTCAATAAATCATGTGGCTAGAGACGTACTAAAAGTATCTATTTTAATTTTAATTTTCTAGCATGTAAACGAACCGAATGTTCGGTGAAGTATTTGTAAACAGTTTGACGGGAAGTTGGCTCAATAAATTCATTAACAATTATATAGTTAGTAGTGACTCTATTGGCTCAATAAATTCATTAATATGAAATGCTTAAAATATTATTAATTGTTTTAGTTAATTTTTTTTAAACGGCCAACAAAAGCAAATTTATAAAATAAAAAATGACAAGCACAAACCAAATAGACTAGCAAGACACTAGTCAACACAACCCCCAACAACAATTACACTTTAAACCTACACCAATCCTCCCATGACAAAAGAGGTCTTCCGGATCTATTTTTAACCCAAAGATAACTTAGACCTTTAATATTGCTCACAACACCACCCGCAGTTGCCGCCGAACCGTTGAACACTATGTCGTTGCGGGCGTTCCATAAACACCACATCGAAACCAGACAAACTGCATGGAAATACTTTGCCTTTTTCCTTGAGAATTTTGTAAATTTATGAAGCTCAAGGATATCACGAAAGTTAAACGTGTATATATGAGGAACCTTGCACCAAAGTGAGATTGCTTGCCAAACTCCTTGAGCTAAACCACATGAAACAAAAATATGATCGACCGTCTCTTCTATCTCGCCACACACCGGACAATCTACAGATTCCACCATAATATTTCTCTTTGTCAGAGATGTCAATACCGGGACCCTATCCAACTTTGCCCTCCAAGCTAGAATTCCCACTTTTTGAGGGACCCAATTATTCCAATAAAACTTATAACTTGGTATGAATAAACATACCTCAATCATTCTTGCTTTTAGACTTGTGGTCGAAAATCTTCCCGAAGCATCAATTTCCCATCCAATTTTATCTTCCCCCTCCATTAAAACCACCTCATGACAAAGAATTAAAAGTTGTCTTTAACTCTTCCACCTCTAACGCCAAACTAGGAGCTCTCACCCAATTCCAAGTACTGCAAATAACTCCATCAATCATGACTAGCCACTATGCAACTTTTCTCCCTCTCAAGATCAAACAACAAGGGGAATTTTTTGCAAAACAGTTCATCACCATTCCAAAAGTCAAGCCAAAAAATAGTTTTATTTCCACTTTTAACCCCATATTTTAACAATAAGTCTAATCTGATCCCCAACCCAACTCGTCCGCCGATCTCTTCACTTTGCCAATTCCTAGACGAATGATGTATTGACCAAATTACCTTTCTCCACAAACTTTCACGCTCCTCTTTAAACCGCCACCACCACTCCGCTAAAATCACAAAATTCACATCCCGTAGAGACCCCAACCCAAGCCCGCCATATTCCACCGGTGCAATCACCCGTTGCCATGCAACCCAATTGACCTTAGACTTCTCATCCGAACCCCCCTAGAAAAAAGTTCTTCTCAACCTATCCAACTTTTCGATAACTCCATCCGGTGCCCGATACAACGAAAAATAATAGGTCGGTAACGCGTTTAAAACCGACTTTATATCGGTAACCCGACCCCCAAAAGACAACGCTTTAGTTTTCCATTTTGACAATCTTTTTTGAAACATTTCCACCACCAGGTCCCAAGCAGAAAATAATTATGACTTTCAAAATTAAGCAATAATTATGCCACTTGGCAAAAGATGATGAGATAATTATGCCACGTGCCACATCAATGATTTTTGTTTATTATAATAGTAGATTTATCTTTGTTTAGTTATGTTCATTTAAATTTTAAAACAAACGAACATAAACGACCACAAATGCTCATTTTTTAAATAAACGAGCATGAACATAAATATTTCTTCGATTAAGTGTTTGTGCTCATTTAAAGTTAAATGAAAGAGCATGCCCTTGTTCATGTTCGTTTGATCCATTTACTGACTTTTATTATTCACGCTGATGAATACGTCGGTCTCAACTTCTAGGCCTGTTGATGCTATTTATGTTTGTGAATCGTTTGTGAACACACTCATTTCCTTAATGAACGAACACGAACATAAAATCGTGTTCGATAAGTGTTCGTGAACACATTATTTCCTTAACAAACGAACATGAACAAAGCCTTGTTCGTGTTCGTTTACAACCCTAATTCTAACCTTTATATCATTTAATTATAGTATTCAAAAAAAATTATATAAGGTGGATGTAGGTGTTACATGTATATATTCATATACTGTTTAAAAGTAGCTCGATAAATATACTTGTATACATATACAAGCATAAATAAATAGAAAATTACTCATGCTTTGATCTATATATACACGTTACTTCTTGACTTGGCTTTCAACTTGGGTTCATATGAATATATACATCACACCCCACCAATTCATTCATAATAATGTATGCAAACGCATAATTACACTAGATATTGAACCAGTACTATGTCATGAATTCAACAATAGGTGTGCACGTTATAAGATACTAGCTAGTTAACTACTATTAATATAGCAAATAATAACAACTTCACCATCACCTATATTCAATTTCACAATAAGAAGGTAGATTGGTAGTTGATCACATGTTTCTATAAACATAATTCAATGGTTGTTATAAACATATCTAAACAATAATAAAGGTAAAAAACACGAATGCATGTATGTCAAAATTGTCTAGTTTTCATGAAAGTCACTTAAATGCATGTATAACGACCGGGCCATGTGTTTTTTTCTTTCTCCCTCTCTCATACACACACATGCATATATATAATGGGACGGTAAGGAGGTTTTAAACCACAGCGGAGCGTTATTGAGAAGGGTTTTGAAGCCTAGCTTCCTATGTGACGATGACGTGGAGGGACTTTAATGAACAACCTAATAATGCCAGCTAGTTGTTTCATCAGTGCCCAATTTTCATATTGAATGCCTATGCTTTAATCAGCACTTCATGTGCACTAGTGATTTTTATTGAATATGCATATACTATACTCCACTGTCATGTAACAATATCTTCAATTCTGGAAATATGTTTTTTTCAGTTAGCTTAGGTTTTTTTTTCATGTGGTTCACTGGTTTGGTTGTCCAATTCTTGGTTCACTAGTGACAAGAAGTGAAAAAAAATGATAAGTGAAAAATCTTGAATGTCAAGCTATTGATTAAAAATAAAGTATAAGTAAGAACTAAAATTGATATTTTTCGTCAAAGCACATGGGAAAAAAACCAATAATTTACTTTTTTTTCTATATTAATATTTGTGTGGTTAGACCCTGCAATACAGAGGAAATAAATGATAGAATTACCGAAGGGCTTGTAGGTTGCTTATGTGATCCGAATAAGTTTTAGCATTTACGTTTTCGCCTTTAAACTTTATTTACAAAATTTGATTAATTAGATTTTTTTCACATAAATTTCACATGCATACTTTTTAGTATATCACTATTGTATATATTTATTTTTTGACATCTTAACTGTAGTAATAAAATTTGTGTCCTTCCAAGTTACATTTTTTTTTTTACTTTTTGGCCCCTCAACTTTTGTAATATAATTTTTACCATAACGAAATAAACCGATACCAAGCGACTTCCTGCTTTCATTTCCACCGCTTGAGCATTCTTCTTCTTCTTTTACTTTGTCAAGTATAAACATCGACTTTTAGTACTCATAATTTAGAGAAACTCTGACTCTTTAAATTGGGTTTCATGGATAATAATCTAATATAATGGGAGCAAATGAAATTCGGGCGGATTTGAGAAAATGAATCTTTGGGTGTCTTAATTTAACTAGAGCTTCAATGCTTGTAAATGGGGTCGATCACCAACAAAATTAACATTAAAAGAGGTGCTAGACAAGGTGTTTCGTTCTCTCTCTTTTTGTTCATTTAGGCGATGGAGGGCTTAGAGCTTCCATGAAAGAAGCTTGTCGTCACCACATTTATAAAAGGTATTCATATTTTTAACTACGAACCCACACTATTTAAAAGAAATGTGAATAGTGAATCTCTATATATAAAGATTCATTATTACAAGATCTCTATAACTTGGAGATGGAAATAGAGAGATTCTGATGGAGAAAAAAATACTAATAAAATCTTAAAAATTTTGGAGACAGAGGTATAAAGACTCCAACCTAAATACTCTTACTTGGCACAAATGTCTCTGTGTGACCAATACATCATGCAACTACTCACACTTCTATACATACAATACCCATGTCCCATGATAATGTGTTCCATGAGTTCAAGTCATCCATTGGACCCATGAATCTAATATATAGCATAGTGAGGAGAAGGCTTATTTGATAACTTATCTAGGAAGAACGCAAAGACAGCTTTTAAGGTCTGAAGCACTCAATGTCTACCTAGTATGTGTGTCATACCCTCATAGAGGCCATATATGAACTTTGCTATCTTCTCTGAAAGAGGAGTGCATCAAGTCACGTGATAAGACTATATTCTTCGTATCAAAATATATTAACATTTCCAAGACAACTATATCAATATTGGGTATTGATATAGTTGAAGTTTTCTCAGACAATTTTACCTCATTATATTATAAGCTCATTAGATGCTATTTGAAACAGATCCATTTTCATACTAATGCATTATTTTTTACTTACTCAACTTATTAATTCTTTTGATGCTTTAAACAATATGAAACAAGTCGCTTTTTATCCTAGACGAGGATCACGATTCATTTAAGTATTTTTAGTTAGATCATTTTGCTAAAAAGAAACTTTTGTTTATTATTATTATTATTATTATTTTCACATTTGTCTAAATTATATAATAGTTTTTAAGTTTGTGTTTTAGGGCCTTTTGTTTTTCATTCCCTAGGCCCTTATTTTTTATTTTTTTAATTTGTTTTTGGATTTTCAGGGACGACATTGAAGGATACAATTATCGAGCACCACATAGCATACATATACATTTCTAAGCATACTAACAACATTTTACGTTAAACATATTGCAATACCCTCATCTTTTATTAAGTCAAAATACCCATAAATTGTTTGTACCTTAGTAATTTGACGACTGTGGTAGCTTACAATTCTTGTCTGTTACACATGTTTAGCCGAGATAAAAAGGTGCTGTAGGAAGAATGTCTAAAATAAGTACTTTAAAATATTAAATTTACATATATTGAATAATGTTATATAAAGTGGGTATTTATGATCTACTCCTCATTTCCTTTCTACCGAGAAAACACGTATTACAAACAAGCAAGTACGCTACTAAACACCACATGTTAAAAGTATTATGGTGAAAACAATTTCTAAACATTCTTAACATAAATGGAGAACGCATGAACACCATCAACATATTTGACATTTTAGTGTTGACATGGTACAACGCAACATTTTAGTGTTGACGTGGTGGTTGAATTGGATTTGGAGTGTTGCTCCCATGTAGAGGTGGACAACAAAACCGGTTCCTGGAACCGGTTCGACGGAACCGAACCGGAACCGAACCGGTTCCTACCCGTTTTTCGTAGGAACCGGTTCGGTTCCGTTTCAACCCGATGATCCGGAACCGGTTTGACATGTTTGGAGGTGGACCGGGTAGGAACCGGAACCGAACCGGAACCGGTTCTGGAACCGGTTCGACCGGAACCGGTTCGGAACCGGTTATAGCCGTTGGAGTGGTTCTAGCCGTTGGGAAACGGTTTTATGGCCGTTTTTTGACCGTTGGGGTCAAAAATGGCCGTTTTTTGGCTCCCCAAACACCCCACTACTAGTATAAATAGGTATTTGGTGTAATGGGTTCATCACAACACTCAAAACGCAAACCCGAACGCAAAAAAATACAAAAAAACGCTATTACAACGTTCTGAGTTCTCTAATCTCTTGTTTTCTCTTCTTCTATATTCATATTTGTTGTTATGGCTGCCTCACAATCATCGGTTGGTCAAGGTTCCACCGCCGGACCAAGTTTCGTTCGTATTGTACCTCATAATCGTAATCAAGAGATTTGGTGCAATTGGGATTTGGTTGAATTGAGTGACCATTCATTGAAGGCTCGGTGCAAGTTTTGTGGGATTTATTTAAACCCACTTTCGAATTCAAATTTGAAGAAACACATCGAAAGACCGTATTGCAGGGCGTTGAAACAGAACGTCGAGTCGCAACAAACGCAAATGGATAGTGAAGGCGGAATATTTACATACCAAATTGATCGAGTTCAAGATCGTATGGCGAAGTTTGTGATTCAAGAAGCTTTGCCGTTTAGCCACTTCGACAACCCTCGCTTAACCGCCATGATTCGAGATACGCTTCAACCACAATACACTCACGTAAGTCGTCATACTCTTAAACGTTATTGTTTAAAATTGTGGAAGAAGGCCAAAGAGGTACTAATTGCATATTTTGAAAATATAAATACGGGAATAAACTTAACTACTGATGTTTGGTCGGCTCCACATGGTCTACCCGAATCTTATCTTTGTGTCACCGCTCATTGGGTAGACCCGTCATCGTGGGAAATGATGAAACGCACCATTGCTTTCGAACTCTTTGAGTATCCACATACGGGAGATAATTTGTTTGAAATTTTAGATTATGTTATAAAAACTTATAAACTAGAAAATAAAATATTTTCAATTGCATTTGATAACGCGTCGAATAATACATCGGCGGTTGATAAATTAAAATTAAAATATACGCCGATTTGCAATGGTGTATTTTTTCACTCAAGGTGTGTTGCACATATCATTAATTTAATCGTGCAAGACGGACTTGCTTCGGATGAGGTTACATCGGTTATAAACGATTTTAGAGTAATGCTACATGAAGTTTTTAAGAAAAGTAAAAAAAGACAAATGGATTATAGAAAATTTTGTAAAGATACGGGAAGAAAAGCTTTGGGAGCTAATTGGGATGTACCTCATCGATGGAATTCCACTTGCATAATGTTTCAAAGTGCTTTGAAACAAAGAGACACTTTACAAATGTTTCATTCTAGTCTTGCCGAGAATGATTTGGCAATCCCCTTTTCAAATGAGAAATGGGAAATTATCAATGACTTATCGACTTTTCTTGAAGTTTTTAAAACATCAACTACGAAACTATCGGGAACGTATTATCCGACAAGTCCCTTGGTTCTTTCGGAGTTATTTTTAATCGTTAACAATCTTAAAGAATTTGAAAATAAAAGTCCAATGTTTTCAAACATCATATTACCAATGAAGTTTAAATTAAAAAAATACTTTCTTAAATTGCCACCGATTTTTACTTGCGCCGCCGCTTTAAACCCAATGTTAAATGTTACGGGGGTTGAATGTGTGATAGACGAAATTTTTTCAGCCTTAGATATGCATGAAGTTGACCCAAACTTTTCAACAGAGGCACAAAATGATTTTAACTTGAATTTTAAATTTATGTATGACTTTTATATAAATAAATATGGGTCAAACATACACATGCCTACGCCGGGGGGGTCTTCATCAAGTTCAAGTGCTCCTAGAGTACGAGACCCCATGATTAGCCTTATGAACACCGTTCGCAACGTAACGGCTAAAAAACAAAGGGGTAACACCCCTTCAAGCGAACTAGGAAGGTATAGTGCATATGATTTCTCTACCGGTTTATCCGAAGAGGAATATGGCACTTTTGATGTTTTGGCTTGGTGGAAGGTAAAGGAAACCGAGTTTCCGATTCTTGCCACCATGGCCCGTGATTTACTAACCGCCCAAGCTTCTACGGTAGCTTCGGAATCTGCTTTTTCTCTTAGTGGCAGGGTAATATCGGTGAGAAGAACAAGACTGAATTCGGAGTCGGTGGAGATGTGCATTTGCTTGAAGGATCACTTGGACTCAATCGATCGTGTTCAACACGTAACCACTCTGGAAGACGAAACACCACTTGATGTTCGAGTGCACGACGAACAAGAAGGCGTTTCTACAAGTAATTCTGATGAATAAGTCGCCACTCAATAATTACGACGAACAAGAAGGCTTTTATAGAAATAATATGTCACAACTTTATATTTATAAGTTTAATGTTTTGTTAGTTTGTTTTTGAATATTTTAAAACATGTAACCTTTTTTTTTTTGAACTTCTTAAAGTAAATAAAATGAATTTTATGTTAATTGTTTTTTTTATTTAACATGTTATACAAATACGAGCAGCGGAAACGAAAAACGAAAAAAAAAATTATTTTTTACACTGTAACCGGTTGGAACCGGTTACAGTGTAAGAACCGGTTTAGGAACCGGTCAGAACCGGTTCCACCGGTTCCGGGTCCGAGGGTTGGGGAACCGGTTCGGTTCCCTAACCGGTTCGAACATGGAATCGGTTTAAACAGTGATGTTGACTAATGGAACCGGTTCTGAACCGGTTCCGGTTCCTTTGACCAACCCGATTTGATCACCTATACTCCCATGACGATAAAGTGCAATTTAAGGACAGCATCTAATAACCAGTTCTCACCGTTAGTGTCTCTCTATGTGATGATTGAAGTTGTTCAACATTAAAGATTGTGAGTCAAATTCAACTCTTGATTACAAAGACCGAGTTAGGCGTATGTCACCACCAATTTTCAGCCGTGCTCCATAAATACTTGCAGCTATGGCTCAAAATCGGTCGTGTTTTCAGATTTTGATAAGTGAGAACGTTACAACGTCTGATTGTTTGATACGATATAAACACCAACCTTATGGTCAACCATCTTTGCTCTCTTCATACGATATAGTTGTGAACACTTAACAAAGGTTAGACGAAGAAAACCATTCGCAATAGTATGACAAACTTGTGAATGCTATTTAGTTTTAAGTCACGAGTGTCTAACGCGGAGAAAGATGACAACTTTCTCTTTAATAAATAAAGATACACCTAGCTTTTGAGCATAAAAGAATTGTATGATACGGAACAAAGGCGTCTGTAACCCTATCCAATAGTAACAGACATGCAAAAAAGCCATGAGAAGATGATGCCAATGGGTATTACAGTGAATCAAAATCACCATCACCAAAATATCATTTCCAATCAAAATACAAAATCAACCAAGAACAAAAAGAGACTTGAGACATATGATTATTTATTGGCAGCCCTAAAAAATAAATACAAACCAACAAGGTTTACATTATTACTACTACTATTATTATTATTATTATTTTCCCCACACATGAAAGAAATTAATCTAACAATTAACCAACCCCACAGGTCTTCTATCCGAAGTCCAAACTGCTTGCTTGTTTTCAGATCACATGGTGGTTTTTGGATCATCATACAAGCACACAAATTACACCATCAAAACAATCACCACCACCTAGCTTCTTCGGTTTCGGTTTCGGTTTCGGTTGAAGCTTTGGTGAATCCGCACTTGCTTGTTTCTGAACATCCATTTCTCCAAAGACTCACTATGAATCATATTATATTTATATAAACTAGAAATTTGAAAGAAAATCAAAATGGATAAAACCCTCAAGGGAAAAAATGCAGTAAAAAAGCCCTAAATTCACGCGGCGGCTAACAACTAAAACCCTAGGTCCTGAAACCCTAACAATCTCCCACACACAAATTACCACCAAATGCATATTTATATAGATATCAACACCAAGCAATACCAATTCAACGGTTATCATCATCCTTGCCGCCGGAGGATTGCGGCGGCGGGCCGGAAAGTGACGCCAGCAAATTCAAGTGTCCTTGCGTTATCGGAAGGTAATTACCAACCCTAGCCGCCGACGCCTCGCCAATTGGCTGCTGGTGCATAAACCGCCCTTGCTGCGTCGCCATCGCCATCTCCGGCGCCGCCGCAAAGCTCCACACCTGTCCGAAATCCGGCCGCGCCGGTAGCCAAAAACCACCGCCTGCCGCCGCACTAACAACCGCACCGGAAGACATGTTAATATTATTATTATTGTTATGATCGTCTTTTCCTCCGGCGTCAAGTTCGTCGTCGTCCGGCCGGAGGCGTTTCCCGAGGATAAATGGCGCCGGCGATAGAAACTGCTGGTGGTGGTGCTGCGCCGGCGACTTGTTATTGCTATCCAGCGCGACGGAAATCGAGTTACTCGAGTTCCGTACAGCGACGGAGACGGTGGAGAAGCTGGCCGGAGTGGTGCCGGTGCCGGTGGCGGCGATAATCGACGGCTCCGCTTGACGGAGGAGCCACTCGATAGTTTGACCGTCGGACTTGTGACCTAGCTCACGAGTGAGCTGGAAAACCCTAGCGGCGCAGATGATGGGCATGCGGATGCGACGGCCACGGCCGTCGACTTTGCTGTGGCGGTCTTTGGCGGGAGGCTTTTTAATGATGGCGGAGTTGTTGTTAGATGGAGGTTCGGATGTTGACATGTGTGTGAGTGAATATTGGGTTTTAGATTTTTGTTTTAGCGACGGGAGATTAGAATTAGAGAGAAGAAGATGAAGGAAACAGAGGTCTAATGATTGAGCCGGTGGAAACAGGGTGGCTGGGCCCATACTGGAGGTACTACCACTTCACGCGTCGCCTTACTATACTCTTCCACTCGCTTATTAACGAATCTTGGATATCCGATTTTTCAGATATCCCAACTCTTTGAAATATTTTTAAATTATTAAGTAATAAATGTTATTTATAAATTTTGAATAATTTTTGTATATTCGGGATAATTTTTCAGATAATTTTTGAGTTTTTGGATATTTCGGATATCTGAAATATTTTTAAAAGTAGTTCTTAAAATTTTTTAGTTTTTGAGTTTTTGCTAAACCCATGTGATACTTGTAAGATATGATCCGGTCGAACAAAAACCAATTTCTCATTACCTTCCTAGTAAAAAAGATGAAAGTTTGATTTACGGACCATGTCAACTTAGAGATCATAATTTCCACATAAAGAGATTGCGGTGAGGCGAGACGAGTCGTTTTCCACAAAATTAGCTAGGATTGCTCGTTATGTGGATGATGTTAATGTTTGGGCAACGATTCAGTAAAAAATTTGAAGATTTTCTTAGACAAGATCAACCGATACAAGGTGACTTTGAAAAACAAAGTGATTAACAAAAGTAGTGTTTGGATCAAATACAAATTAAATTACATAATTACACTACTCAATTTTCATAGTTAACACGTTAATTTAATTTGTACGTTAACTTTCACCAACAAAAGTATGAGTATTGGCTTAGACTAAGTGCTTCAACATCTTTTGCAAAAGTTACTGAACCTAGGATTATATTTTCATGATGATGATAGATGAGTGTTACATTAACCCCCCCCCCCCCCCCCCCCCCCAAAAAAAAAAAAGGGGCAAACATCACAAATCAACAATATTATGAATACGGATGTTTCAACACGGTGCGAGATATGCAAATCCAGGAGTTTGGGAACCGTATTAACGAGGTAATATTCGAATTTCTTATTTGTACGAGCAATTAAATACATGTGATAATTTTGGTAAGTTTGATAAACCGAAGATAGTATGTACGGTTAAGCGATATGTATCCATGATGATGATGATGAAAGAAGACTTTTGATTGAACTCCGGAACTACATTGATAATTTCAAAGCGGATGCAATATTTATATATGTTATATCAAAAACTAATATTTATATATGTTATATCGAAAACTAGTTGTTTAGGAATGTTTCTTTAAAAAATATAATGGCTCGGTTAAAAAAGATAAAAGCCCAAACCAACTTTAAGGATATTGTATATTATTTATGCATTTGAAATTTAATTTGGGTTTTATCCTTTTATTACTGATATGACCTGAACCAAACCAAAAAATCTAAAATCCAATGATAGACAACTCAGCATAAAAACTTACCAATGGAAAAAAAATGATAAAAACCTGTTCGCTGGATCGTCAAAACAATAAACCGTTCAAACTGAACCATGAATCGACACGTATAAAATTTTTAACCAGCAAAACCAATCGAATTTCTTTGATTTGCCAAGTTGAGCCGGCTTCACGGTTTATGAGCATCATTCCTATTCCTCCTTAACATCTATGCCCGGATCAATCAAAAAGTTGTTACCTATATGTTACGTATCAATTAAACATGAATATATCATGGTTGCATACACTATAATCTACACCTTACTTTATATATATGTATGTTCATTATAAATATAATGAGTACCATAAGTCTTTGCATAAGTATAAATAAACGGGATGACACGTGGTACTATGCTATTGGTCAAATTTATAGGTTTCAACTTGGCCTGGTTTGTCATCTTCATCATATCTTTAGTGTCACCATATAGAAACCTATAAGGATTTCCTTTTAATCCTTGGTCTCGAAGACTCTTCTCTATCGCCTTCGGCCTTAACCAAGCCCAAGTGAAAAATCTCCACCAGTATACCACCAAGACCACCAATGTTACACCCCAAAACACTTCACTCATACTCACACTTATACCTTCCATTTCAAATACAAATATATCCACTTTCAAAAGACCTTACATATATATTGATGAATAATTTTCACTCAAGTCCCTCGTACTAGAGTTATTAATTTATTATCCACAATGGAAACTTCGTTGAAATATTGAATGCTAAGCTAGTTGATCACTATGGCTAGTACATGACACAATCCTTTTATCAGTAATAGATTGGGCTAGAGCGTAAAAATTTAATATATTGTGTGCTTTGCCATTATTTAATTTTTTTGAATTTTTAACGGTATTTGGATCCGCGTTAAGCCTTTGATTCATCAATCACCACTGTTGAAGTTAGATTTATTGACGGGATTTCAACGGTTCCAATTCTTTGACACTCCAAGGTATTGAACTCAAGACCTTCTCATTAAGAAACCCCTAAGGACATGTATAATGAGACAGTATATAGGTGGATATAACCCCTACACCATCCCTACGAGCATTATAGGGAATTATAAGGGCATAAACGTTTTTACAATAAAGCTCATATGTGTCTTTAAGTGGTAATGACTGATAGGGCATTAAGGGACATTATTTGTTGTTATACATGTTTCTTAGACTGTGCGTAGTAGGGCGCTTTCTCCACCCAAAACGCCTCCAAAGCCCACCCCCCCCCCCCCCCCCCCGCGTTGGCTTGGGGTGTTTGGATGTGGGGGGCGCTTCCCACATAGCGCCAGTTGAGGTTGTTGTTGATTGGTGGGGCAAACTAGCCGTTTGACAATGACTTTATTAAAAAAACAATGTTTTATTAAAAATTTTATACCCTATAAAACCTGACGTATCAAATTTTTAAAACAAAACTCGTTCTCTTAAAAAAATAATAAAAAATAACCCAACACACTAAAATTCTATAAAAAACGCATCCATTCAACCGTTCGATGCTCGGTTTTGGGCAATATGCATCCACTTAACTCCAAACACCACCAAACCGACTCAACCAACTCATCCGAACTTCCTGATCGTTAGTTTTGACCCCAACATGGTATCATCATGCAATTTTTAGGGATGCCAAACTTCCTAGTCGGTTTTGGCTCGTCTATGCCGGTGACACAAGAGGAGACGGTGCGGGAGATGCAACCTGATTCGTTTACACACGACGAGCTCGTGATACAACCTAGTTCTAGCAAGGGTAATTTCACACAACAAGAAATACGAGTCCAAACCTATCTGGGTTTGGTGATACCCATTACCCGTTTATTTTCTTTATTATAAAATTGTTTCTTAATTATAAATAATATCTTTTTTTAAATAAAATATGATATTAATTTTTAGTATATCCTTATTTTATAGGATTTTCATATCAAATATTTAATGAGATTAATCTATAATATATATATAAACGAAAACCCAAAAATCCTATGCGTCGCGATGTGATCACTCCCCCATTTTATGGAAACCACCAGATTTTTTGATTTTTAAATGGAGGCCTCTCATTGATTTAATCCAAATTCATGGGTATGGGTATTACCAAAACCAGATAGCTCTTAAACGGGTTATAACATCTCATTAATTTAAAATTTTATCTTACCAATTATTTGATATGAAAATCCTACAAAATATGAATATACTAAAATTTAATATGCAATTTAAAAAGAAAAAGATATTATTTATAATTAATAAACAATTTTATAGTAAAAAAACATAAGCGGGTCATGGGTCACCAAATCCAGATAGCTTTTAAACGGGTGATAACATATCATTTATTTATGAAACCCTTTCATCATTAGAATTAATATCCCATTTTATTTAAAAAAGATATTATTTATTAAGAAACAATTTTATAATAAAGAAAATAAGCGGGTAATGGGTATCATCAAACCCAGATAGCTTTTAAACCGGATTATAACATATCATTTATTTGTGAAACCATTTTATTAACAAACCCAGAGCTATCTGGGTTTAGTTAGATCTTTACCCTTGAATTAGGGTCAAATGCGTGAGAAACCTTCATTTACAAATAAAGTAACTTGATGGCTTGAGAGAATGGTTGTTTTACATTTTTTGTTTTTTAATATTATTTTTTGGATTTTAATTTTCTTTGTTGTAAGAAAGTTAATAATATACTTTGCCTTTGATGATAAAAGTGTTTCATAAATAAACAATATGTTATAACCTGTTTAAAAGCTATCTGGATTTGGTGACACATGACCCGTATAGGATTTTCATATCAAATAATTGGTAAAATTAATTTTTAATTTATTGAGATAATATAACCCGTTTAAGAGCTATCTGGTTTTGGTAAGACCCATACTGTCACACCCCGACCAAAGGCGGCGGAACATGCCGAGGTGTAACGATTGTCCATAAGCACATAACATTAATTAAAGTGACAATATTTAATAAACTCATTTCATTTCACAACATCGAAAATGTCACATAACAATTATCCATAAAATAACCATAAACAAGATATCACAAAATATGGCAAATTTGATATTGTTCATTTTTACTAATCTCCTAAAGTCTTTGATGTCGTTTTCTTCACAATCATAAATCAACCAAGATGCAAACCTGCAACATTTCATAAAATAAAGTTTGTCAACACAAAGGTCAAGGTTTATTCTCGGATTCACGCTAATGACTGTCTCACTGGCGAAGAAGCTACTAGACTCGTCGGCTCGTCGTTAGGTATCCGGTCAAGGTTTATTCTCGGATTCTCACGTCCGTGAGTTAATCGGAAAACCGTTAACTCGCGCCGTTAGGTTTTTAAACTCGTTTTGTTTACCTTATAATCAGTGTTGTAAAAGTCGGATTTCAAATCCTTGGGATCGGCGATTTCAAAGTCCACGGACATCAACCTTGCTGCCTTTTCTCAACTCGGCCACCATTACTCGCCAAGGTCTAACTTGGTCAAAAGTCAAAGTACTCGGCCTCCAAGGTTAACTCGGCCACCATTTTTTTTAGTAAAAAACTAAAAATAACAAAAAACATGAATTTTTTGAATTATGTTTTTTTTTTCAAATGAATTATGTTTATTTTGATGTGAATTATGTTTATCTTAGCATATATATAATATCCAATAATTATTTTAGGTTATATTTATCATATCCGAGTACACCGAGTACTCCATACAAGGGGGCCGGCCCCCTAGGAACCCGCTAGCGAGTTTTACAATATTGCTTATAATGTGGTTGAGGATAGTTCTAGAGGCAGTGTAGGAGTTGACTGGAATGATATTAGGTTATGGTATGAAGTAGGGCTGTAAACGAACCGAACGAACACGAACAAGGCCTTGCTCATGTTTGTTTATTAAGAAAATAATGTGTTCACGAACACTTACCGAACGAGATTTTATGTTCGTGTTCGTTCATTAAGGAAATTAATGTGTTCACGAACGGTTCACAGACACAAATAAAATCGGCAGAGCCTAGAGATTGAAACCGATGCATTCATCAAGTGAAGTGAAAGCCTGTAAATGAGTCGAATGAACACGAACAAGCGCATGTTCGTGTTCGTTCATTTAATTTTAAAAGAACACAGAGATTTAAACGAACAAATATTTATGTTCATGCTTGTTTATTTAAAAATGGACATTCGTGTTTGTTTTTTTAAAATCTAAACGAACATAACTGAACAGAGTTAAACGAACATACATGAACATATATGAACAAATGTAAATGAACACCAACAAACATAAATGAACTCAAATGAAAACACTTAAAAACATCTCTAAACCATTGATGTTTGACATCATGACTTTTGATGTCTTTACAATGGTCTAAGATATATATTTGTTTTTCTTGACGATGCTACTTTACAAATCAATTTGTTGATTTCAAGTTCGGTGATACCAAAAAGTTAATATATTTTTATCTTTTAGCATATCATGATGATACGTTGCAACTTTATCTTCACACGTAATATTTTTATGCTATAAAAATCACAGGGATATAAACTCAACATCATGCATCAGAGTTAGAGCATGAGATCATAGTCGCTATATTTTTAAGTAACTATGTACAGACCTCGTTATACAAGGTGTAGTCATAAATATTTATTTTACATTCAAGCAACTAATCAAGATGTTTATCGTAACAACATAATTTAATTATGACACACCTGATTATGTATTACATAGCAGTATAGCACCATAATAGTCACTAAAGTTCACTTAAGATCAATTGAGCACCAAACTGAGGTTGCAAGGTGACGATAAGGTGTGGAGCATGCGAGTATGACGGGGACACCTTAAAGGAAAAGCGCCTTAGAATCAAAACAAGTGCTAGTTTTGCTTCTAACATAGCAAAATTTTGCCCAACACATATACGTGGCCCCCCTCCGAATGGAAAATAGGAAGCTTGTCCCTTGGTCACCTTTGACACGCCTTCAGAAAATCTGTATGGGTTGAATTCATTCACATCGTTTCCCCATATATCATTGTCATAATGTAAAAGCATCACGTGCAACATAAGATGGCACCCGGGTGGTAGTGTTATGTTTCCTATTTTAGTTTCTTCATGGGTCATCCGTCGCATTGCTGCACCGGGTGGGTATAACCTAAGTACCTCATTCAAGATCATATTAATCTGAAAACAAGCAAGTTTAATTGATATTTGTATTAAATTTGCTATTGGTTTAGGTTGATAATTAATATAAGTATGAAAAACTTACAACTTTTAAATGACTTAATCCATCGATATCAGGTTTTCTTTCTCCAAACACCTTTAAAACTTCATCTCTAGCACGATCTTGCCAGTTCATGTGTTGACCCAACAAAATCATCGTCCAAACAAGCAAATTCGCAGTAGTCTCGTATCCAGCAAAGTAGAATAGTTTGCACTCTTCAATGATCTCTTCAATGCTAAGTCCAAAACTGTTACTCCCTTGTTTCTTGATTTCTTTTTCATTTGAATCCAATAATATTCCCAATAAATCTTCCTTTGCTTCCATTGCTGTTACTCGTTTATTAATAATTTTATTTATTGAACTCTTCACTTCTCGGTCAATTTCTTTCATCTTCCTACTGCTTTTAGTAGGGAATAATCTACAATATCATACATGTGGACAAGTGAAAAAGCTGCAATATAATAAGAGCATCTACAATTGGGACGTAATCATAATGACATGGACACCCATTGAACAACCAACCCATTATTTGCCTTCATCCTTAAAAAAAATGATTTTGCAAGGATGAACAAAAGTGGGTCTACCCATATAAATCAGGAACACGCATAGATGTTCTTATAAAGTTGTAATGAAAAATAAATTGCCCCGGCTTGTCTTTAAAATTTGGGTAAGAACAAAGTTAATTTGCAATGCTAAAATTAATTAAAGATGAATAATAAAAACAAATACTCACTGAAAACTTGGCATATACACCGATTGTATGGTTTTTATAAGTAGTTTTGCTTGTTCTAGTTGAAGTTCAAATATCCTTCTTCCTTCCTCATAGTTGCTACCAAATGCTGTACGTGAAATTACATCAGCGGTAAATTTTTGAAGATGAGGATACACATCAACTTCACATGATTTGCCTTTTGTTATCCCTTCCAATGTATTGATCATCTCACTACAACTAAGGTAGAAGGCCGGTAACATATGCTACAAAAAGAATTAACATCAAAATTAATCATATTTTATAAGTGAAGTTGTCGGCTCTTTTAATCTATTATTTAATTTCAAGAAAAATAGGACACAAACCTTTAGTTTGTCAACATGGAATGCCGGACTAATGATCTTTCTATGTTTCACCCATCGACCTGCTTCAGCATCCGCAACTCCTTTTACTAGCATCTTTTTCAGTCGATTATCTCTTGGCTTCGGAAATTGATTATAATTAGCCAAAATCTCTCGTATTAATGCAGGCTCCGTTATGTGCAGCAAAGGTTGTGGCCCCAACCACGTAAAAAAGTTGTTACCTATATGTTACGTATCAATTAAACATGAATATATCATGGTTGCATACACTATAATCTACACCTTACTTTATATATATGTATGTTCATTATAAATATAATGAGTACCATAAGTCTTTGCATAAGTATAAATAAACGGGATGACACGTGGTACTATGCTATTGGTCAAATTTATAGGTTTCAACTTGGCCTGGTTTGTCATCTTCATCATATCTTTAGTGTCACCATATAGAAACCTATAAGGATTTCCTTTTAATCCTTGGTCTCGAAGACTCTTCTCTATCGCCTTCGGCCTTAACCAAGCCCAAGTGAAAAATCTCCACCAGTATACCACCAAGACCACCAATGTTACACCCCAAAACACTTCACTCATACTCACACTTATACCTTCCATTTCAAATACAAATATATCCACTTTCAAAAGACCTTACATATATATTGATGAATAATTTTCACTCAAGTCCCTCGTACTAGAGTTATTAATTTATTATCCACAATGGAAACTTCGTTGAAATATTGAATGCTAAGCTAGTTGATCACTATGGCTAGTACATGACACAATCCTTTTATCAGTAATAGATTGGGCTAGAGCGTAAAAATTTAATACATTGTGTGCTTTGCCATTATTTTTTTTTGAATTTTTAACGGTATTTGGATCCGCGTTAAGCCTTTGATTCATCAATCACCACTGTTGAAGTTAGATTTATTGACGGGATTTCAACGGTTCCAATTCTTTGACACTCCAAGGTATTGAACTCAAGACCTTCTCATTAAGAAACCCCTAAGGACATGTATAATGAGACAGTATATAGGTGGATATAACCCCTACACCATCCCTACGAGCATTATAGGGAATTATAAGGGCATAAACGTTTTTACAATAAAGCTCATATGTGTCTTTAAGTGGTAATGACTGATAGGGCATTAAGGGACATTATTTGTTGTTATACATGTTTCTTAGACTGTGCGTAGTAGGGCGCTTTCTCCACCCAAAACGCCTCCAAAGCCCCCCCCCCCCCCCCCCCCCCGCGTTGGCTTGGGGTGTTTGGATGTGGGGGGCGCTTCCCACATAGCGCCAGTTGAGGTTGTTGTTGATTGGTGGGGCAAACTAGCCGTTTGACAATGACTTTATTAAAAAAACAATGTTTTATTAAAAATTTTATACCCTATAAAACCTGACGTATCAAATTTTTAAAACAAAACTCGTTCTCTTAAAAAAATAATAAAAAATAACCCAACACACTAAAATTCTATAAAAAACGCATCCATTCAACCGTTCGATGCTCGGTTTTGGGCAATATGCATCCACTTAACTCCAAACACCACCAAACCGACTCAACCAACTCATCCGAACTTCCTGATCGTTAGTTTTGACCCCAACATGGTATCATCATGCAATTTTTAGGGATGCCAAACTTCCTAGTCGGTTTTGGCTCGTCTATGCCGGTGACACAAGAGGAGACGGTGCAGGAGATGCAACCTGATTCGTTTACACACGACGAGCTCGTGATACAACCTAGTTCTAGCAAGGGTAATTTCACACAACAAGAAATACGAGTCCAAACCTATCTGGGTTTGGTGATACCCATTACCCGTTTATTTTCTTTATTATAAAATTGTTTCTTAATTATAAATAATATCTTTTTTTAAATAAAATATGATATTAATTTTTAGTATATCCTTATTTTATAGGATTTTCATATCAAATATTTAATGAGATTAATCTATAATATATATAAACGAAAACCCAAAAATCCTATGCGTCGCGATGTGATCACTCCCCCATTTTATGGAAACCACCAGATTTCTTGATTTTTAAATGGAGGCATCTCATTGATTTAATCCAAATTCATGGGTATGGGTATTACCAAAACCAGATAGCTGTTAAACGGGTTATAACATCTCATTAATTTAAAATTTTATCTTACCAATTATTTGATATGAAAATCCTACAAAATACGAATATACTAAAATTTAATATGCAATTTAAAAAGAAAAAGATATTATTTATAATTAATAAACAATTTTATAGTAAAAAAACATAAGCGGGTCATGGGTCACCAAATCCAGATAGCTTTTAAACGGGTGATAACATATCATTTATTTATGAAACCCTTTCATCATTAGAATTAATATCCCATTTTATTTAAAAAAGATATTATTTATTAAGAAACAATTTTATAATAAAGAAAATAAGCGGGTAATGGGTATCATCAAACCCAGATAGCTTTTAAACCGGATTATAACATATCATTTATTTGTGAAACCATTTTATTAACAAACCCAGAGCTATCTGGGTTTAGTTAGATCTTTACCCTTGAATTAGGGTCAAATGCGTGAGAAACCTTCATTTACAAATAAAGTAATTTGATGGCTTGAGAGAATGGTTGTTTTACATTTTTTGTTTTTTAATATTATTTTTTGGATTTTAATTTTCTTTGTTGTAAGAAAGTTAATAAGATACTTTGCCTTTGATGATAAAAGTGTTTCATAAATAAACAATATGTTATAACCTGTTTAAAAGCTATCTGGATTTGGTGACACATGACCCGTATAGGATTTTCATATCAAATAATTGGTAAAATTAATTTTTAATTTATTGAGATAATATAACCCGTTTAAGAGCTATCTGGTTTTGGTAAGACCCATACTGTCACACCCCGACCAAAGGCGGCGGAACATGCCGAGGTGTAACGATTGTCCATAAGCACATAACATTAATTAAAGTGACAATATTTAATAAACTCATTTCATTTCACAACATCGAAAATGTCACATAACAATTATCCATAAAATAACCATAAACAAGATATCACAAAATATGGCAAATTTGATATTGTTCATTTTTACTAATCTCCTAAGGTCTTTGATGTCGTTTTCTTCACAATCATAAATCAACCAAGATGCAAACCTGCAACATTTCATAAAATAAAGTTTGTCAACACAAAGGTCAAGGTTTATTCTCGGATTCACGCTAATGACTGTCTCACTGGCGAAGAAGCTACTAGACTCGTCGGCTCGTCGTTAGGTATCCGCTCAAGGTTTATTCTCGGATTCTCACGTCCGTGAGTTAATCGGAAAACCGTTAACTCACGCCGTTAGGTTTTTAAACTCGTTTTGTTTACCTTATAATCAGTGTTGTAAAAGTCGGATTTCAAATCCTTGGGATCGGCGATTTCAAAGTCCACGGACATCAACCTTGCTGCCTTTTCTCAACTCGGCCACCATTACTCGCCAAGGTCTAACTTGGTCAAAAGTCAAAGTACTCGGCCTCCAAGGTTAACTCGGCCACCATTTTTTTTAGTAAAAAACTAAAAATAACAAAAAACATGAATTTTTTGAATTATGTTTTTTTTTTTCAAATGAATTATGTTTATTTTGATGTGAATTATGTTTATCTTAGCATATATATAATATCCAATAATTATTTTAGGTTATATTTATCATATCCGAGTACACCGAGTACTCCATACAAGGGGGTCGGCCGCCTAGGAACCCGCTAGCGAGTTTTACAATATTGCTTATAATGTGGTTGAGGATAGTTCTAGAGGCAGTGTAGGAGTTGACTGGAATGATATTAGGTTATGGTATGAAGTAGGGCTGTAAACGAACCGAACGAACACGAACAAGGCCTTGCTCATGTTTGTTTATTAAGAAAATAATGTGTTCAAGAACACTTACCGAACGAGATTTTATGTTCGTGTTCGTTCATTAAGGAAATTAATGTGTTCACGAACGGTTCACAGACACAAATAAAATCGGCAGAGCCTAGAGATTGAAACCGATGCATTCATCAAGTGAAGTGAAAGCCTGTAAATGAGTCGAATGAACACGAACAAGCGCATGTTCGTGTTCGTTCATTTAATTTTAAAAGAACACAGAGATTTAAACGAACAAATATTTATGTTCATGCTTGTTTATTTAAAAATGGACATTTGTGTTTGTTTTTTTAAAATCTAAACGAACATAACTGAACAGAGTTAAACGAACATACATGAACATATATGAACAAATGTAAATGAACACCAACAAACATAAATGAACTCAAATGAAAACACTTAAAAACATCTCTAAACCATTGATGTTTGACATCATGACTTTTGATGTCTTTACAATGGTCTAAGATATATATTTGTTTTTCTTGACGATGCTACTTTACAAATCAATTTGTTGATTTCAAGTTCGGTGATACCAAAAAGTTAATATATTTTTATCTTTTAGCATATCATGATGATACGTTGCAACTTTATCTTCACACGTAATATTTTTATGCTATAAAAATCACAGGGATATAAACTCAACATCATGCATCAGAGTTAGAGCATGAGATCATAGTCGCTATATTTTTAAGTAACTATGTACAGACCTCGTTATACAAGGTGTAGTCATAAATATTTATTTTACATTCAAACAACTAATCAAGATGTTTATCGTAACAACATAATTTAATTATGACACACCTGATTATGTATTACATAGCAGTATAGCACCATAATAGTCACTAAAGTTCACTTAAGATCAATTGAGCACCAAACTGAGGTTGCAAGGTGACGATAAGGTGTGGAGCATGCGAGTATGACGGGGACACCTTAAAGGAAAAGCGCCTTAGAATCAAAACAAGTGCTAGTTTTGCTTCTAACATAGCAAAATTTTGCCCAACACATATACGTGGCCCCCCTCCGAATGGAAAATAGGAAGCTTGTCCCTTGGTCACCTTTGACACGCCTTCAGAAAATCTGTATGGGTTGAATTCATTCACATCGTTTCCCCATATATCATTGTCATAATGTAAAAGCATCACGTGCAACATAAGATGGCACCCGGGTGGTAGTGTTATGTTTCCTATTTTAGTTTCTTCATGGGTCATCCGTCGCATTGCTGCACCGGGTGGGTATAACCTAAGTACCTCATTCAAGATCATATTAATCTGAAAACAAGCAAGTTTAATTGATATTTGTATTAAATTTGCTATTGGTTTAGGTTGATAATTAATATAAGTATGAAAAACTTACAACTTTTAAATGACTTAATCCATCGATATCAGGTTTTCTTTCTCCAAACACCTTTAAAACTTCATCTCTAGCACGATCTTGCCAGTTCATGTGTTGACCCAACAAAATCATCGTCCAAACAAGCAAATTCGCAGTAGTCTCGTATCCAGCAAAGTAGAATAGTTTGCACTCTTCAATGATCTCTTCAATGCTAAGTCCAAAACTGTTACTCCCTTGTTTCTTGATTTCTTTTTCATTTGAATCCAATAATATTCCCAATAAATCTTCCTTTGCTTCCATTGCTGTTACTCGTTTATTAATAATTTTATTTATTGAACTCTTCACTTCTCGGTCAATTTCTTTCATCTTCCTACTGCTTTTAGTAGGGAATAATCTACAATATCATACATGTGGACAAGTGAAAAAGCTGCAATATAATAAGAGCATCTACAATTGGGACGTAATCATAATGACATGGACACCCATTGAACAACCAACCCATTATTTGCCTTCATCCTTAAAAAAAATGATTTTGCAAGGATGAACAAAAGTGGGTCTACCCATATAAATCAGGAACACGCATAGATGTTCTTATAAAGTTGTAATGAAAAATAAATTGCCCCGGCTTGTCTTTAAAATTTGGGTAAGAACAAAGTTAATTTGCAATGCTAAAATTAATTAAAGATGAATAATAAAAACAAATACTCACTGAAAACTTGGCATATACACCGATTGTATGGTTTTTATAAGTAGTTTTGCTTGTTCTAGTTGAAGTTCAAATATCCTTCTTCCTTCCTCATAGTTGCTACCAAATGCTGTACGTGAAATTACATCAGCGGTAAATTTTTGAAGATGAGGATACACATCAACTTCACATGATTTGCCTTTTGTTATCCCTTCCAATGTATTGATCATCTCACTACAACTAAGGTAGAAGGCCGGTAACATATGCTACAAAAAGAATTAACATCAAAATTAATCATATTTTATAAGTGAAGTTGTCGGCTCTTTTAATCTATTATTTAATTTCAAGAAAAATAGGACACAAACCTTTAGTTTGTCAACATGGAATGCCGGACTAATGATCTTTCTATGTTTCACCCATCGACCTGCTTCAGCATCCGCAACTCCTTTTACTAGCATCTTTCTCAGTCGATTATCTCTTGGCTTCGGAAATTGATTATAATTAGCCAAAATCTCTCGTATTAATGCAGGCTCCGTTATGTGCAGCAAAGGTTGTGGCCCCAACCACGTAAAAAAGTTGTTACCTATATGTTACGTATCAATTAAACATGAATATATCATGGTTGCATACACTATAATCTACACCTTACTTTATATATATGTATGTTCATTATAAATATAATGAGTACCATAAGTCTTTGCATAAGTATAAATAAACGGGATGACACGTGGTACTATGCTATTGGTCAAATTTATAGGTTTCAACTTGGCCTGGTTTGTCATCTTCATCATATCTTTAGTGTCACCATATAGAAACCTATAAGGATTTCCTTTTAATCCTTGGTCTCGAAGACTCTTCTCTATCGCCTTCGGTCTTAACCAAGCCCAAGTGAAAAATCTCCACCAGTATACCACCAAGACCACCAATGTTACACCCCAAAACACTTCACTCATACTCACACTTATACCTTCCATTTCAAATACAAATATATCCACTTTCAAAAGACCTTACATATATATTGATGAATAATTTTCACTCAAGTCCCTCGTACTAGAGTTATTAATTTATTATCCACAATGGAAACTTCGTTGAAATATTGAATGCTAAGCTAGTTGATCACTATGGCTAGTACATGACACAATCCTTTTATCAGTAATAGATTGGGCTAGAGCGTAAAAATTTAATACATTGTGTGCTTTGCCATTATTTTTTTTTGAATTTTTAACGGTATTTGGATCCGCGTTAAGCCTTTGATTCATCAATCACCACTGTTGAAGTTAGATTTATTGACGGGATTTCAACGGTTCCAATTCTTTGACACTCCAAGGTATTGAACTCAAGACCTTCTCATTAAGAAACCCCTAAGGACATGTATAATGAGACAGTATATAGGTGGATATAACCCCTACACCATCCCTACGAGCATTATAGGGAATTATAAGGGCATAAACGTTTTTACAATAAAGCTCATATGTGTCTTTAAGTGGTAATGACTGATAGGGCATTAAGGGACATTATTTGTTGTTATACATGTTTCTTAGACTGTGCGTAGTAGGGCGCTTTCTCCACCCAAAACGCCTCCAAAGCCCCCCCCCCCCCCCCCCCGCGTTGGCTTGGGGTGTTTGGATGTGGGGGGCGCTTCCCACATAGCGCCAGTTGAGGTTGTTGTTGATTGGTGGGGCAAACTAGCCGTTTGACAATGACTTTATTAAAAAAACAATGTTTTATTAAAAATTTTATACCCTATAAAACCTGACGTATCAAATTTTTAAAACAAAACTCGTTCTCTTAAAAAAATAATAAAAAATAACCCAACACACTAAAATTCTATAAAAAACGCATCCATTCAACCGTTCGATGCTCGGTTTTGGGCAATATGCATCCACTTAACTCCAAACACCACCAAACCGACTCAACCAACTCATCCGAACTTCCTGATCGTTAGTTTTGACCCCAACATGGTATCATCATGCAATTTTTAGGGATGCCAAACTTCCTAGTCGGTTTTGGCTCGTCTATGCCGGTGACACAAGAGGAGACGGTGCAGGAGATGCAACCTGATTCGTTTACACACGACGAGCTCGTGATACAACCTAGTTCTAGCAAGGGTAATTTCACACAACAAGAAATACGAGTCCAAACCTCGGTCTAAAAAACAGTTCAATTTGGATACCGGAGGAGTATTGAACGCTTGCATGGTCGTGGACTGCGATCTCGGAAGACCCCGAATGCTTTAAATTGTTAATACATATTTTCTTTATCTTACTAATTTTTTCTAGAGTTAATGTCCATTTTCGTCCTTATGGTTTGCTACTTTCGCCACTTCAGTCCAAAGTTTAAAATTTTGTCAATTTAGTCCTTATAGTTTTAAACATTAGCCAATTACGTCCCTCCGTCTAACGGCATCCAACTATGTCGTTAGTTTAAGGGGTATTTTTGTCTTTATCCTGTTTATTTTTAGTTAATGGTCATTTTCGTCCCTGTGGTTTGATGCTTTTGCTACTTCAGTCCAAAGTTTGATTTTTTTTTTCAATTTTATGTTTAATTTAATTCATTTTTTTTGTCTATAGCCCCTAAGAGCATAATCCAAGCCCAAAACCATCGAGTATCGAGCAAAACAGGTCTACGTTTACTTTGTCGACAACAATAATCATACCCCCCCCCCCCGTATTTAGTTTCTAGACATTTCCTAAACTCTCCCCCATGGTGGAATTCATTGGTAAAGTGGTCAAGGTAATTTCCTGAAACCGTACAATACCGGTAAAACTAAAATCATTTCTTTGATTAATACATAATAGTTAGGGTTTAGAGATTAAAATGTCCTAGCAAGCATCTTGGTCGAAATCAACATCAGGAGGTCGAATATCCCGCATTTCCATGTTTGCTCAAGAAATCAATAAACTAGATCGCATGTGTGTTCTTCAAATCGTGGTGTTGTTATTGAATTCTTCAAATCGACAACAACTCTAGAGTTGAATTCGACAAATTCAAGAACAATACCACGATTTGAAGAAAATACATGCGATTTAGTGCATCGATTTCTTGAGCAAACATGGAAATACGGGATATTCGACCTCCTGATGTTGATTTCTATCCGGATGTTTGCTACGATATGTTAATCTCTAAACCTTAACCATTATGCATTAATCAAAGAAACGATTTTAATTTTTTCGGTATAGTTCGGTTTTAGGGAATTACCCTGACTACTTTACCAATGAATTCCATCATGGACTGAAGTAGCAAAAAAAAAAAAAAAAAAAAAACCGAATTAAATTAAACATAAAATTGAAAAAATTTCAAACTTCGGACTGAAGTAGCAAAAGTATCAAACCATAGGGACGAAAATGACCATTAACTAAAATAAACAGGAGAAAGACAATGCCCCTTAAACTAACGGAAAAGTTGGATGCCGTTAGACGGGGGGCGTAATTGGCTAATGTTTAAAACTATAAGGACTAAATTGACAAAATTTCAAACTTTGGACTGAAGTGACGAAAGTAGCAAACCACAGGGACGAAAATGGCCATTAACTCTTTTTTCTAAGATAAAATATTAGCGATTACTAATATTTTTCTAACTTATGTTTTATAGCCAACTATCAACGATTAGACATATTTAGGGACAAAGTTCGGGACCTTTTTTTTTCTAAATTATGGGGAAAGGGGGATGGTTACGACTGAATGATTCTATATTGGTAAAATAGACCGATATAAACACCGAATGTCAACGCTTCCAAGGGACTTGCAACCGAATTTTTAGCGGGTGGGGTAGTTGTCAAAATCACGCGAACATCATTTCATCGGCGTTGGTAGAGTACCAACAACAAAAGGAGAACTTCCCGTATTTTAACTGTTTTGAGCATATTCATGATCACCCTAATTGGAAAGTCTTAACTCCAGTCGGGAAACCTCGTCCTTGGTTGATCCATAAACACTGTAGTCCAATGTTTGAAATTTTGACTTAAACAATGGTGAAGTCTGTTTTGGTCAAAAATTGACAATGGTAATTTCGTAACCAAATTTGTAATCGGGACTAGGTGCTTGTATAAAACGAAAGTAAAAGTGCTTGAATACAAAGATTTGTTGCGAGGAAAAAACCCGTTATCCTTAGGATAACAAGCAAAAAACCCCGGGCGGTGAAAACTATCACCACCGGTTTATTAATAACAAAGGTGATTACAATGGTGGAGCTCAAACTTATCGTGATTACAGAGAATGCGAGTACTAGTAAGTCTCGTGTGTTTAGAGTGTGTGTCATGATCCTTTGTTTTGAGCTCTATTTATAACAAATTAAGTCTAACAAGAAATCCTATATTTAAGGAAACTCCTAGACTAAATCAATTAGCTGTTAATTCTTCTTATCGGAACGTTTCCTTATTGGTCACGTCCTAGTAACAGCAAGTGCGAGTTCTCGGGTGACCAAGCAACCGTCTTTGACCTGGTAAACATGGAAAGTAGCAAAGATCATGTTAGTTATATAATGTAATTAGGATACCTGTTACCTTGGAGGATACCGCATCCTGAATCTGCTTTGAACATAACTTTTGCTGAGGATACTGAAAATCCATGCCCTAACAATTGTCCCCAAATTTGACAGCTGTAGATATAGATCGCAGCTGTAAAATTTTCAAATTTTGAATTTTGAACCCCCATTTGTGCGGTGGATCTTTGATACATGTGTCAGCCGTCATGATGATCTGCCAAACCCTAGTTTGTCCTTATAATTACCCGGATAAATAATATTCATCTCATCTTCCTCCTCTCTCCAGGTAACTCCTTTCTTCTTCTTATCTTAACGAAACCATGAGTCCGAAACTTTCTCCTTTCGGTATCGAGGATTTCGTATGTCAGAATCTCCTCGCAAGTCCTGCGAACGAGATATGCACTTTTGGTGATGCCGATATCGCGAACCTTTTATCTCGGGGTTGCTTTCCTATTGGAACTGTTTTCCGGCCTTTTGATGCCGCTTTATCTTCCGATTTTGTTTCCAGAACCTGGATCTGTTTCCTTTTTTGCCATTCAAAATTGGTTTTTCCTATCCATTTCCTGCCATTACCACCGAGTTCTTTTCAAGAACTGGTCTTAGCTATGCCCAAACCATGCCCATGGTTTGGAGGACTTTGCTTGTTTTGGAGAGACTAATCGCCGACCACGCTCTTGACTTTACTCTCTCGGAGCTTGCTTCTGTATACGACCTTCGTAGCCATGGGTCTTTAAGATATCTCCTTAAGATCAAATCTGGTCAATCACCATTGGTCTTGAAAAACACCCAGAATAATGACCAATGGAAGAGACAATTTTTCTTTGTTAGGAGAGATTCTCTTCATTAGCCCAATACTCTTCCTTATCTCTGGGTTTCCAGAAGTAGGATACTGTATCTTGAATATATACTGTTATCTTTTGTGACTGATGTGTTTTTCTTTATATTTGCAGCTTTGAAGTTCTTTGAGATCGCTCCTCCCACCGGAGAAACTGAGGACAGGCTTGCATCCTTCTTTCTTATTGACAAGGAGGAAAGGTCGTTTCATCTTCAGTCAAGCTTTCAAGAGCCATCTCCATCCTCGAGTTCCGTTATGTCTGGTAAGAAACATTTGGGATGTTAGTATCAACATTTTAAGGATTAGGGAAACTAACATGTGTATTTGTAGGCAAGTCTGGTTCTGTTTTTGCCCTTGAAGATATAGAAAGCATGGTATCCACTCGAAGCGCTATCAAGAAAGAACCCATATCTAGCTCTATCCCACGTCCAGAAGGCAGCCGGGCGAAAGGCTCTAAGAAACGGAAGAGCCAGGAGACCAACGAATCCGTTCCCGTGCACGATGTTGATTTCCACGATGCCATGAATAAGACTCAGCAGGTATCTTCTTCATTTGTCATGATTTCTCATATCCTGAGAATAAC
This sequence comes from Bidens hawaiensis, assembly GCF_021521415.1. NCBI lineage: Eukaryota > Viridiplantae > Streptophyta > Magnoliopsida > Asterales > Asteraceae > Bidens > Bidens hawaiensis. The sequence continues at coordinate 48,723 of NW_027493229.1, forward strand.
TTATATTGGGGATTCTTTATCCTTGTAGGGCCTCGAATATCTTTCCTCCCGGTTTGCCACCATGAGCCTTGAACTCCATGAAGCCCATACTCGTATCTCTGAACTGATGAAGATGGGGGTGACAAAGACCAGTCTTCTTGATAAGAAAACCAAAGAGGTTGATGACCTGAAGCTGGAGTTGTCATTGGTCAGGAAGGAGTTGGTTCATCAAGAGGCGGAATGTATGATAAAAGTTTATGATGCTATGGAGGGGGCGAAGAAGTTTGCTCCTGTTTCCGTATTCCAGTCCCGGCTTAAGATGGCTAAAGAGGCGAAGGATGCTGGTCTGGACACTTGTTTCTGGGATGTAGCTGGTTGGGAGAAGATACCGGCTGAGCTTGGTGGGGAGAAGGTGGAGGATGCTAGTCCTGGTGGAGCGGAGAAGGTTGCAGAAGAGGCTGTGGAGGTGGCTATCAAGGGTGCAGTGAAGGCGGTTGGTGACGAGGTGCAATTGGGCGATGATAGCGGTAAAGAAAAGGCTTGAGCCCAATTTGTTGGTCTAATGTTGGGTTGTAATGGCTGTTGAACAATTTACTTTTTTCTGTCATGAACAATAGTATGCTTAGGATATTAGGATACATGGGTGGAGGGATCTTGACTTTCCAAGACGAAGCCCATGTAATTTTAACTTTTGAACATCTGGCAGTACTTGGGTGGAGGGATCTTGGCTTTTCAAGACGAAACCCAGGTGTTGCCTTTCTATTTTCCTGCATTTTATGATTAGTAGTGATATAATCTTTTGGCTTTAAGTATTGTGTTCAATAACTTGTAATTTTTAATTGGAATATTAGATGTCTTTTAATAACTTATGTCGAGGATAATATATTTTGAAAACATGGTTCCAAAATAATTTTACCATTTTGAGAATAATGAATCCTGATCAAGAAATGTTTTAATGATTATAAGTTTTTAGAAAACATAAAAAGGATTATCAGGAACTGATAAAAAATATCTTAAGGACAATGCATTCTTACGCCTTGTGTGATTTATCACAATCAAACCAAAAGATTATATTTTGAAGTATAAATCGAGTGATAAAACTAAATGTAAAGAGTACCTTTGTAGAGATCATTCATAAATCTAATGGGCTTACATGTGATGTCCCCAATCGTTGATCTTTTTAAGTATCAAGCTTCTGGGATTTTGTTAAGTTAAAAAAAATTTAGTAACCTTCTTAGCAATCTGTCGAAACAAAGTTAGACAATTCTGGTGACAATGCCCATTAACTGGCGATAAAGCCTTTTTACTGGCGACTAGGCCTTTACTTAAGAGACATGAAGATATCTAAGCTTGAGATAAAACTAGGGAACATCCCAAACGTATGGGCATGAATATGCCAAAACTTTAGATAACACGAAAGTGTTATAAACCTTAGATAACATGAAAATGTTATAAACCGTTTGTGTGACACGTCTGCCACTTATCTTAAGGATTCGGTATATAGCCAACAACAGACGGAGTGTCAGCTGGTCTGGTCAGCCTGCCTTGAACTATACTCGAATCATCGTGCGCTCCAGGCGTCGTTAGAAAGGTGAAGACCTTTAAACCGTTTGAGATATCCGGGATATCTTATTCGTACGCCCCTGGCGCTCATTGAAAAGGTGAAGACCTTTAAACCTTGAGGGATATCAAGGATATCATATTCGTTTGGGAAGTGATCAGCCTCTGACTGTTATCGAGATAACATATCCTTAGGATAACTACAAAACACTAAGCTCTTGATGAGGGGTGGGTGTTAGCCAGGCTAACACCCCTCCGATGCTTAAGTCAGTAAACTTGATTAGAAATAATAGAGTTAAAAAATGTAAGAATAGATAAGGAAACATACCTTCCTCTTGAGGATACCAACATACCAGTTAAGTATACTAACAGAAATACGCCTTGAGGTGGATAGCGTTCCAGGCTCTTGGTATAGGAACACCTTCCATAGTGATTCACCTGTAGGCTCCTTTACCTGCTTCTGAATCGATTAAGTATGGGCCTTCCCACTTTGGAGCTAGCTTTCCATCTGCTGGGATAGTGGTATTCTGGAATGCCATTCTTAATACCATATCTCCTACTTGGAACCTTCGAACCCTGATATTCTTGTTGCATGACTTGGCTATTCTTTGTTGGTATGTTGCCATTCTAATCCTAGCGAGATCTTTGAGTTCATCGATAGTATCCAAGTCTTCGGTAAGACTTTGGTTGTTGGACTCAGTATCCTGGATGCTGGTTCTTGCTATAGGGATTACCATCTTGGTAGGGATAACAACTTCGGCCCCAAACACCAAGGAGAAAGGTGTTTGCCCCGTTGTGTTTTTTGAAGTGGTCATGTCGGCCCAAAGAACAAAAGGTAGTTCCTTAGCCCATTTACCCTTCTTGGACCCCAATTTCTTCTTCAGATTATTGATAATGATCTTGTTACTGGATTCTGCTTGACCATTAGCTTGAGTATGTACTGGAGTTGAGGTCATCATCTTGATTCCCCAACTTTCACAGAAGTTGGTTGTTCTTTTTCCAATGAATTGTGATCCATTGTCACAAACAATCTCTGCTAGGATACCGAATCTTGTTAAGATGTTGCGTTTGATGAATGAGATCACATCCTTTTCTTTGACTTGAACAAATGTCTCTGCTTCGATCCACTTGGAGAAGTAGTCCGTCATGGCTAGCATAAAGATTTTTCCACCAGGAGCCTTGGGCAGCTTTCCCACAATATCCATTCCCCACTTCATAAATGGCCATGGGGAGATGATAGGATATAATGGTTCAGCTGGTTGATGTAATATGTTGCTATGTCTTTGGCAAGCATCACACCTCTTGGAGAAATTCATTGCATCTCTCTTCATTGTTGGCCAGAAGTAGCCTGTCCTTAGTATCTTGGATGCTAAGGCTCTGCCCCCAGTGTGGTTTCCACAATCACCTTCATGTATATCCTTGAGAACTTCTTGTGCTTCTTGATATTCCAAGCATCTCAAGTATGGACCTGCAAGTGATATTCTGTACAACACATTATTTAGGATAATATACTGGGTTACCTTCATTCGGAACGCTCTGGGATTTTCCCCTTCTGGGATCTCGTTATCTTGAAGATACCGTATTATAGGATTAGTCCAAGACGTTGGGTTATCCTTAAAATTCAAAGTCTCTAAGACTTCGAGGTTCTCCTTTGTTGCTGGAGTCAAGATATGCACGATAGGTATTTTGACATCTACTGGTATCTTGAGAGCTGATGCCAAGTTTGCTAAGGCATCTGCTTCAGTGTTCTCTTCTCTTGGTACCTGCACTATGTCAAATGTCTCCAAATACATAGCTAATTGCTTAACTATTTCTAAATATTTCACTAAGTTTTCTGCATTCGCTGCATAAGAGCCATTGAAATGGTTAGCTAATAACAAAGAATCAACATAAACTTGAAGATACCTGACCTTCATATCCTTAGCAAATTGCAGACCAGCTATTAAGGCCTCATATTCAGCCTCATTATTAGTAGCCTGAAATTCTCAAGATATAGATAGAGGTATTATGTCCCCTGTGGCGATTTTAGCAGGATACCTAGACCTGTTCCTCTTATGTTGGAGGCACCGTCAGTATGTAGGGTCCAACTTTTCTTGACCTGCAATTGTTGAACTTCTTTTTCAACTTCTTTAACTATATCCTGGCTAAAATCAGCCACAAAGTCGGCGAGTGCTTGAGACTTGATGGCTGTCCTTGTTCATACAAGATATCGTATGCACTAAGTTTCACAGCCCATTTTCCATCCTACCTGACATTTCCGGTTTTCTCAAAACGGATTTAATAGGATAGTTAGTTTTTACATGTATAGCATGAGTTTCAAAGTAATGTCTAAGTTTAGTGGAAGCCATTATAAGTGCTAAAATTAATTTTTCAAGATAAGAATACCTGGATTCAGCATCTAGTAGACTTTTACTTATATAATATATCGGATGTTGTTGACCTTCATGATCCTTGACCAAGACAGCACTGATTGCGCTCCCGGAAACGGCTAGGTACAGGGATAATGGCTCACCATCAATTGGCTTGATCAGGAGTGGTGCTGAGGATAAGTATTCCTTCAAGGATACCAATGCCCTTTCTTGCTTCTCTCCCCATTCGAACTTTTGATTCTTCCTCAGGATATCATAAAAGTCTTTACACTTCTCTGAAGATCTTGAGATGAATCTGTTGAGAGCAGCTATTCTTCCGGTTAATCTTTGGACATCTTTGACATTTCTTGGTGATTTGATATCCAGGATAGCCTTGATCTGCTCTGGGCTTGCTTCTATCCCTCTTTTGGTGACCATGTATCCCAGGAATTTTCCTGTTTTGACCCCAAAGTGACACTTGGCTGGATTCAACTTCATGTTGTATTCATCCAGGATATCAAATGCTGTTGCCAAGTCTCTCAGATGATCCTCGGCCTTCTTTGACTTTACCACCATGTCATCTATGTAGACTTCCATCGTGTCCCCCAGTTGGTCTTTGAACATCATGTTGACTAGCCTCTGGTATGTTGCACCTGCATTTTTAAGTCCAAAAGGCATTTCAGTATAACAATATATACCTGTGGGAGTCATGAAGACTGTGTCTTCTTGATCTGATGGTTCCATTTGAATTTGCTGAAATCTTGAGGATGCGTCCATGAAAGTTAGCAGTTCGTGGCCAGCAGTTGCATCCACCATTGTGTCAATGTGCGGGAGTGGGAATGGGTCTTTTGGACAGGCCTTATTCAGGTCTGTGAAGTCCACGCACACTCTCTATTTTCCATTTTTCTTCTGGACAACAACTAGATTGGCCAACCATCTAGGATATTGGACTTCTCTTATCATCTTGGTTTTGAGCAGCTTCTGCACCTTTTCTTGTATGATAGCGTTTCTCTCAGGAGCAAACTTCCGTCGCTTTTGATGTACTGGCCTGAAAGATTTGTCTATACCAAGTTTATGAATGATTATAGATTTAGATATACCTGTCATATCTTCATGTTTCCAGGCGAAGGTAGGAAGGATATCAATTCCGTCTCAATATCCCCAGGAATACCTGTTCCTAACAATACTTTGACTTCAGTATCCCGAGGATCCAAAGATACTTCCTTTACATCCTGCTCTCTTGCTTGCAGGACCTTCCCTGGTTGTTGCTGTAATTGCTATGCTTGAGTAGGCTTTGTAGTCCACTTCATTGATGAAGCATAACATTCCTTGGCATCTTGCTGATCACTTTCAATTTTGATGACTCCCCAGGGACTTGGGAGTTTCACACACTGATGGTAGGTCGAGGGTACTGCCTTCATGCTGTGGATCCAGAGCCTGCCTAAAATCACATTACAACAAGATAAAGAGTCAATAACGCAAAACTTTTGTAGGGAGTTAGTTCCCTCAATATATATTGGAAGTTTGATTTCTCCCAAGGCGTTCTTGGTTTTGCCACTAAATCCGACAAGAACTGAGGATTTCGGGATAATCTCTGTTTCTGGGAAATCCATTTTCTTCAAGGCTTCCATCTGGATAATGTTCACAGAGCTTCCTCCATCGACGAGTATCATGCGCACAAAACAGTTAGCTATACATAGAGTAATTACCAAACCGTCATGGTTGGGATCCACAAGGTCACATCTATCTTCCTCATCGAAGGATATGATTCTTTGAGTCGTCAATGTGGAAGTATGGAGAGGTCTTTCTCCGTTGTCCATTTTTGTTTCTCTGGAACGTTTCTTAGCCGCTGAATACAAGGTTCCGTAGATGTCAGATCCTCCTGAGATGAAGGATACCACCTTAGCTCCAGGTGGTGGAGAATGTGCCCTTTCAGGTATCTTGACAAGATCCTGGCTTTTGTTCTTGGTTTTTCCAAATAGTTCCTTCAGGTGTCCTTTGCTGAGAAGGTACCCTATTTCCTTCCGAAGTGCTATACAATCATCAGTGCGATGGCCAAAGTCTTCATGGAATGCACACCATTTTGACTTGTCTTTGTTTAATCCAGGCTTCTCATTCTTCTTAGGCCCTCTGACCTTGTCACCTAAATCCTGCATGGCAAAAATTACACCACCAATATCAAGGTTAAAGCAATATTCGGATATTTTAGGATATTCTTTGTCGTCTTCGTCTTCTTCCATAGCATTGATCTTGGGATTATCCTGCTTGGAATAAGGCTTCGGTCTGAAGAACTTTTGTGGAGAGTCGGGCTTTCTGTTGGTAGACTCGTATTTTTGGATAACCAAGTTTCCATGAGCCTTCTTGTCATCCTCCAGCCGAATGTATCTTAGTGCCCTGTTTCTGACTTCGTCAAGATTCCTGCATTGAGTCATGACGAGGTCGTCATAGAAAGGAGAATCCTTCCTAAGTCCCATCTTGAAGGCTTCAACAGCAGCTGCCATGTCGAGGTTGGGGATTTCCAAAGCTTCCCTGCTAAATCTGATTATGTAATCCCTTAGGGATTCATTGTTATGCTGAACAATTCTATATAAATCACCTGTCATTTTCTCAAAAGATCTACTACAAGAAAATTGATTATTAAACAAGTTAATTAAATGAGCAAAGGAAGTGATAGTATTGGAAGGAATACTTAATAACCATTTGAGGGTCGGCCCTGTTAGTGTTGAACCAAACCCTTTACATAGACAGGCTTCTTTGATTTCTGCGGGGATAGGGTTGACCTCCATCCTTTCCCTGTATTGAGCCATATGCTCCTCAGGATCCGTAATGCCGTCATAAATTTCATGTTGGGCGTCTGGAATTTCCTGGGGATCTCCACGTCGCATATGGGCCAAGTGAACCTGGAACGTTTGTGACTGTCCGCCGGGACTTCAGCTATGGGACGGATTATCCCGGGGATACTGGAGATCATGTCCTTCATTTTCTGTAACTCCCTGGCTATATCAGGAGATATCCCCTTATCCTGCACAGATCCACGGTTAGTGTATAAATTAGGATTAAGTAACCTGTTACCAAGATTCTGGTAAGGTCTTTGGTATCCTGAGCCAGAATGGTTAATTCCTCCATTGATAGTATCCTCAGGATAAGGTGGTGCCTGCATAGGGATGTCATCTCCAACATGCACTTCTGAGGACATCATAGGGGATCCTGATGAAAATATGCCGGATGGCATGGTTGAGCGAGGCTGCATGTTGACGGACCCTAGCCTCGTTGGTCCGGGTAACTCCGAGGATACCGAAGGAAAAGCTCCCCAGTATCTTGATTGCTGTTGTGGTGGAATCCTTGCCGATTGTGTCCCCAAGGATCCGGGATTCTGAAGGATAGAAGATCCTGGAGAATCAAAATCAAGGACCCTGGGCATGATTGGAGTGGCCTCATGCCCTGGTTTCTTCTTGATTCCTTCAATCTCCTTGAATAGCCTTGAGTTGGTCTTCTCTTGCTGCTCCATGTGCGTTTTAACCTGTTTCATCAAAGCAAAAATATCATTGTTAGAAATAACCGGGTCTATCCGTGTGGAGGACCCCACGAATGGTGGAATTTCTCCTCTGGGCTGAGTATTTTTCTTCGGCAGTGGTGAAGGTCCTGGGTTGACACTTGTAGCTGTAGTAACCACCGGAGCAAAGACTGAACTGGTTTCTGGTTGTGAGGCTATTGTAAAGAGAATGAAGGTGAATGAAATAAACGGAATTAATGGATTAAAGAACCGTTAGCCCCACGGAGGGCGCCAAATTGTTTTGGTCAAAAATTGACAATGGTAATTTCGTAACCAAATTTGTAATCGGGACTAGGTGCTTGTATAAAACGAAAGTAAATGTGCTTGAACACAAAGATTTGTTGCGAGGAAAAAACCCGTTATCCTTAGGATAACAAGCAAAAAACCCCGGGTGGTGAAAACTATCACCATCGGTTTATTAATAACAAAGGTGATTACAATGTTGGAGCTCAAACTTGATCGTGATTATAGAGAATGCGAGTACTAGTAAATCTCGTGTGTCTAGAGTGTGTGTCATGATCCTTTGTTTTGAGCTCTATTTATAACAAATTAAGTCTAACAAGAAATCCTATATTTAAGGAAACTCCTAGACTAAATCAATTAGACGTTAATTCTTCTTATCAGCATGTTTCCTTATTGGTCACGTCCTAGTAACAGCAAGTGCGAGTTCTCAGGTGATCAAGCAACCGTCTTTGACCTGGTAAACATGGAAAGTAGCAAAGATCGTGTTAGTTATATAATGTAATTAGGATACATGTTACCTTGGAGGATACCGCATCCTGAATCTGCTCTGAACATAACTTTTGCTGAGGGTACTGAAAATCCGTGCCCTAACAAAGTCGGTGATAGCAAGGATGAGTATGAAGAGTTGCCTCGATCGTGCGATAGAAGACGTCGGGGAAAGGGGCGGGGTCGTCGTTGGTAGGTGCGAGTGTCAAAACGAGAGATTAATTCAACAAAATGAACCGTTGACTTGCCGTGATACACGACCTTGGGAGTCAACATTATGAGTTGATGCAAACAAAATTCTCAATATAATAAGGACGGCTCCAATAGATTAAAAGACCGGCAATGGACAAAGATTTGGACTTTTTGCAACAAGACTTCAACCTATTAACCGACAATGTTCGGAGGCTAGATGATGAAAGAAAAATGGATATAATTATAAAAAAATATGGGCTAGATTGTGACACCCGAGAATTTCCGGTTAACATCGTTGATACAAACTCCGTTATCTCAAACATCCATTCATTGATTGATGTCGAAAGGTCAATCAAAAATATTTATAAAATACCTTTACTAGCAAGGACAAGTAAGGTGTCAAATCCACAGGGAATCAGTGAAAAGCGCTAATCAAGTTTAATTCTTAACAAGTAATTATGCTAGGCGGGCAAACGATGTCAAGCGGTTTATTAGATTTGTTAAACGAAAACACTATTAAGTTGATTTGTAAACAATTATGAAAGGGTAACCAATCTCCAGGTTTCAGGTTTTGAAGTAAATTGGATAGATAATTAAACCTATTGAATTATAATATTTGTTTGAATCAAGAAACCAAAAGATTAAATGTTTGACTATGTTGATCGTCAGAACTTAATCCGAATGATTGACATGGAAAAACAATAATCTAATTGATTGTTAATGAACCAATTTAGTATTATGGTTAAGATAACTAGGTCAATGACACTAAGAACTCAATCCTAATTGTTGATGACCAAAATCATTAACTAATAAACTTCAAATCTCATTGATTACCCAAAAACACTTTCAAGCACACAAACAAAATCCAAAAGTTAAGGTTTAGAATACCAACAATCCAATAAACAACTTAACCCTACAACCGGAGATGGTCACGAGCGGATTAGCTTTGCATAGTTATCTTCATTAGCTCTCTTGATTCTTCAATGGATGATGGCATGGATGATTATGATGATTGGGATGTGTTAGAATGGTGGAAAGAGGCCCCAAAATCATTCAAGTATGTTAGGACATCAAAGATAATTGTTCTAGGGTTGAACCAGGCTTAAATATGGAAGAAAAAACCAAAAATCGTGTTTTTCCACCTAGGCGACCGTAGCCTATGGTCTCCCCACCGTAAGCTACAGTGGTGACCGTAGCCTATGGTCAAGATGCTCTGCTTTACGATGACCGCCCCACCGTACTGTTTTGCCCATAACTTCTTCGTTATAGCTCCGTTTTACACCCCGTTTTTGGCCACGTCTTCATCTTCAAATGCTCTATCATTCCATGCAATAAAATCTTCATTTCCACTCCATATCATATGCGTCAATTTAGCTCATTTAGCTCCTTTATGCGTCAATAATATCTTCATTTCCACTCCATCTTATATGCCCATAACTTCTTCGTTATAGCTCCATTTCCACTCAAAGTAATCGTGTCCGAGACATATAAAAATAGAAAACACACATTATAACTCATTTGACACACATTATTTGTGTGTCAATTATTGTGCAAACATTTACGTAGCGGTAATTCGGGAATTACCAAATCACGCGAGTTTGACCTCGAACATTGGTGAAATATGCAAATAATATGTTGAGCATATGTTTATAATATTATCCGTGTGAAATTAAGTGCTAAATGATTATGTATTTAATTCGTAGCTTGTTTCATGAAATTGCGTTCGATTGCGCGTAATTTGTACATTTTCGCCTTTTATAAAATAGTATTTACAAAATAACAAAGAGGCTTAATTGTTATAAACTTGAGTTAATATTTTATTCGTAATGATTCCTTATACTCCAATCTGGTGTTAAAAAGTTTTTTTAAAGTAAAATATCATTTATAAGGGCCATCCTTGTAAATATGATAAAATATAATATTAATAAATTAACAAAACCCTAATTCCCATCCATAAAACCATCGACCTCTTTTGCTCTCCCTCTCTCATGATATCTACCAACGCTTAACCATAATTCACCTTCAATTCAATCTTGGTTCTTGCAATTGGTGGTGCATTGAGTGATTCTCATAATTCCTAACACTAGTTGGTAAATTTTATGCATCAATTTCATCTTATGATAAGTTCTTGATAAACCCTAAATGTCCAAAGTTCTAAAATATTGATGATTATAGTGTTAATTGATGAATTAGAACCCTAGAGATACCATAAACATGTTAGGGTTTAAGTTTTGTTAATAACAGTTTGCTGACAAATTTTTCCCCATTTATTGATTGGTCTGTAACTTGATGATAATTGGTTTTTTTTTTATCTATTCTTGATTCCATGATTTCTACTTTGAGTCTAATTTCCAGAAAGCTATAGTTTGTAATTTTTGAGCGCTTGGATAATAGTTTTCAGATTTTACAAAGTTGTATGTCTAATTTGATTTGGAGAGTTGTTTTCTGGTCCGGATTCCCGATATCATAACTTGATATTGACAAAGCCAAATGAGTTGGTTCTACTTCTGGAACTTCAAAATTTGAGTTAGGATTCTAAACCAATTGGTCTTGCTTGATTTGGTTAAGTACTGAATTTTAACCAAATAAAAACTTTTTGTTGTCCACTAAAATAGTTGCACATACCTTTTTGTGTTTAATGAATTTTCATGATTTTTGTTTCTATTAGAAAAATATAACAAAAATTGTTTTAGAAACCTAAGACATTTAGGCTATTGTCGTAAAATTTTCATAATTTAAATCTCTAGTTTGATGGGTGAATAAAATACGTTTTGACATGTTAAAATTTGCCTTGTATACTCAGAAGTTGTACATGTGTTATATGATGAGATGTTTGGTTATATGATCAATAATTGATGTATTAATTGTGTCAGAACTTTACTTCAAAATTGACATTAGTGTAATCACCAACGGGTCACAGAGTCATACTTGTCGTATTATGGGTCATTACCTGAACTATATGACTTTGTGTAGTTGAACACTTGAGTTGCCTAGTTGCATAAACACACTCTCATAATTTAAAACTTGTACTAGGTAATAGTTAATGAGTTAAGTTCATTCTTTTACTCTTGAAGAAAACCTTACACATTATCAAGTGAGTTCATACTTTCCTTATTGTTTTCTGGGAGAAAACACCAACGACTTGCTTCAGGTTTTGTAGTTTCTTATATATCACAAGTTTGTAATATATGCTTTATATCTTGAAAGTCCACACACTCTTTGAACCGGTAGGATGGGATCGCGGGTAACATTGAGTAGTACTACTTGGTTTGACAAACCCCACCCGGGCTAGTCGCGCTAGCACGACTAGGAGTCGAACGAGTGTAATGTTAACCTAACTTTTATGGAAGTGTTTATGATAGACCTGGTACGAGGCAAACAATTTAACTGTCAGCTTTGGTTTTACCGTCTAGTAGCTTGTAAACAGGCTAGCTACCCGGGTATATCAGAAATGTGCTAAATTTAAACATATTGTTTTTACTTACTTATGAACCCACCAGCCTCGTGTTGACCCTTGAGTATTTATACTTGTTCATGTCTCTAGGTATGCTAAGGAACACATTGCATGACATTTATTGCATGGACACTTATCTTACATGGTCTTAAACTTGGATGTGTTATGTATGCTTTTGAGCACGTAATTACTTTGGTTTTAAATTGTTTACCTTTACGCTTTTGCAAACGCAATTTGCACTGTAATTGTATTTTCTCATACTAATAATTAGTAATAAACGATATTTTTCATTATTAATTGGTTGTTCAGTATGAAAAGTGACTAGATCTTGGTATGTCATGCGCCTTAAGGTAAAACCCCGTTAGCTGAAATTGAGGGTGTGACATTGATAAAGAAGACTAAATATTTTATTTTATTTACTTTTGGTGTATTTTTTATTTATATTTTTAGATATTTGTTTTAGTTTTAATGTAATTTTCTTTTGTTTTTTAATTTATTGAAAAGTGTTTATGTTTTATTTTTATTAAAAAATGAAAAAAAAAATAGGATAATAATCGGGACGGACATTATCCACTACATACCTTTTGTGTATAATGTCTTTATGGTGATATAGCGTCACATGACACACAATGCCCTCATAGGGGCATTGTCCATTACATATGGCCTTATTAAAAAAATGATGATGTGACGGAAAATAATCCTAAAAAACAAGAAGGAAACAAAACATGTTGCCCGCTTGCCTTCTGTTTCGATGTAATCCAAAAGACATGATAATGAAGATTTAAATAAACATGTTTGGTTTGAAGGAATGGATGGTGAAATAAAATGTGTCATTCCAAATAAATGAAATAAAACATGTTTAGTTGTCATACATAAATAGAATGAATCATTTAAAGGAATGTAATTCCTTTCAAATTTAGTATTTTTCATTCTTTGAAAGTTTTTTTTTTCCATTCCTTAAAAAATGAAATGAAAAAAAAATCAAAATCAACAACGAACGATAATGGTAATAATAACAATTATTATTATTATTCTATTACAATTATTATTATATTATATTATTAGATTTTCTATTATAATATAAAAATTATATAATAATAATAATTTTATTTTTAGTATTACATCTTTATTATGTTATTTCTCCTCTACTACTTGACAAAAACAGTATGCATATGTAGTTTACTATTTAAAAAGAATAATAATAATAAATAATAATAAAATGATGAATAATTTCATTCATACATGATAACCAAACAAGATAATGGAATGGTAATTATCCATTTCATTTCTTTGTGAATTTCATTCCCTCGTTTATTCTATTATCTTATATAAAACATACCCTAATATATTTTGTACGATCGTACTTTGCCAGTATTAATTTCTAGATACCACTTTTTCAATCCTATAAAGCATATTATTCTCACGGTTAGAAAATTGGTAGTCTATTACCTAAAGATATTGCTTTCTACTCTTTTTACTTTATTACTTAGCGTACTTAACTTTATTACTTAGGCGGCAAATCCGAAGAAGTTATCACGGAGGAGCCACATGCTGGGAAACTTGCACGTGCTCGATCTTGTTGTGTATTCCTTTGTAGTGCTATTTGATGAGTAAGTGAGAACAAACGCGCTTTCGCTATTACAAGACAATCACTTATTTAACTCTATTACCAAATGCTCTATTTCACCCTTCTTTGGAATAACTCCACCTACCTGCAAATTTGAAGTTGAAAATTTGAAAGCTAAGCTAGTTGATCACTATGACGAGTACATGATAATCCTTTTATCAGCAATAGATTGGGCTAGAGTGTGAAAATTTGATGTCTTGTGTACTTTGTCGCTATTTTCTTTTGAATTTTTAACGGTATTTGGGTCCGCGCTAAGGCTTTGATTCATCAATCACCACTGTTCAAGTTTGATTTATGTGACGGGATTTCGACAGTCCCAATTCTTTGACACTCCAAGGTATTGAACTCAAGACCTTCTTATTAAGAAACCCCTAAGGCCATGTATAATAAGACAGTATATAGGTGGATATAACCCATACACCATCCCTAGGGCATTATGGGGAGTTAAAAGGGCATGAACTTTTTTACAATAAAGCTCATATGTGTCTTTTTAAGTGGTAGTAATCGAAGGAGCATTAACAGACATTTTTATAACACATGTTTCTTAGATTGCGCATAGTAGGGCGCTTTCTCCACCCAAAATGCCTCCAAAGCATCGGAACCCCCCCCTCCACCCCCCACCCCGGCCCGCCTTGGGGCATTTGGATGTGGGGTGCGCTTCCCACATACCGCCGGTTGAGATTGTTGTTGATTGGTGGGTCAAACTTGCCGTTTGACATCGACTTTATTAAATAAAAACAATTAATTTAAAAATTATTTAAAAAATTTATACCCTATAAAATCCGACTTATCAATTTTTTTAAAACATAACAACTCCTTCTCTCAAAAAAATAAATAAATAAATATAACCTAACACATTAAACTTCTATTAAAAATGCATCCATTCAACCGTTCGATGCTCGGTTTTGGGCAACATGCATCCACTCAATTGCGAACACCAACCAATCGACTCAACCGAACACCACCAAACTGACTCATTGAAACTTCCTGGTCGGTAATTTCAACCCCAACATGGTATCATACATGCAATTTTTAGGATGCCAAACTTCCTGGTCAGTTTTGGCTCGCTTATGCCGTTGACACAAGAGGAGACGGTGCCGGAGAAGCAACCTGATTCGTTTACACACACCGAGCCGCTAATACAACCTAGTTCAAGCAAGGGTAATCTCACACAACAAGAAAGACGAGTCCGAACCCCCGTCTAAAAAAATTGTTCATCTTTGAACACCAGAGGAGTATTGACAATTGGGCGGTCGTGAACCGCGATCTTGTAAGACCCCAAATGTGGTAAGTGGTTAATATATGTTTTCTTTATATTACAAATTTTTCTAAGAAAAAATATTAATGATTACTAATATTTTTCTAACTTACTATTTAAATAAAATAATAATAAAGTGATGAATAATTTCATTTCTACATGGTAATCAAACAAGACAACGGAATAGAAACAATCCATTTTATTTCTTTATCCATTCCATTAACTTGCACATTTTATTTCCTCGTTCATTTGATTATCTTATTCCAAACAAGCTATATTATATTATTATATTATGTACTAGCGTACTTTCCCACTATTAATTTCTAGATACCACATTTTCAATCCTATAAAGCTTATTTAATCTCACGGTTAGAAATTTAGTAGTCTATTACCTAAAGATATTGTTTCTACTCTTTTAACTTTATTACTTAATACTTAACTTTATTACTCAGGCGGCAAATCCGAAGAAGTTATCACGGACGAGCCACGTGCAGGGGAAAAAGTGGAGAAACCCCAGATGACATGAACTATTGATGAAGTAGGAAGGAGAACAAATGACATAGTTACCTTGATTTACTGAATCTGAATTGATCCCTCCTTTAATATATGCTTCGTGAAAGATTCAACAAAATAAACCATACACATGTCCCCTGCGTCTTGTTACCCTTTTAAAAACACTCAATTACAATCCTTAGTAAAATTAATAAATTTATCTTAACGATACCACGGTTTTACAAATCGGCCTATCAAGTTTAAGTTCCGTAGTATCAATAAAGTTTACAATATTTCATTTTTATCTTTTAGTATATCATGATGATACGTTGCTAAGCTTGTCCTCAAACATGATATTTTCACGTTTTCAAAATCGTATCGAAACAAAACTAACATCATGTATAAGAGTTAGAGCATAGACTCAAAGCCACCATATTTTTAAGTAATTTTGTAACAGCCTTGTTGTACAAGGTGTAGTCCAAAGTAAATACATTACTTACAAACAACTAAACAAGATTTTAACACTAACAACATAATTTATATATGACATGCCTAATTATTTATTACAATGCGCTATTATTGAACAAAAATACACTTAAACTAGTTTTCTCCACATGAATAGCCATTAAAGCTCACTTAAGATAAATTGAGCACCAAATCGAGGTTGCAAAGTAACAATGATACGTGGAGCATGCGAGTATGATGGGGATATATAAAAGGAAAAACTTCTTAGAATCAAAACAAGTGTCGGTTTTACTTCTAACATAGCAAAGTTTTGCCCAATACATATACGTGGCCCACCTCCAAAGGGAAAATAGGAAGGTTGTCCATTGGTCGCCTTTAGCACGCCTTCCAAAAATCTTTGTGGGTTGAACTCACTCATATAATTACCCAATATATCCTTGTCATGTGTAAAAACATAATGTGCGAACCCAGATGGCAATGTTATAGTTCCTATTTTAGTTTCTTTATGAATCATCTGTCACATTGATACACTGGGTGGGTATAACCTAAGTACCTCATTCAAGATTATATTATAAAAAATAAAGTTTAATTATTAATTAATATGTGCATGTAAATTGTTATTGGCTTAGGTTGTTAATTAATCCAAGTATATGAAAAACTTACAACTTTTAAATGACTTAATCCGTCAATTTCAGGTTTTCTTTCTCCAAACACTTTTAAAACTTTATCTCTAGTATGATCTTGCCAATTCATGTGTATCATCGTCCAAACAAGTAGATTTGCAGTAGTCTCGTATCCAGCAATGTAGAAGAGTTTGCACTCTTCAATGATTTCTTCAATGTTAGGTCCAAAACTTTTACTCTCTTGTTTCTTGATTTCTTTTTCATTTGAAGCCAATAATATTCCCAATAAATCATCCTTTGTTTCCATCTACGTTACTCGTGTATTAATAATTTTCTTTATTGAACTCTTAACTTCTGCATCAATCTCTTGAATCCTCCAACTGCTTTTAGTAGGGAAAATCTACAGAGATGAGTGAAAAACCCGTAACATAAGAGCATCCATAATGGAGGTGCAAACATAATGACATGGACACCCAAGGAACAACCAACCCATTACTTGCATTCATCAGTAAGAAAATTAATTTTGTAGAGATGAACAAAAGTGGGCCAACCCATATAAACAAAGATACATATGTTTTAATGAAGTTACTAAGCATAAATGCATCGAATAGGTTTCTCTTGTTATTTAAAAACTAGGTAAGGACCAGTGATGAAGCTTGGACTTTTATATTGTATGTGTGTCTAACACACACACAAATTCAGATGAAATGTGTAAATTTACAGTATTGAGAAAAAAAACAGGGTAGCGGGAAGGTCCCACGGGTACCTAAAAGTCATGCTACAGTAAGAGCAAAGTTAATTTGCAATGGTCTATAAAGATGGATAATAAAAACAAATACTTACTGAAAACCTGGAATATACACTAATTGCATGCCCTTTCCAACTAGTTTTGTTTGTTCTAGTTGAAGTTCAAATATCTTTCTTTCTTTCTTATAGTTGCTACCAAATGTTGTACGTGAAATTACATCGACAGTAAATTTTTGGAGATGAGGATACACATCAACTTCACATGATTTTCCTTTTGTTATTCCTTCCAATTTGTTGATCATCTCACTACAACTAATGTAAAAGGCTGCTAAGATATGCTACAAAGAGAATTAACATCAAAATTAGTCATCTGATATAAGTGAAGTAGTGGCTTTTATAATCTATTATTTAATTTCAATAAAATCAAAACACATCGGTCGCCTTCAGCATCCGCAAGTCCTCTTACTAACATCTTTGTTAAACGAGTTCCATCTCTTGGCCTCTGAAATTGATTATAGTTGACCAGAATCTCTTGTACTAACACGGGTTCTGCTATGTGCACAACCGGTTGTGGTCCCAACCACATAAAAAAATTGTTACCAATATGTTATCAATTAAACAAAGATATTCACAACTGCAAACTAGAATCTACACCTTAATTCGTATACACATGTTTTATCATAAATATCATGAGTCTTCGTAGATAATGGGATGCCCACGTGGTACAATGTTACTAGTTAGATTTATAGGAGATTCAATTTGGTTTGATTTGTCGTCTCCGTCATATCTTTAGTGTCACTATACAAAATCCAATAAGAATTTACTTTAATTAATCCCTGGCCACTAAAGCTATATGTAACACGGGGCTATAAATTAGGGGCGATTTTTAATATGCGGCGTCACGTCAGCAAACGAGCAAATTTTATTTTAGTGGTGTAGTAGTCCAAAAATCGCCCCCAAAGCTTGCCATTGGTCCATTAATAAAATAATAATATTCTTCCGACGACACCCGGCGACAATTACATGTCGCCCCTCTTATCGCCGCCCGGGGGGTGTTCTTTACACATGTTTCCCAAAAATGTGGTACTTGTCACCTCACTACAGACTGTCTAAGACTCTTTTCTATCGTCTTCGGCTCTATCCAAATCCAGTTGAAAAATCTCTACGGGTATACCACCAATGTCACACCACAACACACTCCGGTTATGCTTACACTTATAATGTCCATTTCGAATATGAGTATTAAGTTTCAAAAGACCTTGTATGTATGTATAAATATTGATGGATAGTTTTCACTCAAGTCCCTCGTATTGGAGTTATTAATTTTATAATTTACCATCCACTATTGGAAATTAGTAAGACCACCTGTAGTGGACGAGAAGAGAGGGAGAATGGGGAAGAACACCTCCCACCCTCCAACGAGAAGTGAACGAGAAGAGGATAACCGAGAAATATTTCTCGGCCAGTATTAATTTTTATACAAATAGCCGTTACCACCCAATGGCAATTTAAAAAAAATAAACAAATAACAATATAAATATCACTCTTCAAAAAAAAATCAGGCTCATTAAACCCAAAAACACTCTCCAAACTCTCTCAAAAAATCTCCAACATACTTTAGAAAATGAATCCGAACAACCCGAATAGCCCACCTAGCAGTTTTTCTCAATTTTCTCGTCTACCAAACCAACAAACGAACTCTTCCAACGCACCAAGATGACATCTCCTAATCTACCCCCTCGGTTTTCTGTCCCGAACAACCTCCCTCAACAACATTTTACTTCCGATCCTTCCTAACAACCCCGAACATAAACTTTACGTCTACTTTTCTCGACAACGAATATGGGGCATACGCCAACTTTCTCGCCCCGAACAACCCGATACCGGTTTACAAGTCAAGCAAACCGGAGACGCAACCAGAACGGGACGTCGGTTTGACCCAAAAGTCCGGTAAAACCAAAAAAAATGGAAAGGAGGCGGAGCAGCCGGTGAACAAAAAATGTTACAAACGTTGGCGACCAAACGAAAGCGTATGTCTTGTGCGTGCTTGGCTCGAAATTTCGGAGGATCCAAAGCTCTGAAAGTTTTTTATCTATTGTTTTTTTCATTTTATTAACTATTTGGTTAAAATTAGTATTATTTGTATAAATTTAGCCAACTATAAAGAGAGCGACAATTTTTGGAAGAAGGTTTATGAGAAGTTTATCCGGTTGTACAACAAGGATGACAAATACCAGGATTTCCCAGCCGCTAGCGCTCATTAGAGGGATCTCAATAAACAGACGCAATGTTATCAAGGGATTAATATACAACCGTTTGAGAAATTCCCTTTGGGATAGTGGCCAAAACGACCAACGAGTGTTAGAAGAATATAAATGTCATAAGAATGGAACATCATTTACCCAATTGAATTGTTGGTCACTTGTTCGAACTCACTCGAAATGGCTAAACCAACCCCCAACGGCGGTATGACCACCGCATCCCGATCGACAAAACGATCAAAGACCGACTCTTCCTCAAATCCGAGCACGCCGTCCAATGCACACAACTTTAACCTCAAAGACGAAGTCGATCAAGATGAGGTTAGTTCAGCCAACGACAACGACGTAGTCGAGTTTGCCCGAGAGACGAAGCAAAGACAAGGGGAAACAAGCGGCCGGCTCGTCGGTGGCAACACACGTCGAGGAGGACGTCAAGCATGACATGCCCCAACTAAACGAGATGTTCAGCCAGCAAATATCCAAGAATAGGGTGCGACGCGAATCAATCTTAGCTAGCACCGATGTAAGCGCGCAGTTTCTCGCTGAATATGAGATGCAACAAATGGAATAAAACATCGCATGCCTTTGCTCATAAGGGTTAAACGAAGCGGCCGACGCGTTGGACGAACAACTAACTCAAATGATAATGGAAGCGTACAACCTACTAAAATAGTGAAAATTTTAGTGTTTTTATTTATTTTTATGCTATGCATTTTTTTTGTTATGTATTTTTTTAATGTATGGTTTTTAATTTTAATGCATTCTTATTTATTTGTTTAATTTAAAGTTTTATTTGTTTAATTTAATTATTAACAAAAGGGATTGCTATATAAAAAAATAAATAACAACTTTTGATGTGACAATTCTTCCCCGATCTTTCTCTGACCACTATACTCCTAAAATATAATTCATCTTTTTATTCTTACGGACTAGGTGTCACGTGACACACGTCTCCCCCCATTTTCCTCCTACCACTACGCATGGTATAAAGAGGTTCGTTTTTCTAAGGGGGTGTTTGGGTGAGCTTTTAGATTGTTTTTTTGCTAATTTGCTTTTTGAAAAGCAAAAGCTATTTTTGAAAACCTCCAATTTGAAACTTTTGGAGTAGTTTTCCCAAACATCTTTTACTTTTCAATAAACAAATAGTAAATAACCAAGTTTTAAAAGCTCATTCAAACACCCCCTAAGTATGCAAAAGTTGGAAATTTGAAGGCTAAGCTAGTTAATAGTAGGTTGTGCTGGTGTACGAGTTTCCCATGGCATACGAGATTTTTGATCATTAAGGCACACGCATGACACATTGACATGCCATCCTCTTATCAATAATAGGTCGGCCTAGTGTATTGTATATGAAAATTTAATATATTGTGTTATTTGCCACTCTTAATTTATAGATTCAACGTTTTCAATTCTATAACGTTCATTTAATCTCGCATTTACAAATTAAAAAAATGTGTATGTATGTATGTGTGTATATATATATATACACAATTCTTTTAATTTGTAAATGCGAGATAGAGATATATATATATATATATACTAGGTTAGATCCCGTGTTCCATACGGGTGGAAATCATAATAAAAATAAAAATTATTATATGTAATACGTAAATTCAGTCATTTATTATATAATAGTTTTTATTTATGACTTTTATTTTATATTTATTTAAATCAAATTATAACTTAAACGCATTAAAATTGAAATACATGTTTATAAAAAAATTAAAAGATTTGTCCATGATTTTCACCATCTAATAATTTTTCAAGATTTTAGCCATTGTATTGATTTATATAGTCGAACTTTTGTTGTTGATTTAAATGATTATAAAATAAAATTAATGAAGAATTTTATTGTAAAAGGTTAAAGATTAGTTTTTCTAAATTTATGTGAATAACTTAATATAATTTTAGAGTGGTAATTAAATGAAAAATAATGGATAGAGGATTTTATGCATTTAATGAATTGTTATACATGTTATTGAATGCTAATTAAATGTTAATCAGGTGGAAAATGTATTTAAGGAAATTGTGTATGTGGAATCCAATATGGACACTCTATAATGGTACCATATGGAAAAATAATCTTGCTTTAATAGTATAATTAGATTAGATATATAATCTTACTCTATTAATAAAAAAAGGCTTAAGGCTTAGCTATCAAGCCTACATTCACTTATAGTCTAATTTTTCTTTCTATTTTTCAATCTCTCATCTCGTTGACTATAGCTATCAATGAATCATTTGTCAAAACTATTTTGTCAGTTAGGTTATAACATAGATGTGTGGGTTTTAATTATTATTCAAAGGTGTGAAAATAACACCTTTATAATCACACTTTAAGAAAAGTTGATGCTAAATAGAATCAATTATTTGGTTGGCGGTGGTTTTTCAACATTACAGAAAATATATATTCAGGTCTGCATTTATGTTGTCGATGACATTATGTTCTAGATTATTGTCTACATGCACTTTGATAATCATATTTTAAATATTGTTACATAAAAAATTACATTAAATTCATATTTTCTATTATATGTAGTACACGAGGTGAAACATAAAAAAAATGCATTTCATAAGTCGTGAAACATGAAAAAATATATAATTCATAAGTCATTTAATTTATACAATACATTAATTTACATGTTAAATGAGACCTTAAAATGATGATTTATAATTTTGAAAATACTATTTTGTATATAACATTTGTATCAAATGTTGCGTTTAATGTGAAGACACCTTTCGGACCTATAATCCTATTACCAAATCGTTCCCGTCATATTTCGGTTGTATCACATGTTTCATTCTGATTTGACTTGAGACAATCATCGAATACGTAATAGGGTCATTTTAAAGAACAATGACTTTTGTTCGGGTCAAAACCACTTTAAAATTTTTGTAATGGGTCAAAATGGTTGGTGTAGAAAAGACAAATTTAAAAAAAATGGTCCAAACCGTTTAATTGGTAATTGAGAACATAAACGTCAGCTTATCTTTCTAATTGATATACTTATGTATCAAAACAATTTGTTGACTTGGAATCTTGGATGGGTAATTCCTCTTTCACACTTCTTTCTAACACCCCTTTGCTTATCTGATAATTTAGCAACCCAAGATCACATGAAATATTTACTCCATAAAAATTAACAAGTTTTATACTAAATTACAGCACAATTTCATAATACACGGAAAACTAATCATGTGTCAGTTTGTTAACTACACGTGACTGCAAAAGAAAAAATTATGAATTAAATTTGAGACAGGTAAAAAGACATTCTCATGTTGGGCACTCGGGCCACATACAATTTCAATCTCATATTTAATCAATACGGATTACGGACCATACACTAGGGCTGCGCATTTTAGACAACCCGACCCGGACCGAAAACCCGAAATTCTTAAAACCATGAACCGAAGATAGGACCTGTAGGAGGAGATCGGTCTCGGTTATGCGTCGGTTTTCCGAACCGGTTAATTGGTGAAAACCGAAGATCGATCTAGATGGCCAGAAGCTCAATCGCAGACATGATTTAGTTGACCAAAATCTTAATTGCAGTATCGATTTGGGTAGAATCAGATCAAATTCATACTGTGTGTCATTAAATTGAAGTAGGAACGTTAGCCATTGCCTTGAATTTTGTAGGGGTATGGTACTAAACCCGGTTTTACGACCCTAAATTTATTATATTTGGCTTATTTTATTATATGGACTAATACAATGTTATTGGGCTGAGGGGGTTTTGTGGAGGTAACCCTAACTGGGCTAGGCCCATTAGGGTACCATGATGGCGGCCATGAGGCTCTCTATATAAGGAGGTCTCCACCTCCTTATTAAGGGGGTCATGCTCAATAAGAGCCACCACCACTTTTTTGTGTCTGTAAACAAGAGATCTTTTAGATTTCTTAGCAGTCACCTCCACACCCCAAAAAACCATTGCAGGTCTCAAGCAACCGGAGGAGAAGATCAAGACGTGGTTCGTTCATCTCGAAAATCCGTGGAAACATCGTCATGGATCAGGTCAGATTCATTTCGTGCTTCGACATTGGCGTCATCCGTGGGAGAGATCTGACAGCCGAGATGAAGATCGAAGGGTAACATTTTTCAATCTGAACTGGATATGAATAAACAAAACTATTATAAAATATTATCTTTTTAATAGAAATTCAAAAATAGTCATTTTCTAGACATAAAAAAAAGTTAGGTTGTTTTTTATATTCTCCATGTACTACTTGTCTGTTCTTTTATTTTCTTTCTACCCTCGTTCTCTTACTCTCTCTTCTCTTATCTACTTTTTTCTCTCCAAACATGGAGTTCATATGAATATCTTGAGTTTACAGAATATTACAAAGATCTATAGGTAATTCTTACTTGAAAAGAGTGATCTTTAAATCATACTTATTAATACAGATTACAGAATACGACGAAGACAAAGATGAATATGACGAAGACGAAGATGATGCTCCGGACAGAGATGGGAAAATATCGGTTCTTCGGGTTTGTTTGGGTCTTCATGGGTAATTACCCGAACCCGACCCGAGACCGACTAGGCTAGATTTTAAGGACCGAATGCTCATGTATAATATTAGGGTCGGTCCGGTTTCGGGTTTTTTGGGGTCGGTTCATCCGGTTTTTTTGATCCCACCCTAATTGTGCACACCCCTACCATACACAATAAACTAGTGTGCCACATGAAATATTAGTATTAAACTATAACATGAAATTTAGCCTAGTCGAGCCGGGGGTCTATCGAGCATTGCTATGGGATAGAGGTAAGGCTGATGCAAAACTAGTGTCCAAGGCTTGATGCAAAACTACTATCGAGTGTCCAAGGCTTGATGCAAAACTACTATCGAGCCGGGGGTCTCGCCGGAAGCAGTCTCTCTATCCCTATGGGATAGAGGTAAGGCTGTCTACATCTTACCCTCCTCAGACCCTACCATAGCATTGCTATTGGTGGGATATACTGAGTACGATGATGATGATGATGAAACTATAACATGAAATTTAGTAAAAGATTTTAAGGCAATAATGATCCTTACATAGTGTTGTTGTATTCATGGTGTATAAAGGCATACGATGAACATAAAATAGATTAATAAGTCATTTTCTTACCTCTGATTTATGTTGTCATATGATGATTACAAGCACTTTTGGTCCGTAAACTCTCTTCTTCATTTTGAGGCGTTGCATAGTTTAAAAAGCATATCACAGATGAGACTCCTCTAGATGGTAACTGCCTGCTATATAGCGGGACCGGCCTAACTATTTTAGTGGCCTAAAGCAAATTTGAAAGTTTGGGGCCCTTACCGGTAAGTGGGTGTCAAAAACGAGGAGTTTGTGGAATATGTGTTAATAGAGTAGCTCAACAATTAGCTATTATAAATGTAAATGACAAGAAAATAATTCTCAAGTTGGTTTTGATTTGATTTTATAAACTAAATAAACGAAACCAAGGTTGTAAACAATTGATTAAATGAGCATTCCTCTTGGAGTTCGGTTATTACGCAACTCTTTTGTTTAAGTTCAATGGATAAATCATAATATCTTGATTTCGTGTAAGTGCAATTGTTTGCAATTGTTTGTAAGTGCAATTGTTTGTGATAAATCATAATAATTCTCAAGTTGGTTTTGATTTGATTTTATAAACTAAATAAACGAAACGAAGGTTGTAACCAATTGATTAAATAAGCATTCCTCTTGGAGTTCGGTTATTACGCAACTCTTTTGTTTAAGTTCAATGGATAAATCATAATATCTTGATTTCGTGTAAGTGCAATTGTTTGTGATTAATCAAGAACTAAGTACTCGGATTCCTAGAACGCGAGGTCGTTACTTGGTAATCAATCAATATAATCTTAACCCTAATTTCTTCTACTAAATCTCGATTGTCAACAACACCAAGAACGTATAGAACGAAACTAGGTTAAACGATATGGACAAATTACAAACAATCAAACAAACAACGTGATTATATTAATCTAAACGATTCGATAATCAATCCAAGTGCAAGAACAGTAAACAAAAAGAGTATTGCAATAACCTTACAACCAAGAGAAATACTAGAAGTTTTAGCCACACATAATTGAAATCATCATACCAAGTTTAATCCAAAGCAATCCAAGATTATGATGTTAATCCTTGATTAGAAACATCCAAAATGTTGTTCCAAGGCACCAAAATCACCCCACACAATTGTCTAAGTCGGAATCCCCAAGAATGGAACCCAAAAGTCCTTTAAAAACCATTTTTCGAGTTGTAGCCGACATTAAAATGCTGAGGCTACAGTAAGCTACGGTGGCTACCGTAAGCTACGGTAGCCCTGAAGTTCTTACGGTGGAAAGTGTCTGTTTACGGTGGCTTTTTACGGCAGACCCCTCGCGTAGCTTACGGTGGCTACCGTAAGCTACGGTAGACCCGGTTCAAAATTCCATTTTTCTTTATCAATTCTTGGGTTGTTGACTTCCCGCATTGACTCTTTTGTTCCTTTTCATCTGAACACACTCGAGCAACCTTTTCTCCTCATTTGTACCTGCATTAACACAACATAGTGTAGTAATCCAAATCCTTGAATTTATACATAAACGTACACGTTTTAACTCGAATTACGACACTTAAGGGTGGCTCTACAATCCACCCATCACATCCCCACACTTACACGTTGCTTGCCCTCAAGCAACTCAAACAATTTCTTGTTTTTAAAACATAACCACCAAACATACCACAAAGCCCGGCTCAGTCAAGGTCCCCAATCATACCCTATTCCCTCATTATTAGAGGTTTGCATTAGTATCACTTAATATTATATTTAAAACATAAAATTCTAGTCAAGCTTAACATGCTTTCAGCTTTTACTCACACGTAACACACCGTCACTCATTAACCCTCTTATCTGTGATCGTTCTATATTTTCCAATAATACTCAATTCTCCTCGCATACGCTTGTACTACCATTAAATCTCCACCTATATATGCTTTGACAAAAATACAAATCAAGAGGACTTAAAACGGGTTATAACGGGGTTAGATATAAGGGTATGGAATGGAATATTGAAAGTAGCTCAGGCGATCCGATCCAGCTTATTACATCAAAACTAAATAAACAATAATATAAACAACAATAAATATTACTAACTTGCATCTCAACACTCACTACATCATACTTCGAACATTGACTCTCAACTTTTTCTTTCTTTTTCTTTTTTTATTATTATTATTTTTTTCTTTTTTTTAGGAAACATAATACTCAATACTTCCTATTGATTAGTACTATAACAATTACAAATACAAAGAAATACCTACTAAGCTGGATCGTCTTGCAACATAACATCGGGGTTGATTAAATAAAAACAACAAGTCCAATAAAGTTTTCTAAGGGAACTAACCCCCCGCCCCTCTCATTGCCCACGCTCATATGTGTAATGTATGAGGCCCAACCCCCCAAAACCCACACTCACGCTCATCCAGACGAGGTTTAACCTAATTGCCTCTATCACTTTTGTACTTATGACAAGCTAAGGTCTCAAAATGCATTGATAGCACAAGTTCTAACGGAGAATAACCAATCCATCACCGCTCTTCACTTTCCCAGTAAACAAGTGGATATGGACATGTTATGAAGGTTATTGTGCCGAAAGCATGCTAACCTTGACTAGAATACTACACAACCTCGTTTTTTTAAAACAACTAAGCAAACTTGACCTTTAGGGAATTGTGACCATGAAAAGGGACCAAAACCTTACCCCGCCATCTTACCACTTTCCGACTTTCTTTAATTTTTTTTATTTTTTTTTCTCTTTTCTTTTTCTTTTTTTTATGAAAAATTTTTAAGAACAAAAAATTCCCCCATCCCCACACTTGGGATACATTGTCCCCAATGTATGGTTTTAAGAAAATAAAAACGAAGATACTACTAATTAACCACCACTTCCTTTCATGAATAACCCGTGTTGTCCCCAACATAGTGTCGAAGAGAAATCCATAAGAATTTCCCCACACTTGGTTTTTGCTAAGATATTAACTTAAAATACCATTAATAACAAACAAACTAGAAATTTTAGAGCAAAATAAAAATAAAAATATACAAAATGTACAATTATCACCTTTTTGAAACTTTAAGACATTCAAGGTGGGTAACTGGCCCACTCCCGTGCAACCTTCTCGTTATAAGCACGCTCTTTCTCAAGCAACTGTTGCCAGTCTTCCGGCAAACCAGGGTCGGGCCCGAACATCCTCATCCTCCACCTTGGATCATTTAGGTTAGGTGGATGTCTCACTTTTGTCTTCCTTAGTCGGCCACCTTTTTCTGCCACCTTCTCACTCTGTTGATGCTCAGCTTCTTTCTTCTCAACTGACCTGTCAATCACAAAGCACTCCATTTTCATGTGATCCTTGCTCAAGGATACACACTTGTTAATAAAATCCGCCTTCAGGCTTTCCTTGTCAACAAAAGGGTCAGTAGTATTTTCAAATAATAATAGCTGTTTATCACGATTCCCACATTTAATTCCTAGTGTCCCCTAGCACAATCAATTACTGCAAGTGAAGTGGCGAGGAAGGGCCTACCCAATATGACTGTGGGTTGCGTATTAGTTACATTTTTAGCATAATCAAGTACTAAAAAGTCAACTGGGTAACAGAAATCCTCCACATGTACCATCACATTATATATCATGCATGGGGGAAGTGTATGGGTTTGATCCGCTAAAACCACGGTGGTGTTTGCTTTTTGTAGCGGACCAAACTCATACTGATCATATAAACTACCGGGCATGATACTAACACAAGCTCCAAGATCTAGTAGTGCCCGATCAGTTTTAAATTCACCAATTTGGATTGATAAAAGGGGCACTCCTGGGTCTTGAAGTTTACTCGAGATAATATTATTATCAACCCTCTCATCCCTTATTTTGGTTAAGTTGTCATTTAAGCATTTATCACAAGAACAATTTTCACAAAAAGATATTTCATTCGGTTGTAATTCAGATTTATGTTGAAAAATTGTTTCATGATTACCCACATTTTCAATCTCATCACTAATATCTTCCATCACCCCCTCAACAAACTATGGTGTTGGATCAACTTGAACACTAGAAATTCCAAAATTAGGTAAAAGACTTACCGCATTGATATACACGTTGTTCCCCTTCTTTAAGCTCGAGTTGTTTTTCTTCAAATTCTCAACATCGGTTGCAAGTTGACCCATTTGAGTGGTCAACGATTGAATGGCTTTGTCACGGACTTCATCCTTTTGCATGCGCACTTCATCAAGTTGATTTCTCATTTGCATGTCTTGTTGTATCATCCTAAGCATATCCATGACTTCATTCCCACTTGAAGAACTTTGACCCGAACACCCACTTTGACCACTTCCCGTTTGTTGAAATTGACTTTGAAAGCCTTGATTGTTGTATTGTTGGCGTGGAACATAATTTCCTTGATTCCCTTGGAAATTCGGATTAGATTGAGTAGCCGGATTCCCATAACGAAAATTGGGATGATTTTTCAACCCGGGGTGGTAAGTGTTTGAATTCATGTTATAATTTCGACCACTTCCCCCTTGACCTTGAAGTGCATTCACGTTCTCTAACTGTGTTTGTCCCACCGTACACACATCCGCCGCATGACCCAATTCATTGCAATTTGTACAAACATCAATTCTTTGGTTAGTGGTTTGTACTCCTACATCTTCTACGGCATGGACTTGCGGTATTCCAATTGCCGGCCTTGATTTTCTTGCGGTTTGAGCCTTTCTCTTCGATGTGACCGACATTTGCTCCAAGAATGCCCAATCATCTTGTTCATAATTGGTCCCGAATGTACCATTTGTGATTGACATTAAGTCCCTCTCATCTTCCGCATTTAACCCCTCATGAAAAGCATTCAACAATTCCCAAAGAGCTATACCATGATGAGGACTGTAACACCCCGACCAAAGGCGGATTATACATCGGGGCGCCACATATTGCTTCATTACTCGCGACACTATTGGTGTCAATATTTATTAATACACATTTTATCGCGCACGCGCAGCGGGGAAAATAAAGAACATAAATCAATATATTATAAATCAAAATATTCGAACAGCAATAACTTGTCTTGATACATTTTAATTCTAGGTCCAAAAGTAAAAACGTCCTACGTGTCCACAAGCTCCAAAACAGCTACTGCAAACCTGAACATGTGTTAAAATAAACGTCAAACACTTGCGTGTTGGTGAGAAATCAAGTTTAATACAATACATAGATAACAATAAATCTGCGCGCAACATGTGTATGTCTGGGTTTCAACAAGGGTGTAATCAGATCGGGACCAACTCTAAGAGACAAGACTGCCAGTGCTCACAATTGAGCTCACAAACAAGACTAACTGTGCAAGTGTAACAAAAGAGAAAATCATAAACGATAGTTCTCCCGTGTTCATCTAATGGTACCATGAAAACTGCGGAATAGACCGACAAGACGGTTAATGATCCACACATACAAATAAACAGCCAAGTCTACGTCCTCAACACATGGGATACTGCGCGACTAAAGTTCATAAACAAGTTTAAGACTCTAAGTTTGTATGAACACATGAACATCCCAAAACATTAAAAATAAAAAGGGATTAGGTACGAGATTACTCACTTGATAAACGATGCGGTGTAAGATAAAGCAAGAACCAACTTTAAACAAGCACAAGTTAACCTATAAATAAGATTATTGTTTTAACGATTTGTCTTGATTATAAGTTAGCATAAGTAAATTATTATATATAATATATATATACCGGAAAAGCAGGACAGATCAGGGAGGAAGACGGAGGCAGAGAGGGAGGCGGCAGAGAGAGCAAGGAGCAAGAGAGAATAAGAGAGATTAAGTGTTTTGTGTGTGTAGTGTTAGGAAAAAAATAATACTATTATTTATAGAGAAACCCTAGGAGACATAAATCCAGAAAAAGGGGAAAAGATTCCAAGACAAACAGAACAAGACAAAACAAAAGATAACAAAAGATATCAAAAGATATGGCAGCTGCAGGGGGCAAGATAAAGCTGTCAGGGAACAGTAAAAAAAGGCATGGGCGGTTCAGAAAAAGGTACTGGTCAAGCATGGAAAAAGCAGATCTCAAAAGATAATGTCAGTCACTTTTTCTACCAACCAATGGGGTTGGTACGCATGCTGCGCCGAAAGTAACTATTCAGACATTAGATAGGTTAGGTCAACAGCTCAGAAGAAAAGACATTACAAAAGCAAACGGCTAGAATAAACAGAAGACTAGACTAAAGGGTCAAGCGCGAGAAGGCTGAGTGCGCGAGCGCGAAGGCTGGCACAACAAACCTTAGCGTGCTGCGGGAAGAATCACAAATCCTTAGCGCGCTGCGTGAAGAACCTGGAATTCTAAGCGCATCGCGGGAAGAACATGCATTCTTAGTGCGCTGCGAGAAGAGTTCTCTTCACGCATCGCAGGAACAAGATGTCTTTACGCAGGCTTCCATGTAAGGAGTCTGGCGCGTGGAGCTGCAGACATCCTTAGGCGGGAAGAACCAAAGGACAAGCAAAGAGTTAGAAGAAAGAGGGAAACAAGGCGTAAGGGCGGGACGGCGACAAGAGGGAAAAGAAGGCGGAAAGAGAGAAGGAAGAGGGAGGGGACGGCGGAAAGAAAGAGAGAGAAAGAGGCGGGAAGGAAATATATATTATTATTATTAAAAATAAAATATAAGTATAAATAAATATTAAATCACAAAAGAAAGAGATCGGATAAGAGAAACGGGTACCTGGGTCGGGTCGGATCGGGGCAGATGTCACAGTCTCCCCTACTTTAAGAAATTTCGTCCCGAAATTTATCTCGAAGTAGGTTGCGCAGAGAACAGGTGCGGGTACTTGATCTTCATTTGATCTTCCCTTTCCCATGTGAACTCGGCTCCGCGCTTGGACTCCCAGCGAACTTTCACGATAGGGATGCGACTGCGCTTGGTTTGCTTAACCTCGCGATCCATAATCTCAACAGGCTTCTCAACGAAATGCATAGTTTCATCAACTTGAACTTCATCAAGTGGAATGTGAAGGTTCTCGTCAGCTAAACACTTCTTGAGATTGGATACATGGAACGTTGGATGCACATTACTGAGCGCGGGCGGCAGGTCAAGTCTGTAGGCAACTTTTCCCACACGCGCGAGAATCTTAAATGGTCCAACATAACGAGGAGCAAGCTTACCTTTCTTCCCAAAGCGGACAACACCTTTCCAGGGCGACACTTTGAGGAGAACAAGATCACCAACTTGAAATTCGAGAGGCTTTCGCCTACGATCTGCGTAACTCTTCTGTCGGCTCCTGGCAGTCAGCAGATGATCACGGATCTTGGCGATTTTATCAGTTGTCTCTTGAACAAGTTCGGGTCCTGTGATTTGAGTTTCACCCACTTCGCTCCAACAAATCGGGGAGCGGCACTTACGACCGTAAAGTGCTTCAAATGGGGCCATACCAATACTGGAATGATAGCTGTTATTATAGGAGAATTCGATCAAAGGCAGGTGTGAATCCCAATTACCTCCAAAATCAAGAACACAAGATCGGAGCATATCCTCAAGAGTTTGAATAGTTCGCTCAGACTGACCGTCAGTCTGGGGATGATATGCCGTACTCATGTCCAAGCGAGTTCCTAGCGCAGATTGGAGAGATTTCCAAAAGCGAGATATAAAACGGCCATCACGATCGGATATGATGCTCAAAGGAGTACCATGGCGGCAGACAATTTCCTTGACATAAAGCTGCGCGAGATGCTCAACACGGTAGTTTTCACGAATGGGCAGAAAGTGAGCAGACTTAGTCAAACGATCCACTATTACCCAAATGCTATCATGTTTGCTTGCTGTCAAAGGTAACTTGGTAATAAAGTCCATCGCTACACATTCCCATTTCCACGTAGGAATTTCTGGTTGTTCGAGCAAACCAGATGGGCGTTGGTGTTCAGCTTTTACTTTAGAACAAGTCAGGCATTTAGCTACGAACACAGCAATATCCTTCTTCATACCGGGCCACCAATAAGTAATGCGCAAATCCTTGTACATCTTATCAGTGCCAGGATGAATAGAATACCGAGATTTGTGCGCTTCACTCAGGATATCAGCGCGAAGATTCTCATCAAAGGGAATCCAGATGCGATTAAGATAGCAGAGAATTCCACTCAGATTAGGGACAAAGAGTGCTTCCGCGCCACACGCTAACTCGGCGCGAAGGTTACCGTTACTGATGGATGCGCGCTGCGCGTCACGAATACGCGATTCAAGGTTGCTTTGAATCGGCGCGAAGTGAAGCTGGGTGCGCGGCAAGATACAGTTAAGCTGACAGGGTTTTCGGCTGAGCGCATCGGCTACCACATTAGCCTTACCAGGATGATACCGGATCTCACAATCGTAATCGCTGATGAGTTCGTTCCATCGGCGTTGCCTCATGTTAAGTTCCTTTTGATCAAAGATATGCTGAAGGCTTTTATGGTCAGTGTAGAGGATACACTTAGTACCATAAAGGTAGTGTCTCCAGATCTTCAAGGCAAAAACAACTGCGCCTAGTTCGAGGTCGTGAGTTGTATAATTCTTTTCATGAACCTTAAGTTGCCTTGATGCATAAGCGATAACCTTGCCTCGTTGCATAAGAACACAACCGAGACCTTGGTTGGATGCATCGCAATACACGACAAAATCATCATTACCCTCAGGTAGCGCAAGAACAGGAGCTTCACACAACAACCGCTTGAGCGTTAGAAAGGCTTCTTCTTGCTTCGAGCCCCAAATATATGGTTTACCTTTGTGCGTTAGAGCTGTTAAAGGCAAAGCGATCTTTGAGAAGTTCGAAATGAATCGCCGGTAGTAACCAGCTAAGCCCAGAAAGGAACGGATCTCAGAAGGAGAGGATGGCGTAATCTAGTTCTTGATTGCTTCAATTTTGGATGGGTCGACATGAATACCCATCTTATTTACAACATGGCCAAGAAACTGTACTTCATCCGACCAAAATTCACACTTGGAAAGCTTAGCATAGAGTTGCTCAGCTCTAAGCTTTTGCAATACCAATCGGAGATGTTGCTCGTGCTCGGCCTTGGTCTTAGAATACACCAGAACATCATCGATAAACACAATCACGAATTTATCCAAGAAAGGCCTACACACCCGATTCATTAGATCCATGAAAACGGCGGGTGCGTTGGTTAAACCGAAGGACATGACCAAGAATTCAAAATGGCCATAACGAGTTCGAAAAGCAGTCTTCGGGACATCTTCATCGCGGATGCGCAACTGGTGATAGCCAGAGCGGAGATCAATCTTCGAGAAACAAGAGGCACCTTGGAGTTGATCAAAGAGGTCGTCAATACGCGGTAAGGGATACCGGTTTTTAATGGTGAGTTTGTTCAACTCGCGGTAATCAATACACATGCGAAACGATCCATCTTTCTTTTTAACGAACAACACCGGAGCACCCCAGGGCGAAGAGCTAGGGCGGATGAATCCTTTAGCAGTCAACTCTTGAAGTTGGCTTGCCAATTCTTGCATCTCAGCGGGCGCAAGACGGTAAGGAGATTTAGCTACGGGGGAAGCACCAGGGACAAGATCAATACGAAACTCGACTTCACGAGCGGGAGGGATACCAGGAAGATCATCAGGAAAAACTTCAGGGAAATCACGCACAACAGGGATATCGCGAAGCTTCTTCTCTTCAGCAGGTTTGACCACATGGGCTAAGAATGCAACATACTTCTTCCGCATGAGTCTTTGGGCTTCGGCGCAAGACATAAGTTTAAGACCACTGGAGGGTTTTTCGCCGTAAATATGAAGATCACCATTTTCTCGAGGTATGCGAATCAATTTCTTGGCGCAAATAACTTCGGCGCGATTCTTCGAGAGCCAGTCCATACCAATGATAACATCAAAGCTTCCAAGAGGCATGGGGATGAGGTCAATCAGAAAATCGTTTTCGTTAAGGTTAAGTGTACAATCTTTAATCACCGAGTTAATTAAAACAGTTTCACCGTTAGCCAATTCAACTGAAAAATCTTCTTTAAAATCGTTGCGCGGTCGCGCAAGCTTCTGCTCGAAGGCGCGAGAGATAAAACTTCGATCGGCGCCAGTATCAAAAAGTACAGAAGCATAAAATCCGTTAAGCAAAAATGTACCATTAACTACGTCATTATTCGCTTGCGCTTGGTGCGCGGTTATGTTAAAAGCTCGTCCACGCGTCACTTGGTTTGAAATCTGGTTCACCGGATTCGCTTGTGTGATTTGCACTTGTAGTCTCGGGCACGCGTTCCGGAAATGACTGGGATCACCGCAGTTAAAGCACGATCTGGGTCGTGGGTTTTGGTAGATTGATTGTGGGTTCTGCGGGTAGACTGGTGGTGTTGGCGCAATTGGATTGGCGGGAAGGACTCTACAGTTCTCAGCAGTGTGACCAGTA
Source organism: Bidens hawaiensis (assembly GCF_021521415.1). Classification (NCBI taxonomy): domain Eukaryota; kingdom Viridiplantae; phylum Streptophyta; class Magnoliopsida; order Asterales; family Asteraceae; genus Bidens; species Bidens hawaiensis. The sequence goes on from NW_027493229.1 coordinate 83,434, forward strand.
CGGCCACATCGGTTACAAAGTCGACACGGGGTTTGGGTTGGGTGGTGAAATCTACAGGTTGGGCAAAAGGGATGGTTTCCTGTGTAAGGTTTCTTAGTTGGCGGGGCAGGGAGTGCTGGATTGGTTAGGGCATAGTTGTGAACTACAGGGGGAGTTGGGTAAGCTGACAGAGGGTTAGGCGCGTAAACTGGGGGTTGATAAATGGGTTGCTGGACAATGGGCGGGTTGGTAAGCGCATAGGCCTTGCGCCTGCGCTTGAGGTTGTTACGGTTTGAGGGTTCAGGTTTGGTTTCTGTTGGTTCAGGGACAGTCTTGGTGAGTTTGGTCTTTTCTGTTCCCCGCAGGAACAGGGTTCCTGCTCTGACATGGTTGTCGCTGAGCACAGCGGCCAATTCGATGGCGTCAGAGAGGGTAACTGGGTTTCTGGCCCATACAGAATCTTGAATTTCCATGGGGAGACCCCCAAGGAATTTCTCTATGGCTCGGCGGGAAGGGGTAACAAGGTGAGGGACAAGCAGGCTTAGTTCATGGAAGCGCGTCGCGTACTCGCGCGCTTCACCGCTGTACTGCTTAAGATTCCAAAATTCCTCCTCCAGGCGCTTAACTTCGTTGGGAGGGCAGAATTCTCGCGTAAGAATTTCCTTAAATTCCTCCCAGAGCATGCTGGAAGCAGCTTCTGCGCCACGCGCATGAGCTACTCCATTCCACCATGTAAGCGCTCTGGATTCCAGGACACTGGAAGCATACAGGGTTCGTCTGTCTGAGGGGCATTGGGTATGGAGGAAAGTGTTTTCTATTTTCTCAAGCCACTGGAGCATCACGGTGGCTCCTCCAAGACCTGTGAACTTTGGAGGGTTACCCGCGTTAAAGGACTTAATGTTGTAACTGGAGGTATTGTTTTGGCTCAAGGCTTGGGCTATCGCGGCGGCCATTTCCTGGGAACGTTGCTGTCTACGCATGCGCGAGGCTTCTCTTCTCTGAAATCGGCGAGATAGCGGAGGCATTCTATAAAAATTTTAATTTTAGTTAATATCTTGGTTTTAGCGCAAAGTTTTAATCTTATAAAGCTTGGTTTCACGGAGTCAGTTACAGTCAAAAGTTAGAGTAAAATAAATGACCCTAAATGCAGACTTTAATAAAGGTAACAAATCCGAATCAAGAATCGGCAATTCATGTATCACCATGACTTTCCGAATTCCCAATTTAAAATGACTAGTAAACGAGTATTGGAGATTGACGATTCATGTATCACCATGACTTTTCAATCTTCAATATAAAACATACAAGAAAATGAGTATTGGAGGTTGACAATTCATGTATCACCATGACTTTTCAAGTCTCCAACCTCAGAACATAATCGTAAATGGAAATTGAAAATCAACTATTCATGTATCACCATGACTTTTCGGATTTTCAAACCCAACAAACGAATATGTAAGAAAAATCAATAAAAATCGAAATTCAACAAAAATCGAAATATCGCGAAATAAAACATAAAATCATATACTGCGCAAGCGCGAGCATATTCATAAATAACGAGTAATTAACAATAAGCGCGCAAACATGAGATTTCTCTCATGCGCGAGAAGGGACTCTTAGGTATTCTAGGCCGTTACGTCTAACCACCTATCCTAAAGTCAACGAGCTCTGATACCAATCTGTAACACCCCGACCAAAGGCGGATTATACATCGGGGCGCCACATATTGCTTCATTACTCGCGACACTATTGGTGTCAATATTTATTAATACACATTTTATCGCGCACAGCGCAGCGGGGAAAATAAAGAACATAAATCAATATATTATAAATCAAAATATTCGAACAGCAATAACTTGTCTTGATACATTTTAATTCTAGGTCCAAAAGTAAAAACGTCCTACGTGTCCACAAGCTCCAAAACAGCTACTGCAAACCTGAACATGTGTTAAAATAAACGTCAAACACTTGCGTGTTGGTGAGAAATCAAGTTTAATACAATACATAGATAACAATAAATCTGCGCGCAACATGTGTATGTCTGGGTTTCAACAAGGGTGTAATCAGATCGGGACCAACTCTAAGAGACAAGACTGCCAGTGCTCACAATTGAGCTCACAAACAAGACTAACTGTGCAAGTGTAACAAAAGAGAAAATCATAAACGATAGTTCTCCCGTGTTCATCTAATGGTACCATGAAAACTGCGGAATAGACCGACAAGACGGTTAATGATCCACACATACAAATAAACAGCCAAGTCTACGTCCTCAACACATGGGATACTGCGCGACTAAAGTTCATAAACAAGTTTAAGACTCTAAGTTTGTATGAACACATGAACATCCCAAAACATTAAAAATAAAAAGGGATTAGGTACGAGATTACTCACTTGATAAACGATGCGGTGTAAGATAAAGCAAGAACCAACTTTAAACAAGCACAAGTTAACCTATAAATAAGATTATTGTTTTAACGATTTGTCTTGATTATAAGTTAGCATAAGTAAATTATTATATATAATATATATATACCGGAAAAGCAGGACAGATCAGGGAGGAAGACGGAGGCAGAGAGGGAGGCGGCAGAGAGAGCAAGGAGCAAGAGAGAATAAGAGAGATTAAGTGTTTTGTGTGTGTAGTGTTAGGAAAAAAATAATACTATTATTTATAGAGAAACCCTAGGAGACATAAATCCAGAAAAAGGGGAAAAGATTCCAAGACAAACAGAACAAGACAAAACAAAAGATAACAAAAGATATCAAAAGATATGGCAGCTGCAGGGGGCAAGATAAAGCTGTCAGGGAACAGTAAAAAAAGGCATGGGCGGTTCAGAAAAAGGTACTGGTCAAGCATGGAAAAAGCAGATCTCAAAAGATAATGTCAGTCACTTTTTCTACCAACCAATGGGGTTGGTACGCATGCTGCGCCGAAAGTAACTATTCAGACATTAGATAGGTTAGGTCAACAGCTCAGAAGAAAAGACATTACAAAAGCAAACGGCTAGAATAAACAGAAGACTAGACTAAAGGGTCAAGCGCGAGAAGGCTGAGTGCGCGAGCGCGAAGGCTGGCACAACAAACCTTAGCGTGCTGCGGGAAGAATCACAAATCCTTAGCGCGCTGCGTGAAGAACCTGGAATTCTAAGCGCATCGCGGGAAGAACATGCATTCTTAGTGCGCTGCGAGAAGAGTTCTCTTCACGCATCGCAGGAACAAGATGTCTTTACGCAGGCTTCCATGTAAGGAGTCTGGCGCGTGGAGCTGCAGACATCCTTAGGCGGGAAGAACCAAAGGACAAGCAAAGAGTTAGAAGAAAGAGGGAAACAAGGCGTAAGGGCGGGACGGCGACAAGAGGGAAAAGAAGGCGGAAAGAGAGAAGGAAGAGGGAGGGGACGGCGGAAAGAAAGAGAGAGAAAGAGGCGGGAAGGAAATATATATTATTATTATTAAAAATAAAATATAAGTATAAATAAATATTAAATCACAAAAGAAAGAGATCGGATAAGAGAAACGGGTACCTGGGTCGGGTCGGATCGGGGCAGATGTCACAAGGACAATTCTTGATCATCATGTTGAACCTCTCGAATGCTTCATGAAACATTTCACCCGATTGTTGTTGGAAAGACCTCAAACTTCGTCTCGCATCATTAGTCTTTTGGGCCGTGTAAAACTCTTCTAAGAATCTTTGTTGCATCTCGGCCCAAGTGTAAATTGATGCGGATGGCAACGTGTAAAACCATCTCTTTGCCTTATCCTCCAACGAAAATTGAAATGAAACCAATTTCACCTCATCCGGTAAGAAACCTTGACCCCCAATCGTGTTGCAAATAGAGTCATTCGCCTCCAAATGAAAATAGGGTTCTTCCGTTGCGAAACCCTTGTACTTTGGTAAACTTTGGAGCGCATTGGTTCTCACCTCAAAAGTTATTCCTTGGTGGTTTTGAGGAATAACCACCAGAGATGGGTTATTGGTGATAATCGGTCGAAAATGAGCCTCTATTCCCCTAACCATTTCCCTTGCATGTCTTCTTGGTACCCCTAATGGTACTCTTGGTTGACCCATTTGTCGGTAAACGAGCCTTTGTTGCATATTTTGTTGAACTTGCGGTTGGGGATTTGGTTGTTGAAATTGAGGTTGTTGAAATTGCGGTTGTTGTGGAACTTGTTGCAATGGTTGTGGTTGTTGTATTTGATTGACATGTGGTCCACCCCATTGTTGCACTTGTTGTTGCAGTTGAAAGTCGGATCCATACCCAAACTGCCCTTGAATTCTCAACTGATTCCCATCAACCCCACTTGCATATCCTTCTTCAAACTCTTCATACCCTTCATTACCATCACCATACCGTGGCCCACCAAACAATTGTGGGCCCGATCTTTGATCTGATGGAATATGAGTTATGGGTGGGTCTTGGGTAAATATGTATGGTTGTTGATAACGTGGATTTTGTTGAGATTGGAAAGATGATTGCTGTGGTGAGTTTGATGATTGTCCTTGCATAGGCATGAAAGTGGTCAAGGGTGGAAGGTTAGGTGGTGATTGAAAACTAAGCACGGTTGAAGTTGGTACATTTGTAGAGGTTGTGGTAGTAATGGGTTCAGTGGATGATGGGTTTTCAAAATTTATGGGTGGTGGAATTGGCGGGACAGTTTGTTCCGAAGCCATGATTGTGGTGTTAGTTGTTCGACTTTTTGTGCTTGGCAACCCAATGACCTTGTTTTCCCTTTGCAGAATCCGGTTCTGACGAAAGGTTCTCTCGATTTCAGGATCAAACGCTAACGGTGATGAAGACCGAGAGCGTCTTGTATGCATATACCTGTAAGTACCTGTACACTAACAAAACCCGCGTAAAACTGACAATAACAATTTAAATAAAAACTACAAAAATAACACACGTTGCGCACTACTCCCCGGCAACGGCGCCAAAATTTGACATGAGGTCGAAGACTCGCACAAAAATAAACCAAATACAACTAACTAGATAGCGTTAAGTGGGTGTCGAACACGAGGAGTTTGTGGAATATGTGTTAATAGAGTAGCTCAACAATTAGCTATTATAAATGTAAATGTCAAAAAAATAATTCTCAAGTTGGTTTTGATTTGATTTTATAAACTAAATAAACAAAACGAAGGTTGTAAACAATTGATTAAATGAGCATTCCTCTTGGAGTTCGGTTATTACGCAACTCTTTTGTTTAAGTTCAATGGATAAATCATAATATCTTGATTTCGTGTAAGTGTAATTGTTTGTGATTAATCAAGAACTAAGTACTCGGATTCCTAGAACGCTAGGTCGTTACTTGGTAATCAATCAATATAATCTTAACCCTAATTTCTTCTACTAAATCTCGATTGTCAACAACACCAAGAACGTATAGAACGAAACTAGGTTAAACGATATGGAGAAATTACAAACAATCAAACAAACAACGTGATTATATTAATCTAAACGATTCGATAATCAATCCAAGTGCAAGAATAGTAAACAAAAAGTGTATTGCAATAACCTTACAACCAAGAGAAATACTAGAAGTTTTAGCCACACATAATTGAAATCATCATACCAAGTTTAATCCGAAGCAATCCAAGATTATGATGTTAATCCTTGATTAGAAACACCCAAAATGTTGTTCCAAGGCACCAAAATCACCCCACATAATTGTCTAAGTCGGAATCCCCAAGAATGGAACCCAAAAGTCCCTTAAAACCCATTTTTTCGAGTTGTAACCACATTAAAATGCTGAGGCTACAGTAACCTACGGTGGCTACCGTAAGCTACGGTAGCCCTGAAGTTCTTATGGTGGAAAGTGTCTGTTTACGGTGGCTTTTTACAGCAGACCCCTAGCGTAGCTTACGGTGGCTACCGTAAGCTACGGCAGACCCAGTTCAAAATTTCATTTTTCTTTATCAATTCTTGGTTGTTGACTTCCCGCATTGACTCTCTTGTTCCTTTTCATCTGAACGCACTCGAGCAACCTTTTCTCCTCATTTGTACCGGCGTTAACACAACATAGTGTAGTAATCCAAATCCTTGAATTTATATATAAACGCACACGTTTTAACTCGAATTGCGACACTTAAGGGTGGCTTTACAATCCACCCATCAGTTACCCGTGTCAAAAATTCGGTAAATACCGCCAACGGTCTTGGTAGCGGTATCAAAATGATCGTTTCGGTACCGGTAGCATTTACTTTGCCTAAATGGAATTATAAAACTTATAATTTTTATTTTTAAATTCTATCGATGGATTGCCGTGTTTCATATATGAAAACACAATGGAGTTTGATTATGTGTCATACAAGTCAAAGGAATCTGGAAAAAATTAGAAACTATAGTTAAAACTAAAAGATGTCATATGAAACAATCAAGTGAAAAAAAAGGTGGAATATTAAGCATGAGGGCATCGAACTTGTGTCAGTAACATTTACTCATTTATTTAGTATAGCAAGATGGGCTTTATCCACCAGGCCAACATCAAAAAATGGTTTATTTGTCACCTATATCTAATTAATAGTCGATTATTTTTAAATATAAAATACCTAAACGTTAAACGGAGTCCTAAATTTTTCGGAGGCTTAAACCCTAGCTTTACCTAGTTCTACCGTAAGGCCGGCTCTGCTATATAGTAGCATTGTGGTGAAATAAAGTTATATGGACATGAGACTTAAGAGTCTTGCTGATAACGTGTTGTGTAACAACGGCCTAATAGTAACCAATATTCATAGTACATAAGAGCATAATAGAGAAAGAGAGAATATAGAATGATGAATGGGAGGACTCTTCTTATTGAGTATATAATAATAAATATAAGAAGCCTCTATTTGTAGGGCCATAATTTGGATACAAAGTAAATGCTAACATGAGAGTTAGAACGTGGATGGTCACTAGAATATAAATGTTCATAACAAGTAAATGAATTAAAAATATAAAATTACTATATGGTGAAAGAAGCCATGAACATTGTGTTCGGAATGACGGGGTTCATGGTTAGGTTCACAAATAGGTATTGGACGAATGGGGTGAAGCATGTACAGATAAAAAAAATAAGGCAAATTGGAAATAAATAATCACAACTTTTGTTTATTGGTCGATAATAATCCTAACTTTAAAAATCACTACCAGCGGTCCCAACTTTTAACTATTTTTGTCTCAATGGACTTCCGTTAAAAAACACTTAACGCCGTTAAGTGTTTTTTCCGAGTTTCAAACCGATGTTTTAGGGTTTTTTATCAGAAGAACGATGCGATTTGAGTGGCGTGAAACTTATCACGAAACGGTGGTCCAAGCGATGAAACAATGCTTCAATTCGGGTGTTTGAATTTCCAATTAACAAAAATCAAGTCATTTGAATCATCGTTTCGTGATAAATTTTCCATCGAATCGTATCATTCTTCCGATCAAAAGCCCTAAAACATCGGTTTGAAACTTGAAAAAAAACTTAATTGCGTTAAGTGTTTTTTAACGGAGGTCTATTGAGACAAAAATAGTTGAAAGTTAAACCGCGGTAGTGATTTTTAAAATTAGGATAATTACCCGCCAATACACAAAAGTTAAGATTATTTATTTTCAATTTGCCAAAACATAACAACGAAAACGATAGTAGCGACTTTATTGTATTGGCTCAAAAATCATGTGGCTAGAGACGTGCTGAAAATATCTATTTTAAATTAATTTCTAAAAGAATAGTATACTTTGATAATATCGTATATTCTAACCTTTATATCATTTAATTATATTATTCAAAAAATCTACTAAAGGCGGATGTAGGTGTTACAAGTATATATCAATACACCGTATAATAGTAGCTCGTTAAATATACAGGAATAAATAATATATAAAATTACTCGTGCTTGATCTATATACACGTTACTTCTTAACTTAGGCGTTCAGCTTGAGTTCATATGAATATATGCGTCACAATTCACACACTGCCAATACTATGTCACAAATTCAGCAATAAGTGTGCACGTTATAAGATACTAGCTAGTTTGCTACTAATATAGCACATAATAACAACAATTTTAGCAACACCCATGTTCAATTTCACAATAAGTGTGCACGTTATAAGATGGTAGTTGATCACATGTTTACTAGTATATTATTATCCAAACACAATTCAGTGGTTGTTATAAGCATATGCAAACAATAATAAAGGTAAAAAAAAGCTAATAGCACTTATATGTTCTATAGCTAATAGCTTCCACCAACTGCTACAACTAAAAGCAAAGAACAATAGCAAACATGGTAGGTTTACGTCCGAACCATGAATCGACGACCAGGTTCCTAACCATGAATCAACCACCAGGTTCCTGGCCAAAATCAACAGTTTCTTTTTAGTCAGCAAGATAACGATCACATTCACAATGTGATTCCAAGATCCACATCAATGCCGGAATCTTCGATGATGATTCCACTAGTTATATTTAGTAATTGTCATTATTTTTGCGAATTTAACGTAACAAGTGCGCCTTAACTCTTAACAACTAGTATATTTAATGAGTGAAAAGTTAAAATATAAAAGCAGAAAAAAATAAGAAATGTGAGAAAGATTTGTGGGGAAAAAACCCTCAAAATATAAATAAAAAACAAAAAAATTTAAAAAAACTAAAATGTTTCCCTCCGTCATTCCTGCTCCTAAAAAATGACAAAAAGAAACAACGCTAAGAAAAATGATATAATGACGAAAATTAACAAAAGACACAATAAATTGCAAAATATAACATAATGTTGAGTAATATAATATAATATCAAGAAAAAAAAACACAATGCTAAGGAAAAAAGATACAATAAATGATAAAAATAAATACAAAACGCAATGATAAATACAAAGACACGGTATATTTTTTCCTCAATATTATTTTTTTTTAAGAACGAAGAAGACAGTGGAAACACTTTTGTGTTTTTACCCTTTTCTTTTTTTTTTTGTTAAATTTTGAATTATAAACTTTTTTATCTATTTTTTAATAGATTTTTTTACGGCTACAAATTTTTCTTACTTTTATTCTCTTTGTAGAATATTCTGACCCTATTTAGTGATACATAAATCAACTCTGTATTTATAGATTTACAACTATTAAAATACTAATACTAATTTGTTTTCCATGGTTTAATCAAATTATGTAATATAAACTATTAATAACACTTTGATAAATTAATATTATATCAATTGAATTGTCCTATCTCTGATATTTTTTCTCAAGTAGATACATTTATGTTATTAAATAAATTGGTTAGAAAAGAATAATAATGTAATAACCATAATGAGAGAAAATACAAATACTCATTGAATGCATCTATTTTATTTAATCCTAAATACATAACACGTTTATAATAATGCCAGCCAGTTGTTTCTTCAATGTCCAATTTTCATATTAAATGCCAATGCTTTAATCAGCATTTCATGTGCACTAGTGATTTTTATTGAATATGCCTACACTATTCTCCACTATCATGTCACAATATCTTCAATTCTGGAAATATGTTTTTTTAGTTAGCTAAGGTTTTTTTCATGTGGTTCCCTGGTTTGGTTGTCCAATTCTTGGTTCACTAATGAATAGTGATTTTGTTGAATTGTGGCAACACGAAGAATTGACTTAACAACACGATGTAGAATAGCTTAATCTAACGGTGTTAGCCTCTGGGAAAGAAATGACAAGAATTGAAAATTCTTGAATGTCAACCTGTCATAAATAAAAACAATATATAAAAGCCAAAATTGATATTTTCGTTAGATTTTGTTGAATTGTGGCAACACGAAGAATTGACTTAACAACACAATGTAGAATAGCTTAATCTAACGGTGTTAGCCTCTGGGAAAGAAATGACAAGAAGTGAAAAATCTTGAATGTCAACCTGTCATAAATAAAAACAAAATATAAAAGCCAAAATTGATATTTTCGTTAAATCACATGAAAAAAAAACAATAATTAAAAAAACCAATAATGCACTTTTTTTTTCTATATACACAGTATAGAGGAAATAAATAATAGAATTAACAAAGGGCTTGGAGGTTGCTCATGCGATCCGAATAAGTATTGAAATTTACTTGTGGCCCTTACTTTATTTACAAAATTCGGTTAGTCAGACTTTTGACACAAAAGTTTCACATATATACTTTTTAGCCATCAACCTTTAATTGCACGTATTTACTTTTTGGCCTCTTAATTTTGATAATAAAATTTTTGTCTTTCAAATTACATTTTTACTTTTTGACCCCTCAATTTTCATAATATAGATTTTACCATAACGAAAAGAACTGATATCGACCGTCTTCCTGCTGCATTTCTACTGCAGCGCAATAGCTTTTGAATGCGTAATGCATTTAACCCACCTGCTGCAACACACTGGTAAAAGTACCTCCTCCTCCATGACGAAAGAAGCTTGTTGTCACCACGTTTATCAAGGTATTCATATTCCTAACTATAAACCCACACTATTTGAATTTTAGAAATGTGAATAGTGAATCTCCATATATAAAGATTCACTATTACAAAATCTCTATAACTTGTAGATGGAAATAGAGAGCTTCTATGGAGAAAAGAAATAGTAATAAAATCTTTAAAATTCTGGAGACGGAGAACGGTATAGAGACTCCAACCTAAATACTCTTACTTGGCACAAATGGCTATGTGTGACCAATACCTCGTGCAACTACTCACACTTCTCCTATACACACAATACACATGTCCCATGATAATGTGTTCCATGAGTTCCAAGTCATCCATTGGACCCATGAATCTAATATATAGCATAGTGAGGAGACGGCTTATTTGATAACTTTTCTAGGAAGAACGCAAAGACATCTTTTAAGGTCTGAAGCACTCAAATGTCTACTTACTATATGTGCCATACCCATTAAATCACGTGATAAGTAGGGCTTGTAATTTATACCCGATACATGAATACACAATATGTATCTACACGACTTTAACAGGTACCAGATAAGGTCTTAACAGGTTTCGTGTACTAAAGGGGTTGGCACGAATCTACCTGTTACTTTTCGTGTCTAAACAGGTAAAATACATGTTTACCTGTTAAGTACATGCTAAGTACCTGATTATATTTTTATAATTAAATATATATAATTATAAGTTATCCTCAACCCTAAATTCCTAAAACATTCTCACTTTCTCTCAGCCGTTACATTCTCACGACATTCCCAATTAGGTTTATACGAATGATTTGACTGTCGTATGATCGATTTCAGCTCTTATCGTGTATTACCGTGTATATCAGGTATTAACAGGTTCGTGTTTGTGTTTAGGGTACAGGTACACGATAAGTTTTCGTGTCGTGTTCGTGTTTGTGTTTTGGGTACAGGTATACACATTTTGTGTTTGTGCCTTATCATGTTCGTGTCTTATTGTTTACGGGTATACACGATATGACAGCCCTGGTGATAAGGCTATATTCTTCATATCAAAATATATTAGCATTTCCAAAACAACAATATCAATATTATGTATTCATTCTACTACTATAACATGCTACAACATAATATCAATATTGTGTATTCATTTAACTACTATACTATGCTACAACATACGGACGTAAACAAGCTGAGCTAGGCTCGGACCATTTTGACTTACAAGAGCCGAGCTCTTTTTTCAAAGCTCGAACTCAGCTCGTCTATTATTTATTGATTAATATACATAAGTTTTTCATCTTTTTTATATATATTTTAAGAAAAACCTTAAATGAGTCTAAGCTCGTTTTAAGCTCTTGTAATACCTTAAACGAGCCAAACCTCCATTCGAGCTCGCATGTAAAGTGTGAAATTAATTCATACCTGTCGTAGAGCGTGTAATGAGCGAGTGAGAGAGTATTGTAAGGCGAACGCGTGAAGTGTGTAGTTGTAGCAGTACCTCCAGTATGGTCCCACCCACCCATGTGGCCTCCTGTTTCCACCAGCTCCTGCCGCTCAATCAATAGACCTCTGTTTCCTCTTCAAACTTCATCTTCCTCTCTCTAATTCTAATCTCCATAGCTAAAACAATAACCCTTATCTATTCACTCACTCACACATGTCAACATCCGAACCTCCATCTAACAACAACTCCGCCATCATTAAAAAGCCTCCCGCCAAAGACCGCCACAGCAAAGTCGACGGCCGTGGCCGTCGCATCCGCATGCCCATCATCTGCGCCGCTAGGGTTTTCCAGCTCACTCGTGAGCTAGGTCACAAGTCCGACGGCCAAACTATCGAGTGGCTCCTCCGTCAAGCGGAACCGTCGATTATCGCCGCCACCGGCACCGGCACCACTCCGGCCAGCTTCTCCACCGTCTCCGTCGCTGTACGGAACTCGAGTAACTCGATTTCCGCCGCGCTGGATAGCAATAACAAGTCGCCGGCGCAGCACCACCACCACCAGCAGTTTCTATCGCCGGCGCCGTTTATCCTCGGGAAACGCCTCCGGCCGGACGACGACGAACTTGACGCCGGAGGAAAAGACGATCATAACAATAATAATAATATTAACATGTCTTCCGGTGCGGTTGTTAGTGCGGCGGCAGGCGGTGGTTTTTGGCTACCGGCGCGGCCGGATTTCGGACAGGTGTGGAGCTTTGCGGCGGCGCCGGAGATGGCGATGGCGACGCAGCAAGGGCGGTTTATGCACCAGCAGCAGCCAATTGGCGAGGCGTCGGCGGCTAGGGTTGGTAATTACCTTCCGATAACGCAAGGACACTTGAATTTGCTGGCGTCACTTTCCGGCCCGCCGCCGCAATCCTCCGGCGGCAAGGATGATGATAACCGTTGAATTGGTATTGCTTGGTGTTGATATCTATATAAATATGCATTTGGTGGTAATTTGTGTGTGGGAGATTGTTAGGGTTTCAGGACCTAGGGTTTTAGTTGTTAGCCGCCGCGTGAATTTAGGGCTTTTTTACTGCATTTTTTCCCTTGAGGGTTTTATCCATTTTGATTTTCTTTCAAATTTCTAGTTTATATAAATATAATATGATTCATAGTGAGTCTTTGGAGAAATGGATGTTCAGAAACAAGCAAGTGCGGATTCACCAAAGCTTCAACCGAAACCGAAACCGAAACCGAAGAAGCTAGGTGGTGGTGATTGTTTTGATGGTGTAATTTGTGTGCTTGTATGATGATCCAAAAACCACCATGTGATCTGAAAACAAGCAAGCAGTTTGGACTTCGGATAGAAGACCTGTGGGGTTGGTTAATTGTTAGATTAATTTCTTTCATGTGTGTGGAAAATAATAATAATAATAATAATAATGTAAACCTTGTTGGTTTGTATTTATTTTTTAGGGCTGCCAATAAATAATTATATGTCTCAAGTCTCTTTTTGTTCTTGGTTGATTTTGTATTTTGATTGGAAATGATATTTTGGTGATGGTGATTTTGATTCACTGTAATACCCATTGGCATCATCTTCTCATGGCTTTTTTGCATGTCTGTTACTATTGGATAGGGGTACAGACGCCTTTGTTCCGTATCATACAATTCTTTTATGCTCAAAAGCTAGGTGTATGTGTATCTTTATTTATTAAAGAGAAAGTTGTCATCTTTCTCCGCGTTAGACACTCATGACTTAAAACTAAATAGCATTCTCACAAGTTTGTCATACTATTGCGAATGGTTTTCTTCGTCTAACCTTTGTTAAGTTTGTCATACTATTGCGAATTAAACCCGATCAGATCGCAACCACACCAAATTGAGACGAGTGTATTACGAGATATTTAACGTAAAATGTTGTTAGTATGCTTAGAAGTGTACACGTGTATTATGTGGTACTCTTGACACTTGCATCCCTAATTAGTAACATATCAAACAGATTTAACAAAATTAAACATTTTTATTTAATGTCAGTTGTTAGCTGTTTATTATTTCACTTTTTTTGTTTGTTGGTTTATTTATTATATATATTCTTATATTCTAATTAATATAGATAAAACCATACATACCTTTCGGAGTGTATTAAGTCAACTAAGAATCCATATCTAATGTAATCCAAAATCGTATTAATCACCAATAATTCATTATTGTTGTATGTGAATGTTTTATTAAATAAACTATGGTAGGAGAAATGTATTAAATGCATGAAGTTTTAACACACATAAAAAACAGATATACATACATTTTAACATAAAAAAAATATAACGGGTTTCATCATTGTTGTTTATGAATATTTTATTAAACAAACGATGGTAGGAGAAGTGTATCAAATGCTAATAAACACAAACCATGTAAAAGATAGACATGCATTTTAAGACGAAGAAATATAACGTTTTGGTACACAACCTTAGATTCATAATGCAAACAAAGCTCTTCAACATTCATGCCATTCCATTGAAGTATTGAACCAAACATTGTTTTCTTAACTCTACCGACCTAATTAATAATGTAATAAGTATTGGTGGTCAGTATTGTTCATGCCAGTCTTTAATATTACCATATTGTAACTTCTTAACTATTAAGATCATCTTCAATGAGAGATTTATTTACATTCTTGAGTCCTACTTGGACATTCTTGGTTATCAATCCTACTGTGGTAGTCTAATTCTTGGAGTAAAGTTCTTGTACAAGAACTTGTAAAAACATGTTTGCTGCAGAGGTGGTGGGCCTGGGGTAATTAAAATCATATTGTTTCTATATGATTTAATGTATATATGTATATAGTTATAAAATACAAATCTATTTATAAATAAAAAAACGTAAATATTTAAACTAAAACAGCTAATTAATTTAATAATTAAGTTAGATAGTTTAATATTTTTTTATTATAAATTTTCTTTTATTGATGAACACAGTTTAATCTAGACCTACTCTACGTTAAAATTAATTTGTTACTTACAATAATTAATTTTGAACTTTAAATTTTATAACAAATAACATATAAATATTCTTCTATGTAGTTTATTAAAAATAAAAAGATTGATAATTAAAATAAATATAAATGGAAGGGATGATGTGGCAAAGTTTTTGAGTGTTTTTGGGTTTCCTTATTGGAAAGGTTTTTTGAACTTTTGAAGAATGAGTGTTTTTATGATGTGAAAGCTGACAAGACATGTTTTTTAGTCTTTTTTAAGCTCCTTATTAATGATGCTCTAACGGTAAACTATTAAGGTAACTAAATCTATTATCCTCTATATGTTTTAACAAAAGAATATATAGTTACAAAAACAACTAGATTGAATAAATGTTGACTACAAAGGTGTTTTGAATTAAAGCCTTAAAGGAGCAACTTTGACTTAAGAAAACATAGTATATGAAACTGATTTACATTACGAAGTATAAATTTAAACAATTGATGTATTGATCATGATGTAAACGATACGTGATAAAGGGGATTGTCTCCCATTGAAAATGGAGATGTATAAGAGCGGTTCATTTAAAAGAGAGGCAATTTAATTTAGTAAAGGAGTCAAGGCCTAAAAAGGTAATCACAGCATATGAGTATTGTAAAAGTAGATAGTCAAACAAATTGTTTTGTCTATATAGACCCTAGAAGGGGCCGTTGCACGAAAATGGCAAGCAAACAAGCCATAGGCGGTAGATAAAGTGATAATCACACATAAAATTTAAAGTTTAGATAGACTAAAATAGTACTAGTATATCATCATAATATAAAAGCTTCTTTAAATACCAAATGTATAACAGTATTTATTCATCACTTAACCTATTACAATAACATATGCTCTTACTCTTCCGAAACACATTCTTATTCTCGCACATTCGCACATGAAGTTTTTCGTATAAGCCCCTTTTTGCGATAAGACATAACCGTGACTTATTCTTGGCAGCCTAACGACTAACATGCTTTTTCTTAATTCTGTGCAATTTATCTACACATCTATAGGTAATATAACCTGTATAGCATAAATTTCGTAACAAGAAAAAAGTGAACAAAAAAATACATATGAAACTTTTTTTAGCTTTTTATAAAGTTTTAAAACCTATAAAGGAAACAAGTGACTTGGAATATTTGGTAACATTGACTGCATTGACTTAATAAATTCACCCCCAAATTCCACAACAACGCACCGAAAGCATCACAAACCACCACGTGTCCCTTCAACCTACGTGTCCACTTCCCATTGGCCAAACCACCACTGACCACGTCAAGTCAACCTGCCACGTCACCAACCATCACACACTCCACAACCTTCTTCAATCTCTCAAATCCACTCTCCAATTCACATCTTCACCTTCAAGGCTTCAACAATCACTCATCAATCTCCATAATGCTGCTCAGATTAGGTCTAATTTCATTCCTACTGTTATTAAACTCAATTCCGTCACAAACCGCCGTTTCGAGCATTGATTTAGGCTCCGAATGGATTAAAGTCGCCGTGGTTAACCTAAAACCAGGTCAACCTCCGATATCGGTAGCCATTAACGAGATGTCGAAGCGTAAGTCGCCAGCGTTAGTCGCGTTTCACGCTAATGACCGTCTCATTGGCGAAGAAGCTGCCGGACTCGTGGCTAGGTATCCGGACAAGGTTTATTCTCACGTCCGTGAGTTAATCGGAAAACCGTTAACTCACGCCCTTAGGTTTTTAAACTCGTTGTATTTACCTTATAATGTGGTTGAGGATAGTTCTAGAAACAGTGTAGGAATTAAAATAGGTGATGGCATCACTGTTTATTCGCCGGAGGAGTTGACTGGAATGATGTTAGGTTATGGTATGAAGTTAGCGGAGTTTCATAGTAAGGTGTTGGTGAAGGATGCGGTGATTACGGTGCCGCCGTATTTTGGACAGGCGGAACGGAAGGGAGTGCTGCAGGCGGCGGAACTGGCGGGGGTGAATGTGCTTTCGCTTGTGAATGAGCATTCCGGTGCGGCGTTGCAGTATGGGATTGATAAGGATTTTTCGAATGGGTCGAGGTATGTGGTGTTTTATGATATGGGAGCTGGGAGTACGTATGCTGCTCTTGTTTATTTCTCGGCATATAGTACGAAGGAGTATGGAAAGACTGTTTCAGTCAATCAGTTCCAGGTACTGACATTCGCTGTTATAGTGATTTTTTGTAATATAGGTGTTGCTTTCTAGTAGTATGCATTATGTGTTAGAATTGGTATAATCATTCAGGTAATAAGGCTTCTGAGTTCACACACTAAACTTCATTAGGATTCCACCTTTGTTTACAGATTGTTAGGTGTATGATTGGCAAGAAAATTATAACCATTTATTATGCTTTCGAGACGATTTAATCTGTTGACCATTTCGTTCCTTGAGTTTATACCTAATAAAAGTAATCATTTTTTAGAAGGATCAAAAGTTCTATTAAAGTAAAAGCTAGAACACACTGAGGCCGATATGCGTCAGAACATACCACTGCTGCTGTTTATTTTGTAATCCTGTTTTTTCTAGTAGTTACCTATTTCATGCTATGGTTTTGGGGGAATCAGTACATATAAGTACCATCATAATATTGTTTGATAACAAATGTGTGATGCAGGTCAAAGATGTTAGATGGGAGCCTGAGCTTGGTGGTCAGCATATGGAATTACGGTTAGTGGAACACTTTGCTGATGAGTTCAACAAACAGGTTGGGAATGGGATTGACGTGAGGAAGTTTCCCAAAGCAATGGCCAAACTGAAGAAGCAAGTTAAGCGTACAAAAGAAATTCTTAGTGCATATACTGCAGCACCAATTTCAGTTGAATCACTTCTTGATGACCGTGATTTTAGGTACATGTCACACATCTTTTCCTGGCTCCTTAGATTAGGTGTTCATGTTCTTCCTGTGTAATCTTTTGATGACAGCTTATACTCCAATGATAGTTCTTGATTAAAGTAACTACTTTCCCCTTGTCATTGTTTGTGAGAAAAAAATGTTTCTTTTCCCAATGTATGTATTATACTTTCAGTCTTTTACCATTGTATATTTGTATGCAAATAACCTCCGATAGTGGTGGCACCATTATTGATTATGCTGGGTTGTGCCATGTCATCATTTATGAAAGTTTTAATTAACTTAATACACATCATATCTTTCGTTTCCAGGAGCACAATAACTCGTCAGAAATTCGAAGAGATGTGTGAAGATCTGTGGGAAAGATCTATTATCCCTGTGAAAGAGTTGCTTAAGCACTCAGGTTTGAAGGTTGATGACATATATGCCTTTGAGTTGATTGGAGGTGGCACCCGAGTACCAAAGTTGCAGGTATTTTGCGATTTCTGTTCTATTCTACTATAGACATAATAACTTTAGGTTATAGATCTTTCATCTTTCTGCATGTTGTTATAGTTTCTGCTACTAAGGCTATTTTATTGCAAAACCCTTCATGAGTATCCTTGTTTGGGAATTGGAGTTCTTGATCTCGTTGCAAAAACTATTCTTTCTTGTGTTTTTAACTTTTGAATTAATGTATAATTCGCAGGCTAAGCTTCAAGAGTTTCTTGGAAGGAGTGACGTTGACAGACATCTAGATGCAGATGAGGCTACAGTTCTGGGTGCTTCATTACATGCTGCAAATCTTAGTGATGGAATAAAATTGAACCGTAAGCTTGGTATGGTTGATGGTTCTATGTATGGATTAATGATGGATCTAGACGGTCCTGATCTTGTAAAAGATGAAACCACTACACAATTACTTGTGCCACGGTTGAAGAAGTTGCCCATCAAGGTAAACTTTTTATCAATTTCTGTCCTTTTATTTATGAATGAGTGGATTTATGTACTAGTTTATCTCAGATGGGTTAATTTAAAAAAAAATTTGGCAAAAGGGAAATAGTCAAACAGGTTACATTTGTCCAAAGTCAATGCTGGTAAATACCTTATATAATCTTTTTATTAACACATCACATATTTGTAAAAGGTAGACAAACCTGTTTGCTGGTCAATCCAGCCCAGCCCAGCCCATTTTGAAATGTTTAAACTGAACCAGTTTGTAATAGTTTTTATCTTAAAAAATCTCTCAGATGTTCCGGTCAATCACTCACAACAAGAATTTTGATGTTTCACTTTTATATGAGAGCGAAGATCTCTTGCCACCTGGCGTTAGCTCACGTACATTTGCAAAGTATGCAGTCTCTGGTCTTGCTGAAGCAAGTGAAAAGTAAGTACCATAAACCTAACGCTATAGCTTTTATATTATATAGACTAAAATGTTTTTTAAGTTTCTTATTCTTTAACTCTTTAGGTATATGTCACGCAACCTTTCGTCCCCTGTGAAAGCGAATCTTCATTTTTCTCTAAGTAGAAGTGGCATACTTTCTTTGGATCGTGCAGATGCTATCATTGAAATATCTGAATGGGTGGAAGTCCCCAGAAAGAATCTGACTCTGGATAATAATAATGCTTCTGCTCCCCTTAACCTAACGATTGAAGCCGATTCTGCCAACTCCGCAGAAGCTACTGATGTTCCCAATCCAGATGATTTGACTAGCAACACGGTCAACTCCACAGAAAATAATCAAAACAGTGTAGATCTTGGTACAGATAAGAAACTAAAGAAACGGACTTTTAGGATTCCTCTAAAGGTTTGATTTCTTGGAAGTTACTAGATTCATTCAACTCTACTGGAAAACATTCTCATTGGTTTTGACTTTTATTTTGTCAACTGCCTCAGGTTTCTGAGAAGAGTGCAGGGTCCGTTGCACCTCTCTCAGAAGATTCACTTTATGAAGGTAAGCTTAGATTGGAAGCACTAGATTCAAATGATGCAGAAAGGAGGAGGACTGCGGAGTTGAAGAATGATCTGGAAGGTTACATATATGCCACCAGAGAAAAGGTTGACTTCCTGTTTGATATGTTTCTTATACACACAGAGACATATGGGAGTGTGTATATGTGTATTGGTGTTTGTTTCTAATGTTGATTCTATCGTGTTGTGGCAGCTTGATGATTTGGATGAATTGCAAAAAGTTTCTACTAGTGAGCAACGCCAATCGTGCATTGAAAAGCTTGACGAGGTTCTCTTTCTCTCCCTTTCTTTCAATGCACACATGTGCGTATGTATGCGCATAAGTATATGTATGTATATGTGTTGTATAAGCAGAAATACACCGTTTGAAGTGTTTGGAAATTTCTGATTATTTAAGAAATTAATGCATAACTTGACCAGCAGTGTGTTGACTTTTGTTGTTGGATAAGTTAAAGTTTCATTGATGATCTGCAACGACTTTATATATTGTCTTAGGTGCAAGACTGGTTGTACACTGATGGTGAAGACGCTTCAGCTACTCAATTTCAAGAACGCTTGGATCAACTCAAAGCTATTGGCGACCCTATCTTTTTCAGGTGCAGTAAATGCAATTTCTTTTTTTGAAGGCATAATACTACGTAACTTATTCTTGTAAAAATATACTTTACTCTTTAGATACAAGGAGCTCACAGCCAGGCCAGAAGCATCACAAAGTGCTAAACAGTATTTCACTGAGCTTCAAGAGGTAGATAAGACCCTTTTATTCATGTTATATATGTTTGGGATCTATGAATTTGCGGATGCAAAACATATGACCTGCAACATAATTATGTTCATTATGTATGCAGATTGTTTAGCTTTGCTGTCGGTGGGATTTTACTGGGCATGATTGATTGATTGATTGATGTATGCAGATTGTTAGTGGGTGGGAATCGAAAAAACCATGGATTTCAAAAGAGAAAATTGATAAGGTGAGAATTTATTTCATTTTTCAAACATTGCTATTGTTGAATGCTGAACATCTTAATCATTTTCAAAGAAATCATTTCCAGGTATTAGGTGAGGCAGAAAATCTCAAAATGTGGTTAAATGATATGGAGGCTGAGCAACAAAAGTGAGTCCATACTATTTACTTATTTACTGATTCTGTATTTATATCAGAGAACATTTTACATAAACAATGTTGTTAGTGCTTTAAAGTTTAAGCACCCCTAATTGTTTAAACTCAAAACTCCATCAACAGGTTATCTGCATCCAGCACTCCAGCTTATGCTTCTCAAGAGGTTATCAACAAGCTACTAGATCTTCAAGACAAGGCATGTTTGAAATTTTATTAATACTTTTGGTTCTTTTTATTATTAGAAAGCTACTAGATCTCCAACGAGTCAAACATGTAAAAAGAATAATACCTAAAATGAAACTTGGTCAAAATAACCTGTCCTAAAGTTGCCCGGTCTGCCTCTTTTGATCATAAAAAAGTTAACTATTTCCAGGTTTTCATGTTAATATGCTGATAACGGTCATAATATTTACCAGGTTGCAAGCACAAATCGAATCCCCAAGCCAAAACCAAAGATCGAGAAACCAACCGTAAAGAATGAAACCGAGAGCCCAACAGACGAGTCAAAAGGTGAATCAACAGATGGCAAAAATGACTCCAAACAAGAGGAAACAGTTGGTGAATCAACCGAACACGAGGAGCTGTGAGTTAACAAACCTAATATACAAAATGAGTGGTTAGCTTCTGCTTTTTATTGGGAGGTTAGGAGATAGGTAGTTAAATTAAAACCATCCAGACAGTTTTTTGAATATCCCATTATTTGGGTTTATTTCTATCCCAATTCCAAGTATCATTTTTTGTAACCTCAACAGTTTCAGATACTTATGTATAATACTAGTATATATAAGCGGAGGAAATCCTGGTTAACATAGACCCCTCTTGCAAGAACGGACTAACAGGGTCAGCTACCCAGCCAACCTTCATAATTAAATATCGTTACTGTATAGGTAGAGCTTGTTGTGAAAGACTTATTACTGGATAATTCATGGGTAGAGCCGAAGAATGTGAACTATACAAGTTAGCAATAACATTGATTAAATGAAGTAAAGGCTCCGGTGTATAGAGAAGATCTCACCGTTGAAGAAGTAACCATATAAACGATGGAATCCACTATTTTTTTATCATTACTTTGATTTTTTAATACCTAGTATAGTCAAATTTCGTATTTCGAGGTGAAATGTCTAGAAAAAATCAAAAATTGTGGTTGGGAAGGTTATAGTAGCCAAAGCCATTGGAATTCTTAGTTTATACATTGGAAAAATCAGTTTTGTTATTAATATACTAGAAAAGGGGCAAAAGAATAACTGAAAGAAAGGAAATCTAGGAAATCTATTAGTTATTCGTTAAAGTTTCATTTATTCAATGACCAGAATTAGACGGGGATATATCGCTCGGAGACGTAGAACAAAAATTCGTTTATTTGCATCAAGCTTTCGGGGGGCTCATTCAAGACTTACTCGAACTATTACTCGACAAAAAATAAGAGCTTTGGTTTCGGCTCATCGGGATAGGGATAGGAAAAAAATCCATTTTCGTCGTTTGTGGATTACTCGAATAAATGCAGCAATTCGCGAAAGGGGGGTATGCTATAGTTATAGTAGATTAATAAATGATCTGTACAAGAGACAGTTGCTTCTTAATCGTAAAATACTTGCACAAATAGCTATATCAAATAGGAATTGTCTTTATATGATTTCCAATGAGATCATAAAAGAAGTAAGTTGGAAGGAATCCACCGGTTAAACGGAGTTGCCCGGAGAATGAACTCCGGGAAGGTCGAATAAAAAAGAAAATAAAAATGAATAGAATATATATATGATAAAATATGAGAAAAGAAAGTCAAAATAAAAATGAATCAACGCGTTCAAAAATTTTTTTTCTTCTTCCCAGATTCTTCTTTTTTTTCTTATGACACGAGATTCTTCTTGGATTTTGACCACAAAATAGAAATCCGCGTTTGAGTTCAGATGAGGGTTTGAATTCAAGTTAATAAAGAGTAAACCTACCTTTTTCTGCCTCTAAGACTAGGAGTTCTAGTGGTCGACTCAGTTCTTTCAAATTGTTTCTCATTATTAAGAAAATGTGACAAAGATAAAATACGAGCTTGTTTTATAGCAATAGTAATTAATCGTTGTTGTTTCAAGGACAAAAAAAGAAAGAGTGGGTCAAGTTAAACAGTCTTTTCACATTCTACATACATGGCTAGGAATATGGTACAAGGAATTACCGGCATCTCGTAGCTACATAAACGCATATTACATTTTGGCCTTGTTGATTTAGAATTGTATTTGTTGCTACTGCTGTTTTACCGGTCTGTCTATCCCCAATAATTAATTCTCACTGACCACTTCCTATTGGAATCATTGAATCAATAGCAATAAGCCCTGTTTGAAGAGGCTCATATACAGAACATCGAGAAATAATCTCCGGAGCGGGTGATTCAATTAATATATTCAGAAGATGAAATTTCACCTCTACCATCAATAGGTTTAGCCAGGGCGTTGATAACACGACCCAAATAGGCCTCACTCACCGGTATCTGAGCAATTCTTCCTAGTATATATAATACTAGGTTAGTATCCCGTGTAATACACGGGCTGAATTATATAGCATCAATAAAAACGATATTTATATATGTAATATAATTTAGGAACGTATAACAATTTCTCATATATGAAATTAAATATTACATTATATATAAATTTGATAAAAGATTAAATACAAAAATTGTTCATAAACCTTCAAATATTTCATCGTACACAACATATGGGTTTCCCATATTAATAATTTAATGGTACTTAATGATAATGTTAAGGTTTTAAAAATGTAAAATAAATCAAGAGTCAAGCCAAGGTTAACTAAATTTTTACAGCAGACGAATTCTGGGTATTATAATGTACACACGCTTGAAAAATAGACTTTTAATAGTTTATACATATGTTAGTTGTTTTACGAAAATCAAAAGGATCTTTATAATAATAATATTTTGAAATAAATTATTTAAAAAATTAGTTAAATAAATAAATAAGCAAACATTAAACGCTTTTTTTTTTAATTTATGGAAATCACCATTAAATGAGAGTTAAATGAAAAATTAACTTAGGAATTTTAAAAATATTAATAAATGTAGCATATGAATTTAATAGATTTAAATAAGGTTTGATTTTGAAAAATAGCTTATGTGTCATCCTATGTGGACACTTTAGAAGGATGACATGTGTCCATATTGTTTTGCTTTAATATATTAGTAAGATATTGATGCATTTTTGGTTATCAATTTGTGTAATTAATAACATGATAACATAATATTGCATTAAAAAAAAGAATATCTTGTAATATTATGAAATACATCACAACAATATGAAGTTTCCACTGATTGATTTGAAACTATACCACTAAATCATCAAGGTCGATGACGTTTATGAGTCTCCCCCTTTGGACCATTAGACCCGTTCCCCTGATTATGATATCGGTTTTGTGGTGCTGAATTAAATGCATGATGATGAACCTGATGTTTGAACCCCTGCCCGTGTTTCTGGTGGTGGTGTTGTGAATCGTTTGATAAAAGTGATCTAAGAAAGTTATTTGAACCCCTGCCGATATTAGTTTCTCCAACCATTGAAGTCAACGAGTCAACAGATTCCAGTGGCCCGTTAATCCCAGATGGGCCATCATAAGATAACACATTGGCTATTGCTTGTATGGAGGCTGCAAGCAGTTCAGGAAGATCTTTTCCAGGGTGTGTGATCTGCACAATACGTCACGTTAACAAATCGATTCTAAAACATAAATCCAACATGCAATAATAAGAAGAGAGACCAAAACATGTACCTTAAACATAATTGCAGCAGACAATCTCTCTCTCAAACAATAAATCTGAGCAACATCAAGAGCCGTCGACTCAAAACAAAGCCACCTGTCAGCAACAACTTTGACCACATTTTCAGGATTCGCCATTATTTTATCATCAACTCTTTCATCATAACCTTCTTCATCACTATCTTCATAAGTCGTCTCGTCATCGTTTTCACTGTCATCATCATCAAGAGGTGCAACAGCAATCTCTGTTGCTAGCAACAATACAGGAAGCGGACCAATAATACTACAATTCTTAATATTCAAACCCCCATCATCGCGCGTTATCTCATCATAAATCACCAAAGGGTTAGCATCCTTATTCTTAAAACTTAACCTAGAATTAACCGAATGAGGGTGCAACCGAACCTTATCATTGTTAGCGTTCTCTATAACAATCCGTTTCATGTTCTTTCTAGGCGGATACAATCTTCCCACCATAGGATATAAACCCGCAACAAGAACCGCATGAATTATACCAATATCATGAGAGTTCTCACTAAACCTAGATGAATTCTCTGGAATAAACCCGTTCCTATAAAGCTCATGTTGAAGCTGCTTACACATTCCAAATAACATATTCATAACACCACCCGACACAAAATATTGAGAACAAAACCGAGCCTCTTGACCCCTTTGTTTCGCGTTTCTCCAACATTCGAAAGCTGCTATAACTGCTAGCTGATCACCATGGCTTCCATATAAAGAAGCCAATTCACATTTAGCAGCCGTTGCTTTCTTTTTATCATTAGGTAACATTGGTAGTGTGAAAGGGTCTCTGTAGTCGTTCGCACATGCTAAAGTCAAAGCCGGGTCAAGGCAGTTCATTGATATAGCAAAAAGAAGCATCTTGCTTGTTAACGGGTGAACCGGGATCACACCGAGTTTCTCCCCGAGCTCAGTGAGTTCTTCATCAGGCGATAATGCTCCAATATCTTGAAGAACAGTTATCGCATTTTGAATGGATTCGGAGACAGGAGGGTCTAGTGTTTTTTTCAAGAAATCTTCTATTTTGCAACTCGGGTCAAGAAGCTTCACCTATATAAACAATATTAAAACTACTTCATAAGTATATTTAAAACTAATTATACATACCTGCAGACATAGTTCTTCGATAGGTGTTCTCTTGATCTCGGGCACTTGAAACTCGAGCAGTGAAGCTGCCCGAAGTTTTGAATAAAGATGGTAACATATGCCAGCCTGGCACCGCCCTGCTCGACCTTCCCGCTGCTTTGCACTTGCTTTTGAAATCCAAGAAGACCGTAAAGTCGAAACTTTATTATACGGGTCATAGCTTTTTTCCTTCATTCGTCCAGTATCTATTACAAAAACAACATCATCAATCGTGACAGCTGTCTCTGCTATATTGGTTGAAAGAATATTCTTTCTGCAACCGTGAGGCGGCCGCTTAAAAACCTTCTTTTGCTCTGCAGACGGGACCATAGAATGAAGGGCTAATATTGAAAACTTAGACTGGTCTTTAAAAAAGCTACTCGATGTTAACTTATCGCGTGCTTTGTTTATATCATCCCATCCGGGAAGAAAAACGAGTACCGCACCGTCTTCAGATTCCGTGCATATTTTTCTAAGTAATTGTTCTATAAGGATAACATCAATTAACTCGGGATCTGCATCCTGCAAATATTTGTCAAGTAGAACCTTTTCTTCTTTTGAATCTACGGATGTTGTGTTAAAATGTTTTCTTAAAATCTCGTAAGTTTCTTCTTGATTCTTGAGTTCTGCCCATGAAAGTGCGGTTTTTCCTTCATTGTCTTGCAGGTGACAATCTGCACCGAAGGAAAGAAGCATGCACATGTCACCGACTCGTCCTTTTCTAGCGAAGACCATTAGTGGTGTGACACCTGTCACTGAATGCTGATAGTTTAGAACGTTTAATCCTTCATCCATTGAAACAAAATCTAGTAACGAATCCATCTCATCACTTGACCAGGCTATATTGATAGCCTCATCAAGGGCAAGTTTAAAATCTTCAGTTAATTCTGAAGTCTCATCAGTGTTTCTTTTTGAAGTGCTGACTTTTGTTGACTTCGACTTCAGAAGCAAAAGTACGTCCTCAAGATAAAACCTTTTCACCTAAAACACATATGCAACAAACTTTAAAATAACTTAAAGCACCAAATACAACAAATTCAGAAGTAAAGAAACAAAATTTACATCGTAAGTGAACCCGGGAACACGTATGATTGGGCAGCCTCCAAAGTACTCAGAAAACCGTTCCGCGTCAAGTGTAGCACTCATCAATACCTATCAAAATTTGAGTCCAAACAAATTCTTAACATTTTCTTTTCTTTTAGTTTTCATCGAACTTAAAAGTTTAAAAATTCAATAAAAATCGGAAAATAATTGTACTAACCACACGCAGATGAGGGTAAAAAGGAAGCATATCTCTGCAAAACAAAAAGAAAGGTTAATTAGAACAAGTGTATGCATGTGAGTTGATTAAAGTTAAAGTGCAAACTTTTAAAGTAAATGGCACCTGATAATTGCCAGCATAAAATCAGAAAATCGGTCCCTTTCATGAATTTCATCCTACAAAAATTCGTAGCAGCACATCAATAAATTTTAAATATGGGTAATACATATATTAAAAGAATTATAAATGATATACTTCAAGAATAAAATGTATTTATTAAAAACTATTTATATTTTATAGTGATTGATTATATAGCAGATTCACTTCCTATTAAAAATACACTCTTTCAGTAATTTAATTTAAACGGTACCACAATGATGTGAGTGATGTCTGGAAATGCATCTTTGACCATCTTTGTTGACTTTTCTTTTCCGGCCCTAGTGTTGCCAGCTTTGACTAAAACCCTCAACAAGACCCCATTTGTGCAAAACACAATGGATGAATGTCTTCCACCTTTGTTCTCCAACCTTATCTAGGCAAACAATGATTATATAATAAAAATAAATACATAAAAATATATATATATATATATACCAACAAAAACAAAATGCAAATTAAGGGGTAACGGTAAAATATATAAACAAACACCTTATATCCAACACTCTCTCCGATATTTTCACCTCTTTCAAAAGATATTCTTTCAGCCACTACAAAAAGAGTGTCATTTCTAATAAACATAAAAAAATGAAAAAAACAACAACTTACTGAACGTCTTGTAAGGTTACTAGCGATGGATACCTGATATTGCAGAGATTCTCCGTGGCTGTGTGCAAACTATTTTACACGCATCACCTTTACTCCACATATAATCCAATAAATATTGAGGCACCTAAACCGAAATGTAGTATAAGAATATAATAAACTTGTCAAGAATAAATCACACATATAAAAGGATCCCAACCTGTGTTGTCTTTCCGCAACCAGTTTCACCAGATATAAGAACTACCTGAAGCAAGTAACATAAATAAAAACCATTTCGTTTTTTACATCCAACAAAATATGAATATAAAAAGTAGATTGTGAAACCTGATTTGACTCTATTGTTGAAGTAATAACATCCTTAAACGATGCAATAGGAAGTTTGGATCTATCTTCAGTAATCTGCAAAGTGAAAATACATATAATGCAATTCATATTAACGATTAAAAAGAAAGTAAGCATCAAAATACCTGTTTTAACTTGAGGTCCGATTGCATTCTAGCACCAAGTGATTCAAACTTCTTTGCAACTTCTCCCTTTTTCATTAAAGGTTTCGAGAGCATATCATCCGTTTTCATTCGTGTGTTATCAGTATTTTTATTAGATGAGGTGGCAATTGTTTCAGCCTCCCGATGATCACCAGGTGGATAAAGAGAGAAAAAATCCCTTAAAACTGTTTTCCCCTCTTCTGAAAATGTAAAAGACGTGAGATTGTGCTTCGTTTGTATATCATTCGACTTATTCTTGAACTTGTAAACCGACACACGCCTATTAGTCCCCGTTTTAGACCTAAACCAATATCCAGTTCATTAAATACTGTATATAAAATAAACTTGATAAAAGCTTTTATTTTTATACATCAATACTCACCCAGAACTTGCAGACTTCATGCCCATTTTCTTGCACAACTTGTGCACGTCGGCACGCTCAAAGTTTCGTAAGAGTAGCATCAAATGTGTACACTGAAATCATTAAAAATACATGCTTTATAAATTTCAGTCATGTAACAAGTCACATAAACTGGCAAACTGCAAACACACCATGCAGTTAAAAATATAATAGCAAAAAAAAAAGTACACAGACAACAAAATAACCAAAATAAGTAATAACTGGAATCAATCAAAATAAAATTTTAATTCTATAAATAGTACTTAAAAAAAAAGAAGCAACCATCTCTGACAGACAATGTAAATTACAAACTGTAAAATCTACCAAAAATCCTAACTTGATCTGACAAATGCTAACAAGATTCATTTAAACCCACATAATAATAATAATAATAATAATAATAATAATAATAATAATAATAATAATAATAAAACCCTAACAGACCCAGATTGATTTATTGATTACCATCTTCATTGGAAGCCCTAAACTCTTCAAGGGTTTGTCGAATATGAATCCGGGTGGCCTCTGCAACGGCAACCGGCTGCTGCCGGTGGTGTTGGCCACCGCCTCTGTTTCTGCCTTTCTTGGAGGATGAATGTGGCATCATTTTGTGGGTTGAATGCTGATTAGGGTGAATGCGGGTATGCAATTGCAGGTGGGTTTTGTTCAATTGGATCAGATTGGAGTGTTCGAATACTGAATTTGAAATTGAAATTGAAACCCTAATTGGATCAGTCGAATGTACTTCCTTGTGAATGATGATTAATTAATTATTAATCTACCAAAATGGTAAAGAGGGGCAATAACGTAATTGTCCATCAAAATCGAATCGAAATTAATCGAATCAGTTGAAAACCAACTAAACAAAAACCGAATTAATTGAAATCGGTTATCTTTTTACTTTCACCCTCTATTTCATGTATTTTATGTTTTATGCCTCTACTATGTTTTTACTCGGATTTATGTATTTATATGTCTATTTCATATATTTCTAAGCCGAAATTTGAACCAAGTTTGATTTTGGTTATTAACGAACTGAAAACCGAAAAACTAACCGAACAAACCGAATCAATTAACTAAAAACCGATTGGCTAATAAAATAGATTAACCGATTATTTCCGCATCAATCTTGATTGAGGCTAATAACCAAACCACGCAGTACTTGACTACTCTCTTAAATGCAATATAATCCAATTAAAACATTCATCTTCATCTCATTTTCTATGATTATTTAAATATCATCTCGTATAATTGCATACACACCACCACCACAGAAGTTCTATGGCTCAAACCCTAATTGCATGAACTCGGTTTCACATTTAACGCCATTTCACCAATTTTGACGATCTAAGAGTCACACGTTACTCAATCAACCCGGTTTTTCATTCCCGTATGAAGCACCTTGCCAAAGATTTCCTCTTTATTAACGAAAAGGTCCATGACAGTTCTACACGGGTTACACACATTGCTAGAATGACCAACTTGTTGATTCTCTCACCACACTTTTACCCTAAACAAGATTGTATCAACTAATTTCCGAGATTGGACGTACTCAATGACTGCCCATCTTGCAAGTCATATTAAAAACACATAATCTCATACCTAATCTTGCAAGTCATATTAAAAACACATAATCTCATACCTAATTATGAGATCAGTTATAATATTTTCCTTTTTTTTTATTGAAATTTATCTTAGTTATCTTTAGCTTCTTTTATATCTTGTATTTTTAGGTGAATTGGTATAACCTCAAATCTATATAGAAATTTATATGCTTACCTAGATTTGTTGAATTGATGAGAAAGCGAAAGAAACCTTAGACGACATGAACTATTGACAAAGGAGGTGGAAGGACTGCCTCGATTTACTAAGCCCCCCCCCCCCCAGTATATGCGTCATTAAAGGTACAACAAATTACAGCGTATTGTTCGATTAAAGATACACATATCCTTTGGGTGTTGTAATCTATAAAACCACTCAATTACATTCCTTAGTAACATTGATAAGTTCATCTTTTACACAACACAAATTATACTTTCAAGTTTCATAGTCCAAAAAATCTCTCAATCGTCACGGGTTAGCATAAAGTCGTATCATTACTTGTTTGATTGCGTAACATGAAAAGGTTTATTGTCAATAAAAACATCTCTAAACCATTGTTGTTTGACTACATCATGACTAATTTTGATGTCTTTACAATGGTCTAAGATACATATTTGTTTTTCTTGACGATGCCACGACTTTACAAATCAATTTCCTGAGTTCAAGTTCGGCGATATCAATAAAGTTAACAATATATTTTTATCTTTTAGCATATCATTGGGCCAGCTTCGAGAATTGAAAAAATAATTTGGGTCGAAGACGAAAAATATTTTGGGCCTTAAGTAAAAGAAGTATTTTGTTGGGTTTAAACAATTTAATTTTTAAATTGGCTTACTTTGTATGATTTGGGTTGTGTAAAAACTTTTGTATAAAAATAAGCTTAAATATGTGTTGTGTGAAAACCTTTATACGACAATAAGCTTAAACATTTCTCAGATGAGACTAGAACACACACCATATGGTTGGGAGTTATATCTCTTTACCACTAGACCAAGCTAGTTGTTATGTAATTGATTTTAAATATTAAATATGCGTATCGTTTTTCATAAAAATACATAAAATTAAAAAAATTCGGGCCTAACAGGTGTCGGGCGGGACCGTCGACCATCCAGTCCCACCCATAGGCTATCATGATGATACGTTGCAACTTTATCATCACACGATAATTTTTTTACGCTATAAAAATCACATGAATAAAAAACTCAACATCATGCACTAGAGTTAGAGCTTGAGATCATAGTCGCCATAAATACTATATTACATTCAAACAACTAATCAAGATGTTTATTGTAACAACATAATTTAAATATGGCACACCTGATTATTATAACATAGCACTATAGCACCATATTAGAATATAAGCACACTTACTAGTTTACTCCACATGAATAGTCACTAAAGTTCACTTAAGATCAATCGAGCACCAAACTGAGGTTGTAAGGTGACGATGAGGTGTGGAGCATGCAAGTATGACGGGGACAGCTCAAAGAAAAAGCGCCTTAGAATCAAAACAAGTGCTAGTTTTACTTCTAACATAGCAAAATTTTGCCCAACACATATATGTGGCCCCCCTCCAAATGGAAAATAGGAAGCTTGTCCCTTGGTCGCCTTTGACACGCCTTCAGAAAATCTGTGCGGGTTGAACTCATTCACATCGTTTCCCCATATATCATTGTCATAGTGTAAAAGCATCACTTGCAACATAAGCTGGCACCCGGGTGGTAATGTTATGTTTCCTATTTTAGTTTCTTCATGGGTCATCCGTCGTGTTGCTGCACCGGGTGGATATAACCTAAGTACCTCATTCAAGATCCTATTAATCTGTAAACAAGCAAGTTTAAATGATATGTGTATTAAATTTTTTATTGGTTTAGGTTGATAATTAATCCAAGTATGAAAAACTTACAACTTTTAAATGACTTAATCCATCAATATCAGGTTTTCTTTCTCCAAACACCTTTAAAACTTCATCTCTAGCACGATCTTGCCAGTTCATGTGTTGACCCAACAAAATCATCGTCCAAACAAGCAAATTCGCAGTAGTCTCGTATCCAGCAAAGTAGAATAGTTTGCACTCTTTAATGATTTCTTCAATGCTAAGTCCAGAACTGTTACTCCCTTGTTTCTTTGTTTCTTGATTTCTTTTTCATTTGAATCCAATAATATTCCCAATAAATCTTCCTTTGATTCCATTGCTGTTACTCGTTTATTAATAATCTTATTTATTGAACACTTCATTTCTCGGTCAATTTCTTTCATCCTCCTCCTGCTTTTTGCAGGGAACAATCTACAATATCATACATGTAGACAAGTGAAAAAGCCGCAATATAAGAGCATCTACAATGGGGACGTAAGCATAATGATATGCACACCCATGGAACAACCAACACATTACCTCATCCTTAAATAAATGATTTTGCAAGGTATAAACAAAGAAGTATAGATGTTCTTATAAAGTTTTAACGACAAATAAATTGCCCCGGTCTGTCTTTAAAATTTGGGTAAGGACAAAGTTAATTTTCAATGGTATAATAAATTAAAGATGAATAACAAAAATAAATACTCACTGAAAACTTGGCATAGACTCTGATTGTATGGCTTTTATAAGTAGTTTTGCTTGTTCTAGTTGAAGTTCGAATATCTCCCTTCCTTCCTCATAGTTACTACCAAATGATGTACGTGAAATTACATCAGCGGTAAATTTTTGAATATGAGGATACACATCAACTTCACATGATTTGCCTTTTGTTATCCCTTCCAATGTATTGATCATCTCACTACAACTACGGTAGAAGGCTGGTAACATATGCTACAAAAAGAATTAACATCAAAATTAATCATGTTTTATAAGTGAAGTTGTCAGAACTTTTAATCTATTATTTAATTTCAAGAAAAATAGGACACAAACCTTTAGTTTGTCAACATGGAATGCTGGACTAATGATCTTTCTATGTTTAACCCATCGACCTCCTTCAGCACCTGCAACTCCTTTTACTAGCATCTTTTTTACTCGATTATCTCTTGCCTTCTGAAATTGATTATAATTAGCCAAAATCTCTCGTACTAATGCAGGTTCCGTTATGTGCAGCAAAGGTTGTGGCCCCAACCACGTAAAAAAGTTGTTACCTATATGTTACATATCAATTAAACATAAATATATCATGACTACACAAACTATAATCTACACCTTATTATATATATATGTATGTTCATTATAAATATAATGAGTACCATGAGTCTTTGCAGAAGTATAAATAAACGGGATGACACGTGGTACTATGCAACTGGTCAGATTTATAGGTTTCAACTTGGCCTGGTTTGTCATCTTCATCATATCTTTAGTGTCACCATATAGAAACCTATAAGGAGTTCCTTTTAATCCTTGGTCTCTAAGACTCTTCTCTATCGCCTTCGGCCTTAACCAAACCCAATTGAAAAATCTCCACCAGTATACCACCAAGACCACCAATGTTACACCCCAACACACTTCACTCGTACTCGCACTTATACCTTCCATTTCGAATACGAATATATCCACTTTCAAAAGACCTTAGATATATATATTGAAAAATATTTTCACTCAAGTCCCTCGTACTAGAGTTATTAATTTATTATCCACAATGGAAACTTCGTAAGGGGCTTCATTTTTCTTTAAAGTATTTAAAAGTTGAAAATTTGAAAGCTAAGCTAGTTGATCACTATGGCGAGTACATGATAATCCTTTTATCAGTAATAGATTGGGCTAGAGTGTGAAAATTTAATATATTGTGTACTTTGTCACTATTTTCTTTTGAATTTTAACGGTATTTGGGTCCGCGCTAAGCCTTTGATTCATCAATCACCACTGTTTAAGTTTGATTTATGTGACGGGATTTCGACAGTCCCAATTCTTCGACACCCCAAGGTATTGAACTCAAAACTTTCTCATTAAGAAACCCCTAAGGCAATGTATAATGAGACAGTATATAAGTGGATATAACCCATGCACCATCCCTAGGGGCATTATGGTGAGTTAAAAGGGCATAAGCGTTTTTTACAATAAAGCTCATGTGTCTTTAAGTGGTAATGATTGAAGGAGCATTAAGAGGCATTATTTATTACACATGTTTCTTAGATTGCGCATAGTAAGGCGCTCTCCACCCAAAATGCCTCCAAAGCGTCGGAAACACCCCCCCCAGCCTGCCTTGGGGCGTTTGGATGTGGGGGGGGCGCTTCCCACATAGCGCCGGTTGAGATTGTTGTACCTAACTCACTAAACTTCTATTAAAAATGTATCCATTCAACCATTCAATGCATGCTCTGTTTTAGGCAATATGCATCCACTCAACTCTGAACACCAACCAATCGACTCAGCCGAACACCACCAAACTGACTCATCGAAACTTCCCCGTCTGTAATTTCAACCCCAACATGGTATCATACATGCAATTTTTAGGGATGCCAAACTTCCTGTCGGTTTTGGCTCGCTTATGCCGGCGACACAAAAGGAGACAGTGCCGGAGAAGCAACCTGATTCGTTTGCACACAACGAGTTGTTAATACAACCTGGTTCAAGCAAGGTAATTGATATAATGCTAAATATATATAAATCCCTTGTATATTTTATATAATATTTTATTAGTTTTTGTTCGGTTTTTATTAGAATTTGTATTTTCCTAAGATATTTGAATAATGTAGGTTCCGGAGGTTTATCGTGGTTAAAAAGAGCGAAAAATGAGCTAAAACAAGCCAAACCGGTGAACCGGAGCATCAGAATTGAACCGAACCGCATCAGAATTGAACCGGAGCATCAGGAAACGAACCGGACCGCATCAGAATTGAATCGGACCGGTTAGACCGGCCCCTCCCACTTTGCCGGAGCGCTGCGCGGCCACAAAAGGCTTCCCCGTCGCGCGGCGCAGCGGCGATCAGAGTCTAGAAACTTCGATTTTTACCTGTTTTGGGCCCAAAAAACCTATTTAAACACCTCCAAACTTAACCTTAAACATAACCTGAATACCGTGGTCGTTTTGGACGAATTTGGGAGCTCAAGAGAGGATATTTCCGAGGGTTTGAAGGCTACGAATCAGCCGGCGAAGTGCTTATTATTCAAGAATGAAGACTCCGGGTTTTATCGCCTTTATTCTTCCGTTCTTATTTATTTTCGCCATGATTTCGTTTATTATTGTTTTGTTTGAATTTAAGATGCTAGGCTAAACATTCTAGACTGCCTAGGCGTATGATGAACATATTTTGATGTTTGATTTTGACTTGGGATTTATTTATCGTTATGGTTTTATGAACTAGTAAAAGGTTTAATTATATTAAATTGATGCATATGGATGCTTAGGATTGTTTGATTAATTGTTATTATTCCATAGTTGCCTTGATTATTGTTTGTCATTATGATAGGTTGCTATTAGATCATTTATTTTGTGTTTTTGACTATTTTATGATTAATATGCATTAAGATCATAGGAATAATAATTATTAATTAAATAGACCTAAGTGTGTTGCTAACCTAAAATCTGTAAAGTGCTAGGTTATTGATAGGTCTTTGTTGATCAGGATTGCTAGATTTAGTTCTTCGTAAGGAGTCCGTCTAGGTTTGATTGGTTAACTTTGTCTATCGAGTTAATTGAATATATTAGGCTGCCTTTGATTTCCGCGCTGTAAGGTAGGATTTTATATAAATGAACTAGTTTGTAATTAATTAGGTTACTGTAAGGAAACTTGATTTTTAATACTGGTGTGAGTTAAAAATTATTAGAAACCCATAGGTGTCTCTTGAGAAGGGTCAGGGGTCCTGTTCGGGTTATCTCTTAAGCTTTTATTTTACGATCTCAGTTCCATAACTAAGTATTCTCCCGGTTAATTGATAACTGAAATTTAGGGGATTTTAGCCTAGGTGTTCATCATCATCTGAATTAAGTCCAAGTTCTAAGTTTAGTCGTTTAGTTTTCTTAATTGGTTTAAATTAGTTTATTAGTAAAACCCCCTTAGACAAATAAATATAAATAAGTTGTGTCTGTAGTTGAGTCTAATTTAGTTAGTAAACGTAATTAATAGAGTCTCGTGGGTTCGATATCCGGACTTACTTAGCTGTACTAGAGTCGACCGGTTCACTTGCGATTAGTAGTTTAGTTAAGTTTAAGAGTCTAGAATTTATTACTTAGTGTCTAGATTAGCGTAATTTTAGTTAATAATATTAAACTATTTTTACCACATCAGTAATCTCACTTAACAAGAAAGACGAGTCTGAACCCCGGTCTAAAAAAAATTGTTCATCTTTGGACACCGGAGGAGTATTTGACGCTTGGGCGGTCGTGGGCCGCGATCTTATAAATGTGGTAGTGGTTAAAATATATTTTATTTACATTACTAATTTTTCTAAGAAAAAATATTAATGATTACTAATATTTTTCTAACTTACTATTTAAACAAAGTAATAATAAATAATAATAAAGTGATAAATAATTTCATTTATGCGTGGTAACCAAACAATACAATAAAATAGTAATGATTCATTTTACTTCTTTGTCAATTCCATTACCTTGTTCATTTCATTACCTCGTTTATTCTATTATCTTATACCAAATAGACTATACTATATTATGTAGTAGCGTACTTTGCCACTATTAATTTCTAGATACCACGTTTTCAATCCTATAAAGCTTATTTATTGTCACG
This sequence comes from Bidens hawaiensis, assembly GCF_021521415.1. Lineage (NCBI taxonomy): Eukaryota > Viridiplantae > Streptophyta > Magnoliopsida > Asterales > Asteraceae > Bidens > Bidens hawaiensis. The sequence continues at coordinate 120,238 of NW_027493229.1, forward strand.
GTTAGAAAATTAGTAGTCAATTACCTAATGATATTGCTTTCTACTCTTTTTAACTTTATTACTTAACGTACTTAACTTTATTACTTAGGCGGCAAATCCGAAGAAGTTATCACGGACGAGCCACATGTAGGGAAACTTTATTACTTAGGCGGCAAATCCAAAGAAGTTATCATGGACGAGCCACATGCAAGGAACTTTATTACTTAGGCGGCAAATCCAAAGAAGTTATCACGGAAGAGCCACATGCAGGGAAACCTGCATGTGCTCGATCTTGTGGTGTATTCCTTTCTAGTGCCATTTGATGAATAACTGAGAATAAATGTGTTTTCGCTATTACAAGACTATCACTTATTTAACTCTATTACCAAATGCTCTATTCCACCTTCTTTGGAATAACTCCACCTACCTGCAAAAGATCAAAACATGACAGAATGTTGTTTAGCCCTTGCAAACCTCATATCTCATGAAAGAATTTCAAAATTAAGCATTGGTTTTCATTATCATAAATTGATGATTCATGTAACAGTTGTGAGTTTTTAGAATTTAATCAGTAATTCATATCCATATGTTTTTAAAATTTTATTACGGTTGTTGTTTCAATATTTGTTATTTATCCTCAAAATATAGAGTAACCCGATTAACCCGAAGCTTAGTAGGTCAGGTTGTGGTTTAGTTTTTTTTTTCTTTCTTGAAAACCCGATTAACTTGAAACCTGATCGGGTTAGCTCGATTAACACCCCTATTTATATGTATATTGGTGTAATCTCAAATCCAAATAGAATTTTATATATTTACCTTGATTTACTGAATCTGAATTGATCCCTCCTTTAATATATGCTTCGTGAAAGATTCAACAAATTAAACCATACAAATGTCCTCCGCGTCTTGTTACCCATTAATAAATATATCTTAACGATATCACGGCTTTACAAATCGGCCTATCAAGTTTAATGTGACATTTGAGCCAAAACAAGGTACACCTCAGTACGTATTTACCGATTAAGCAAATAAACGCCTTTTGCGTAACAAACGAACGATTAACCGATCGGGTCGGGTTATGACCCAGATATCTCGGGGGGGCATCTATAAGTGATATACGATCTATACATGCTAAAATATTAGAAATATGGTCTTAGTTTGATAGCAAACAAGTTAAACGAAAATATGCTCGTTTAACTACCCGCTATAGATTTAAACGCGAAAGATAGTTACAAACCAAGCATTGTATCATCCGTTAAGCCGAAAAAGACTTACCAAACACTCATTTGAAATGTTTTAAGCGATCCGTGAAAGTATTTTTGATTTTTACAAACATCTAGTATGTTTTTATAATTTTACACAAAACTAGCCCAAAAACACTCGTTTTCGCACTGTTTAACGCACCCGATAAGTTTTTCGGGCCAAAAACCGAACCCGAACTAAATTTGGACTGGGCTTTTCGTTTTTGGGCTTGAGAAACCAGATTATTGGGCCAAAACAGCCCAAAGGGGAGGCCCATGGGGTTCCGATCGGACAGCCCACCCCCACCTCCCATTCTTTTTATAAAACTTGTTTTACAAGCTTGGTTATTCATTTTGGTTTATAAAAGTTGAGGTCCAAGCAGCTGCAAGCTGATTTTCCAAAAATCCTTCAAACCCTAAGGTAAGGAGCTTAAATAAGTAGCTTTTGTACTTGTTTAACCTTGATTAATACCATAAAAACATGTCTTGATTACTAAAAATCATTCCTAACCATGTAAAAATCCCAAAAATGGTCCATAAACATGTTTTGATCATACACATGGTAAGGAACCTGTTTTGATAGTTTTTTTTTTGGCCATAAACACAGATGAAAGGGTTGAAACGGCGTTTTTACGGTTCAAAAGTTCGTTTTTGTGCACTAGCCGAAACCCTAAGTTAAGGGCTGTTATGTTGATGAAAAATTGCTTGGTTTGTGATATAGGACTTGTATCTAGCTTGCATAGAAGCACAAGAACCTGAAAACTTGATTAGAAAGTCGGAAACGAGCCAAACCCGCTAAGGTAATGCCGAAACACTCGCTTACGGGCTGTTTAGGTTAAGGTTGTGATGTGCATATTGTTAGGCCTTGAAATTTTTCAGGGACATCAGGGACCATGTCATTGAGTCTCTGTTCAAATTTGGTAATTTTTCGACCATCCGAGAATATTTGGCGAATTTATTACCGAATTGGGACGTTTATTTGGGAAAAATAGCTAAAATACTTCAAAAATTATAAAATTTTTCTGGGAACTCAGATTTGAAGTATTTTGATCACATATGAATTTTGGGATCATTTGGAGAAGTTTAAAGGTGTTTTGTTTATATGCGTTCGTGTGAATTTTTATAGCCGAATTTGGGCCGAAAAGAATATCGCACGAGCTTTTTACATTCTAGAATTGATACAGGTTAATTTGGGACATGATTTGAGCATTCAGGAATTTTTTTGGAATTTTTGGAAATTGTTTGCGGTAAACGGACGATTTTCAGGCGAAATATAGCTGATAAAATGAATTTTTATAAATTAATAAATCAGTAAATAAATTCCAGAAATATTTTTATAAAAATATACATATTTTAATTGATAAGTGGTTAAATTTTCATAATTTAATGATTAACGGTTAATTAATTATGCTAATTTGAATATTAAACAAATTCAGTTTTTATAAAAACCGGCAAGTTCGCGACTAAGGAACCTGCGGGAATATCAAAACACCAAGAGTGATCAAAAATCATGTTTTTGGACTAATTAAGTGAAAATGAACTTTTCTATGAGAAACCTGGACAATCCGGGTGGATTGTGCGCGTTTCTTCTTAAATCAAACAGAATAAACGGAAACAGGCCCCGTGGCTAATCCGGGACTCTAATAGGTGATCTTTCTTTATAACTTAATCATTTTGTTAACCAATACAATTACCCAAGCTTATTTCCCCATAACTGTTTTCTGAACGCGTAAACGAACAACTTGGCCCAGCTAGGAAAACGGGAATCTGAGCCAAGTTCGGTTTTAAGTATTAGACATTGAACAACATCACAACCTAAGCCTATTGCCACTTTCTGGGCGTTCCAGCTACACCCAGATTAGTTATACAACCCAGTTTAGTGTTGAGATTATAATAATATTAAAATATTAATATTATTATAATATTGATCATAGGAGCTACTGATAGCAGACCGAACAAACCATGAGCTGATATAGTACTGATTATCTACTAAACCGTGAGTTTCATGACCCCACTTCTAAACTGTTTTACGAACTTTTGGGGTGAAAAACATGTTTGCTTATATCTATATACTTATCTGAAACATGTGATGATGTGAATTATCTAAGTGCTAACACTTGAAAGTCCCCACTAACACAGTGATTAACTTCGAGCCAGTGGCTTGTGAATAGTACTATTGGTTTGACAAACCCAGGCGGGGCCAGCACGGTTGCTGAGACATTATCCCGTTTGCACATGTCCATATTTTTACAAACCAGCTATGTATTGTTAGACATAGCTACCGGGGCATGTTGTGGGCGGAAAGGGGCCATAGTGGTTGATTGAGAGTGGGAAATGGAGACACGTAGCACGAACAGTCCAGGCTTCACTGTAGCTTAGCATAATTACATCACATACATCATTTACATACATACATACATACATACATACTTATTTCATGATTACAAGTGTTGACTTGTGAATACTCATTACTGATTTCTTGAAACTCGTGAAACTCACCAACTCTAGTAGTTGACCCGTTTTAAACTGCTTTTCAGGTGTACCTTAATCGGAATGATTTGGTGATCTGTTACTTGCCTGAGGTGTGTGGTTGATGCTATGTGAATAGAAGCAAAGGCGTTAGTAGTAAGAATGTATAGTTAACGAACTAGTTTTGTTTGTATCACCTAGACTGTAAAACAATGATAGAACAAAGAAATGTAATACATTGTAAATTAGTTTGTAATATTTCTTTATAAACAATGTGTTGATATCAGAGGTGTCTGTTACATTCCCGTTTTACGCTTCCGCATTGTGCTAGTCGGGGTGTGACATTTAAGTTACGTAGTACCAATAAAGTTTACAATATTTTATTTTTATCTTTTAGTATATCATGATGATACGTTGCTAAGCTTGTCCTCAAACATGATATTTTCACGTTTTCAAAATCGTATGGTAACAAAACTAACATCATGTATTAAGAGTTAGAGCATGAGACTCAAAGCCACCACATTTTCAAGTAATTTTGTATTAACCTTGTTGTACAAGGTGTATTCCAAAGTAAATATATTACTTTCAAACAACTAAACAAGATGTGAACACTAACAACATAATTTAAATATGACATGCCTGATTATTTATTATAATACACTGTTATTGAATAAAAATACACTCAACTAGTTTTCTGACTTTCTCCACATGAACAGTCATTAAGTTCACTTAAGATCAAATAAACACCAAACCGAGGTTGCAAATTGATGAGGATATGTGGAGCATGCGAGTATGATGGAGATATATAAAAGGAAAAAAAACGTCTTAGAATCAAAACAAGTGCCAGTTTTACTTCCAACACAGCAAAATTTTGCCCGACACATATACGCGGCCCACCTCCAAAGGGAAAATAGGAAACTTGTCCATTGGTCGTCTTTAACATGCCTTCCAAAAATCTTTGTGGGTTGAACTCATTCACATCATTACCCCATGTATTTTTGTCATAATGTAAAAGCATCATGTGCCACATATGATGGCACTTGGATGATAATGTTATAGTTCCTATTTTAATTTCTTTACGACGTTCGCATTGATACACCTAGTGGGTATAACCTAAGTACCTCATTCATTCAAGATCATATTAATATGTAAACAATAAAGTTTAATTATTAATTAATATTTGCATGTAAATTGTTATTGGTTTAGGTTGTTAATTAATCCAAGTATCTGCATTGTAGAAGAGTTTGCACTCTTCAATGATTTCTTCAATGTTAAGTCCAAAACTTTTACTCCCTTGTTTCTTGATTTCTTTTTCAATATTCCCAATAAATCTTCCTTTTTTTCATTGCTGCTACTTGTTTACTAACAATTTTCTTTATTGAACTCTTCACTTCTTCGTCAATCTCTTTAATCCTCCAAATGCCTTTAGTAGGGAAAAATCTACAGTATCATACATGTAGACGAGTGAAAAACCCGCAACATAAGAGCATCCACAATGAAGGCGTAAACATAATGACATAGACACCGAAAGAACAAACCAACCCATTACTTGCATTCATCTGTAAGAAAACTGATTTTGTAGAGATGAACAAAAGTGGGCCCAACCCAAATCAAAGTTACAAGCATAAGCACATTGAGCAGGTTTGTCTTGTTATTTAAAAACTGGGTAAGGACCGGTGGCGAAGCTTGAACTTTTATATTGTGTGTGTGTGGGTGTTGGGGGGGGAGGGGGCAGACCCAACACATAAAAAATGTTATGACGAAACGTGTAAATTTACACTATTGAAAAAACAAATACAGGGAGGGGGAAAGGTCCCACGTGCCCCTAAAAGTTGTGCCCCTAGTAAGGGCAAAGTTGATTTGCAATGGTCTAAGAGCATTCTCATCCAACCCCTTATATTATGTGAGGGATGTTTTTATAATTTAGAGAGTGATTCAGGGTGTTGTGAGTGAAGAATTTTTATATTTTAGAAAAAGTAGTGATTTTTCTGTATATTTGAAAAGTTACTGTTCATCCCCTATAATTTTTTAATATATTTTGAAAGTGGTTGTGAGTGAAGTAAAGAGAAAATGTAATGATAAAAGGTATAAAAAATATTATTCAATTGAAATTGAGAGAAAAAATAAAGTGAGTTTTAGTGTAATTCTTGATTTAGAGATAGGGGGTGGGATGAGAATGCTCTAATAAAGATGGATAATAAAAACAAATACTCATTGGTTCCTATTTAAATAAGAAATTATTGTTTTGTAGGAAGTGTAAGAAGGCTTAAAATAAAGCATACCATGCAAATATAGCAATATACCATGTAAATAGGACACTATACATTTTTTTAGCACACTGTTCATCTAAACCATCAACTACTTTGATCCAAAGACCCAAATCTATTGTTAGACCTCTTACGAAACTATGCATTCTTACCTTGAGCCAAAACCATAGCTTCATACTTCGTTATCATGTTCATGGTTTTGATGTCTTTTTTAGGAGTAAAAACTAAAAAAGCATCTCATCTCACTTATGCACGAAAGTACACCATGATTTTATGAAAGAGACTTATCAATGCAAATTTTTTGGCCATCAAAAAAAGCCAAAATGGTTTCTTTGTTTGAATTGGTTATGGATAAGAAAGCAAGAGAGAGGAGAGAGATGATATTGACATCACACTGCGTTTGCTAGTTTACCATATTTTATTGGGAAAATTCTTGAAATAGGTCATTTGAGGAGAGAGAGTCTCAAAATAGACCACAAGTTTCAAAATTTCCATTAATAATCCATCGAAATCTATCTCCATCGTGACATTTGATTTCCCGTCGATGATTTTCGTCCCCCAATGAAAGAGTGACACGTGTAAAGATGCTGACCCCCACCCATGAGATTTCAAAGGAAATCAGTCTGACCTGTGAGATTTCAAAAGAAGTTTGTCTGACCCGTGAGTTTTGATACCAAAACAGTCTCCTGTGAGTTTTTATAAAAAATTGAATCCACCTCATTCCATAATTAACAAATTAACCTAATCGTTTGTTGCATTCGATCAACAGATTACAGATGATGTTCGGGTTCAGTTTTGGGCTTGGCTAGTAGGCTTGATGTTAAAAAAAAATTCATTTGGGCTTGAGCAATTGGGCTTATGGGCTTTATTTCTTAGCCTTTGTTATCTTTACGTTTATTTGGTAAATGGTTTTTTGTTTTCGGCTTTAAATGAACTTTATTTTTAAAAATATTTCAAAGGCAGGCTGGGCTCAAATACTGTGGCTCGACCGAACTCAATACATATAACTTTTTTTCCCAATAAAGATACACTGTTAAACAAAAAATATCGTGAGGCCGCGGCCCTGTTTGCCCATAGAAGGATTGCCTTGTGTGGGGGTGATTTGATTTGGGTTTCAGTAGTTTGCATGCTTAGTCCTTATATTATGACTAAACGAAACGATCACTCAATATTATCCAAAGACAAGTCGGGTTTCAGAAATTATATTGATAGAGGTTGAGGGTTGAATTCAAATGGAGTCCATCTGATACCTTTTCTACAATTTCCTATATTTATAAGACCGTGTATTTGAACCTAACACAAGCGTACTTCGGCATAATTCTCATTTCAATAAAGGTGTAGCCTAAATTATATATTATTATTATTATTATTATTATTATTATTATTATTATTATTATTATTTATACAAAATAAATAAGAGAGTTGGTGCCGCAAGTGAGCTCTTGCCGGCACACATTATTATAATTATTTTAATTGTGTTTTAGGTATTTTTATTTTGTTTTATGGTTTTATAGTTGGAGATATATTTTTATTTAGTGTCAATACCTTCGATTCTAGCCAAATTCATGTATTTATACCGTCGCAACTCACATTTTTTTTTCTACGATAAGAAGCAGATTTTCTATGATTTTGCAGCTTCCATCGCCTCCACCTCCAACATCATGTCATAGTCTCTAACACCACTGCCGCCACGAGTCACCATAAGAAAATATAGCGGGTACCTATTTGGACTTAAAAAAACACAACTCATTTCAATCAAAATCTATTTTGGGTAAATCGATGCATTTTTAAAACAACCCGTTCTGACCACAGCTCATATTGCTAAAAACCCATAAGACCTGAACTTGTTTCCACCCATGACCTGAGCCAGCCCAACCTATCTAGTTTGCCAGGCCAAAGAGGACCATCAGCCTCCAGCTGATTACTTTATACAATTAAACCGCCAAAGCTTACCATGTCTACAGATATTGAATATTTGGTTGATCAATGTATTTATTAAAAAAAAAAAAAAAGAATGCTAGAATGATAGATCTATAAAGAAATTTTAACTCGTTTTGTAGAAAGAGATGCACACAAAAAGGTTCCGTCCATTAAACTCAATCGATCATAATCAATAATCCAAATTTCAGATGCCTCTACATTTTCCAACTTTGCATTTGCAAAACTAAAGAAACAATGCCATGGCATGACACTTGGCTTTTTCACAAACAAAAGACTGCTAAAAATGCTCAAAAGGTTGATAATTTAAATCATTTAAAACTCGCCTGAATGTTTTTATCTTTGTTATTGTGAGAACTGAAAACGCGTATTTGATACGAAATGTAAAAATCACACGAGACCCCTCTGTTTAAACACCTCAAACATTGCAGATCCTATCTTTGCTGGGGACTCCACAACCGTTACACCAGCTTCCTTGAGGGTCTTTATTTTGTCCTGTGCGGTACCCTTTCCACCAGATACAATAGCTGCAAATTCAAGCAGAGATTAAATGAGCCACAAAGCATAAAAAGGTATACCCGTCAATCGTTGATGCAGCATAATCACAAAGGCAATATTATAACAAACTGATTACCTCCAGCATGGCCCATACGGCGACCAGGTGGAGCAGTGAGTCCAGCAATGAAACCAACAATAGGCTTTTCAGTCCCGCTTTCCTGGTATCGTATTATAAAACACTGGGATCATAAGAAACTTGTACCACAATTACTTCAACTAAACCTTATCACAAGCAACACATTATTATCAAGCACACACTAATGAAATTTTTTTGATGTTATCATGCCATAGGACTCTCACATGACAAAATTAGTACAAGAAATAAAAAAACATCCTGGTATTTAAAATTGATCCTGGTATTTTGTAAAAGACCCCAAAACAGTATACAAAATCTGACCTTTATGAGGGCAGCCGCATCTTCTTCTGCAGTACCACCAATCTCACCAATCAGAACAATACCTGAAAATGCATATAGCACATAAGCATCTAGTTTCAAATTATAAACCAAAATAATTTAAATATTGCAAGCAGAACAGATATTTACGCGTTAAAATATCAATTCAATCTTTAACCAGTTACCTTCTGTTTGGGGATCAGCAATGAACTTTTGCATGCAGACAACAAAGTTGGTCCCGTTAAAAGGGTCCCCACCGATGCCTACACAAGTGAATTGACCTAATCCGACAACAGTTGTTTGGTACACCTGTAACACAATAAAAACAAGTCGTTCAAGAAGATTACATAAGATGTTTTTATATATAAAAACAACATATCCTACCGCTTCATAAGTTAGCGTGCCAGACCGAGACACAATACCAATGCGTCCCGGTTTGTGGATATAACCAGGCATAATTCCAATCTTGCATTCTCCAGGCTTAATAATACCAGGGCAGTTGGGACCAATTAAACGAGTTTTTGACTGTTGAAGAAGAGCAGCCTTTACTTTAACCTGTATGCGTATGGTTTTGAAGGGATAAAGAGTTAATATCAGTTTTAAAGTAAAAGCACAAGTAAATGCACACAGAATGTACAAAAACTAAACATACTCTTAACAAACAGTTTGAAAAAGTATGATGAGAGGAATGCAGGTTACCATATCATGTTGTGGTATTCCTTCTGTAATGCAAACGATTAAATCCAGCTCAGCCTCCAACCCCTCCATGATTGCTGCTGCAGCAAACGGTGGAGGTACATAAATTACAGATGCATTGGCCTTGGTTTCAGCTTTTGCTTCTGCAACCGAGTTGAAAACTGGCAGTCCCAAATGTTCTGTTCCACCCTTCTTTGGGGTAACCCCACCAACCTGCAAAAGATCAAAACATGAAATAATGCTGTTCAGCCCTTGCAAACCACATATCCCATGAACGAATTTCAAAAATCAGCATTGATTTTCATTAATACACATTTGCTAGGTCATAATAGCCCATTACAAAATAAAGTCTTAAAGTCCACAAATTTTGTCGATTGTTATAAACATGTGCAACATTTTATAAAGAATACAGGTTGGAGGTTTTTGGTTCACAAGTTTTCTAGTTACTAACCAATAGTGCTGTAAACGAACCAAACGTTCGATGGGAAGTTCTGTTTAATAAATGAGCAAACATGAACAAGAAATTTCGTTCGATTAACTAAATGAACGAACACGAATAGAGGCGATGCCCGTTCAATTGTGTTCTTAAACGTCCGATAATGCGTAGTTTACGTCCGTTTATGTTCCTTAATGTCTGTTTGTTCATTAAAGGTTTTTAATAACTTTTCTAATCCTATCATATAGATTTTAAGCAAAATTATTAACTAAAAACAAAAACTTATATGCGCATTATAACTTATATGCGTATTATGTGATAAATTTATATGTAAAACTACCATATGAATACAAATGTTAAAAAAAACACCACCACAAAGCATAAAGGTTAGCCATACCGGTTAACCGTTGTCACTAACCATATCAGTTAGCCAAATCAAACAAAACATTGCTTGTGTTCATTTCCTTAATGAACAAACCCGTACAAGAAGCTTTGTCCGGTTAGCAACTCGTGAACCATTCGCTTGTCCGATAAAAGGTTAACGGTTTTTCGGTTCGGTTCATTCACATTCTAAGCAGTTAATGCGGAAAAATATCGGATATCGGTCGAGGACCGATATTCGAGATATTGGTTATTGCGGTGAGATATCGGTAATTTTAATATCATGCAGAATTTATATATATAGCACTTTAACACTAACAATTCAGTATATTTTCCTACAATTAACAAATTAACCCTTTGCAACACTAACAATTGTAGCAAGTTGGAATTGATTAAGACTCGAAACACCAACATTAAACACTAAAAATTGAAAATTAAGATTTAAAACACTGATATCGGGAATATTGGTAAAATATCGGTCAATATCACCGATATTTCACATGAGGACTGATAACCGAGATACCACCGAGATTGAGTGCATAGTATTACATTCCCACTAATCAATGTGCCTATGTCAACTTTAGGACAAAACTGAGTCTTATTTTCATAATAAACAATACAAAATTAAACAATCATATTACAGATCACAAAACAATCCAAACCCTAGATCCAACCAAACGACATCAATTCGCAATCAAAACGTCAACGTATAGTAAATCAAATCAGGTATATACAGTGACATATACAAACGTGTGTATATATATATATACCATTTTAGTGCCGTATTCAATTGCTTGTTCGGTGTGGAAGGTGCCGTTCTTTCCTGTGATTCCTTGGCATATGACACGTGTGTTTTTGTCAACGAAGACCGCCGGTGGCGGCGGAGCAGTGGCGAACGAACGCGACTGCGAGATTGAGTTTGAAGATTTAAGTTTTGATGAGAGATTAGCGACGAATCTGGCTGCTTGTCGAGAAGACATCGTGTTTTGTTTGGCTGCAGCACACCTTCAAATGCGAAGACCAAGACCTTATTACGCAGAGAGAACGAGCATTTGAGGGTAGAAAGAATATTATTATTAATTTATTATTATTATGGGGAAAGCTACTTTTCGGGTCGGGTGGGGTTAATTTTCATTTCTACAAATTGCAATTACAGACTTCGAATTTTGCGAGTTTTGATGGTTACGTCTAAATCATTAACTTCGTCTATTGTCAACGTTAACTAAACGGTATATGTTATTTTTTTATTTTGTTTATTTATTATGTTATTCTTTTCATCACAATTGTCATCCCATGTGGTCGTGTGGTCGTGTAACGGTGTAAATCTTTCTCTGTTGATCTCTCTCTTTCTCCCTCTTGGCTGATCCATCAGCAACATATGGAAGCAATAGATGAAGCTGCCTAACCCACCCCACCACCACCATAAGAATATGCTAGGCTAAGAGCACATACAAGTATACAGCGCTGCCTTATGACTTATGAGGGTGGTTTGGCGCACAGATGGGGGAGGTGGGCATGCGTTGTGGAGGGAATTTTGTGGGGAAGGGCCGGTCCATGGGCCTTATATGGCAAAAAAAAAAAGGTGGGGCCACATCTCTCTCTCACATACATATATGTATACATATTACGTATGCAAATATAATATTTTTAAATAGGGTTTGTGAAGCTTTGATACTATGAAAGAAAGTGGGGGGTTTTTAAGTAGCGTTTACAATCTAATATGCCGTTGATATGGCTGTTTGTGAAGTTATAGCGTTGTGGATGCTCTAAGAACCGTATGAATAGTGGCAAGTTTAACAATGGGACTAGACGTTTACTCAAGGTCGATATCAACTTGCTGACATTTGCCATTATTTTAAGTCAGAGCATTATATCGCTAAACTGGTTTAACAATGGGACTAAATGTTTCCTCATAGTCTATACCAACTTGCTGGCACTTGCCATTTACCATAGGTCGAGCCTTTATCGTTGAAGAGTTCCATTAGCGTTAAATTTATAGTTCATTGAATTTTAAGAGACCAGTGTTCGAAAATAAGTCAATCGATTGCATCACTCCAATAACCTATACCAACTTGAAGCAAGTTTCAATCCCATATTTCATCTCAGATTCTCTTAATGAGCACAACCGGTCCCTTAAAACATTTATTAAACAAGAGCTAGGTTATTTAAAAATAACCATATAATAGTTTTACCATTGCTAGACTATATATTTAGTCCAATATTCAACAACCATTTTATTTACTAAACCTAATATAACTTAAATGAGAGCTTCTTTTTTATTCTCATTTTCATAAGATCGCGAAATCATCAATGGCATAGAAGCAATGGCATCCTCGTCCACAAGGGGCTCGAAATGATCCGACTCCCCATAATGTTTTAGAACTTGTAGTCTACAATCATGTGCAGCCATTACTCCGCTTGAGTACGCCCCATGCACCATCCCTTGGTGGTCATCTTTTGTTGCTTCGCCCGCAAAAAATAAGTTATGAACAGACATCCTTAGCTTCTCACATATGTCATGGGGGTTGGCTACTTTAGCATAGCTATATGAACCTAGTGAATTCACATCACTCCCCCAACGAGTAACTAGATACTGAATCTGCATAAAAGAAAACGTCAAGTAATTAGAAAAACTTCAGATCGTTTGAATGCGTGTTTTGGAATTGTAGTGATGTGATGCTGAGTAAGGATGATTAGATTAATATTGAAAAATCAGCAAAACAACAAGATTTTTTTTATTTTTTTTTGAAATATGTGATGAAAAGTAGTAGAAAATACTCAAATAGTGTTTAAAATGTTGGAAGTTAGAAAAGGTTAAATAATCATAATACATGTTTGACAGATTATGTAACTCTGACAAATTCTATATATGTTAAAGATGCTAAAATGACAGATTATATAAACCCTACTAAAACAAAACCTTTTTTCAAATAGATTGTTACCGGGTCGGAAGCATGAGGGACAATTTTTTTAAGCTGTATAAAAGCAAGACCAGCCGCAGCCTCATCCGACATTTTCTCAGTGTCTTTTGCGAGTTGTCCAGCTGACATGTAAACAAGCGCCGCATGCCCTGTGGCCTTGTGAAGATTAACAAAGTAACTACATCCATAGGGGGTATCCGCAACCATTCCTAAAAACTCGACATCCGGCCAAAACACACTCTCAAAACGCAAAACTATCTTGTTCGCTACTCCAATTCCAGTGTTAGATATGGCTTCTTCCTTCCATTCAGGTAATCTTGGTTCAAAATTGATGGTTTTTGATTTCAAAACACCAACCGGGACTGCCACTACGGCTGCATCTGCAACAAATGTTTTACCATTTTCAACGGTTACCTTCACACTATTCGTGCACCTGTTGATTGTCTTTACCCTTTGGCAAACCAAACAATACATGTAAGACGAATGGCTACAGAACAATATGACGGACAATGTTGGCTAAACGTACCCGACCCTCATAGGGATGTGTTCATAGACTCATAGTACATAAGGGGTACATTTAGCCTCATCTTATTGTTAACAACTTACTTGTGACCCAAGCGGATATCTAGGCCTTTCGCAAGTGAGTTTATAACAGGCTCGTAACCCTGGACCATAATTCCATGCCCACCAGGAAACAACTCTTCCTGTAAATACATCAAATTAGTGAAATTACACAATATCGCAATACGTGCAATTAGAAGTAGAAAAAGGGTCAAAACGATCGAACTACTAGTTGATTCGGAAACACTTTCTTCGAATATATTTTGTTAGCAATCATTCAAAGAACAAATCCCAATTGACAATTCAATTGTATTATATAAGATCAAGATGCACAAAGAATTCTTGAATTAAAACACTGAAATATGCTTGTTAATATGGAAATACGTTAATAAATATGTCTAACATCAACCCAATTTATAGACCTAATAATTACACATTAACCCTAGTAAATACAATAATTACAAACAGACCCCTATACTTAATATAAATATTAATAAGTTTAGTTTATACACTAATACTCCCCCTTAAACTAAACTTCGTTTAAGTGAGGTCTTCGATTCTTCAAGATCCGGTTGCCATCACAGTAGCGTTGGTTCGTCATCTTCCTCCCGAATCAGGTTTGATTCCACACTTTTCTCCCCTTTTGGACATTCATGTTTGAAATGTCCAAGTTCATTACAATTGAAGCATCTTATGTGATCTTTGTTTCGATTACCATGCTTCCCACCTTTATTTTTCCATGACCCCCAATTTTTGCCTTGACCATGTCCGTTGTTTTCCTGCTTCAAACTTTCGTGACCACAACGCTCACATTTATGGTCATTGGCTTTCTTTATTTCGTCCTCTTTGGAGAATAAGAGCTTGTCATGCATGTCTTCCTCCTTGATTTTCTTCTTGGTGCGTTCCTCGAAAGCCTTCAATCTTCCAACGGCTTCTTGGAATGGCATTGCACCAAGATCAACAAACTGCTCGATCGCTAGCAACAATCTGAATGAACTTTTCTGGCACCGAATTGAGTAGTTTTCGGACCAGTTTCTTGTCATTCATTGTATGCCCAAGATTGCTTGCTTGTGATGCAATCTCACTAATTTTTCCGGCATAAACATCAAGCGACTCACCAACACTCATTCTTAGAGACTCAAAATCTGACTCGAGTGATTCTAAACGCGCTTCTTTAACTCTGTCAACTCCAACATGTCGAACCTTTAATGCGTCCCAAATTTCTTTGGCCGAAGTACAATTAGCAATTTGCAATACCATATTTTCTGGAATCGATTGGTATAGTAATGCAATCGCGGTATTATTCTAACGTGGGGATGATGATTTGATGTTGGATCTAAGGCTGGAAATGTACCAACCACTAGCGATCGTCTTCATCATACCGCCGCAGCCACCGCCATTCACAACCACATGCGACTCGCCAGAGTTTAACCCAACCTCATCACCTTCGTAACCCTTCTCTCCACCTGTGCCAAGTCGCCATCACACGCCCGTTCTTTCTGAGCTTCAATACACGCCATTGTCTGTAAACTCGGTTACCATACGAATAATGTTAGGTGGGTGCTGCTATTATTGACATGTATTGTAAATATAATCAGATAGATCTTCTTCTATAGCCACCTCCTTCACCAAGACTTGGTTGTCTGAGGTTAACCCCGCCGGAAAAACCAATTACGTATTAGCAGTCACCGGAACCCAATTTCCGGCCTCCAAAACGACAACCACTGTCTTCATCCCACAATTGCAACAATCAGAGATAGCCGACACTCACCAAACTGAATATCAAAGTTTGATTGTACATCTCCAATCTCTAGAATCATCGCCGGAGAAGAACCCCAGGCTCCACGGAATTTTGGCGCATGGCGGAACGGTCCCGAAACACCGGATCTACAAAGACGAACTTCTAGCACAATTATTTCCAACTTTATTTCAAATATCTTCAAATTTTATTTTCTAAACTTCAACGGGTCTTCAAGAAATTAGCGTCTCGGTGCGAGTAATCACGGAAATAGAACCCGAATATCAAAAACAAAGTTGAATCAGTTGATTCAAACCCGCTCTAATATCAATTGTAAGTCTCGAACCGGATCTAACAACAACTATCCTTGGATCAATCTCACTAGTACTAGCGGAAGTCAAACTAGAAGAACCGAGATCTCGGATCTTGTTTGAGTTTGATTATTTTCAGTTAAGAAGGTAGAGAGAAAGTTGTAGTTGGTAGAATAAGGATAAGATAGATTTTCAAAAAGGTTGTGTGTGCATGAGTGTCTTGCACTATTTATAGTGCAAGCCTCATGCACATGTAATATCAACTTGGGCCCAAATGGGTTTTATTTACATATGACCTTAGGCCCAAATATATGATTAAATATAAAGATGACAACGTACATACGTAAACAATACAAAAAAACTTTAAATATACAAAATAGGGCCTAACAGTATGCATATGATAGAGAGAGAGACCAACAAGAAAGAAAGATAAAAACTTATATTCTCTCGTTAGAATAATAAAAACCTAGTGAAGTAGTGTGTCTATTTATCAATTACAACGTGGAAACATAAAAAATATACCTCTTGTAATATGCTCTCATATGTTTTCCCGACCTCCAAGACTAGTTCATGAGGAACTTGATTCCCATCCATGTCAAATAATGCATAACTAAAGTAATACAATAAAAATCAGTAAACACACACATGCATATATATATATATATATATATATATATATATATATATATATATATATATATATATATATATATAGGGTTAGGTTATAAAACCCAATTGAGTTGTAAAAACTCTAGAAACTCATTCTCAACCACATGTTTTAATTAAAGTTTAAATATTGTGGTCCACAATTAAATTTAATAAAAAATGTAAATATATATATAACTTTCTCTCTCTCCTGAAAACATATATAAAAATTTGTAAAAAATGTTTAAAAAATAGCAAAATATTTTTTTTTATTTTTCGATGTTTTGTATTAAATGTTACAGCATATATTACGTGTGCAAAAAAAAACAATGTTACATAGGGTTTTCACAACTCAAATGGGTGAGATCTAGAGAGAACTCATATTAAAGAGTGAACTAACGAACTAATAAAAAATTACTTTTAACTTTCTTTTAAATATTTTGTAATTTTTTTCTTTCATCCTTCTAATAAGTTGATATTGTTGTCGATGTAATGCATATATGCAATAGTGTGCATTGTATATATACAATAGGGGTTTTTTGTATATAATACAACACATTTTCATTATACAATACACACTAGTGAATATATGCAAATACAACACTATTGCTTGTATATATGTAATATACAATATGTAATACAACATTAATGCACATATGTACTATATCGATTTTTTTTATTTTTGCATATAATATAATACTACTGCACATATACAATACAAACACTTGCATATACGATATTAAACACTATTGCACAAATAAAATAAACACTAGTGCACATATGCAATAAAAAAAGTCAATGTATTGCATATGTGCACAATGAATTTTTTTATTAATTATTATTATTATTAGTATTATTTTCTGGTGAATAATAACAACATATAAGAATGAAAGAAACAATTAATTTTTTTTTAATTATATTAAAAATATTTCTTTATTAGTTATCTAGTTATCTCTCTAAGAAGGAGTTCTCTCTTGATCCCCTCTCTCTCTACATATATATATATATGGTTGGATTATTGTACAATAATGGCTTATTGTACATTACGTACGTGACACTCTTGAGAATCGATTCCAGTGATCATGTGGTGACAAATTTGTAATTAAACCTAAATCTAATTCATCGGCGCTATCTAACTCATCGATTACAAACTTCCTTCAATTTCAATTTTAATTTCAAGTGATGTCATATTTCAAGCGATTAAACCTAAATCTATAAATTTCAAATTCAATTAATTGATTTGATGTTCACGGTTCTCTATAAATTCAATGTATAAGACCCGCAAAACAATTAATTCAGTGCAAAAAGTTGAATTTTTCCATTTACACGTTTTCTATATGAGATTCACGAATGCCAACAAAGATAGTTTGTGCAGATTTGAAACAGAGTGTGAAAAACACTCGGAACAAATTTATGACCAAAAAGAAATTACATACTTTATACGTTCATAGCAAAGATCTAAAACATTCAAAACAAATTTCTTACCAAAACGAACACGCTTAAAACGTTCAGAACAAAAATCTAACAAAATTTAAAATTTAAGAAGTTCAGAACAAAAATCTAAGAAATTTAGAACAAACACCAAGAAGTTCAGAACAAAAATTTAAGAAGTTCAAAATAAAAATTTAACATTTAGAACAAAAAACTTTAAAACATTCAGAAGCTCAGAACTAAAATAGTTCAGAAGCTCAGAACTAAAATTAAACTTTCTGTAACATGAAATTGAACACTGAAATTACTTTATATAATCTCATAATCATAAAAAAATCATCAACTGACCATCGATTCTATCATATGGACAAATACGGAATGTATTTAAACTTTTATCAATTGAAACCAATTCCCAATTTTCAATTCAATTGTAGTGGTGTCTGCAATGGCGTCGGTGACGATGGTTGAATCGGCATAACGATTAATTAGGAAGGAAACGAGTTGAAATAATTTACAAATTTGTCACCGCATGTTTTTTGGAATCAAGAGTGTAAGGGTGTCGCATACGTAACGTTTGTATAATATATATATATATATAATGGTTTATTAGAATTTCTGTGTTACTTTTAGAAATAGGGTTTACACAACTTAAAAGTAAGAAAATTTCTAGAATAGTCAATGTTGACTAACATTTTTTTTCCAAACTAGTGAAAGACATTTTTATTTTAAAAAAATAATCATATCCTGAATGAGAAGTCACATCCTGAGACACTAGCAAATTTCAATAAGCTCCTTTTGAGCCAACGTCGAATATATTAAAAAAAAATGATGTGACATCAACCATCATGTGACACGTGTCACGACACTGCTACAGAGGAGCGGAAAAAGGTATACCACAGCCACAGAGGAGCTGAATATGTTTCGGTTCATTTGGTGCAGATTTGCCAGCGAGTAAGTTTCCTTATAACTGTGGTAGATCGGCTACAAAGATGGCTAGGTTTTGGCACAGTGACAATGCTAGAGCAGAAGTAGAGTCAGCTCGATCCTCTATAGTTCTGGTTCCTCGGTTTCCAGATTGTGAGATGTGTACGTAGTTTTTCTGGATGATGTCGCGTCATTTTTCATGCTATATATGCAGGCTCAAAAGGAGCCTAGTGACCTTCTTGTGTGTCCAAGTGTGCTTGGTTCTATATGGATAGATTATTTTTCGAAACCAAAGATTCTATAACTTTTTGGGAAAAATGTTAGCCAGCATGACAATTTTGGATATTTTTCTAGCTTAAAACTTACATCTTTAAATCATGGGCAAACAACGGTGAGTTGTCACCGGTACTAGTACGATATAAAGGTAATCGAAGTCTTCCAATAAGGGGGGCTAAGGGATTCTCCTTGCAAACCCCATGCAACCTGCAACATGATTAACAATATTCAAAATGGACTTACAATAATTAAGCACAAAACAATCAGATAGGTATTTACATTAACATTATTCTCACCATGACGCCCCTAAATCTACCGGAAAACCAAATGAGTAATCCGTACAAACTCGACCACCAATTCTTTCCCGTGACTCAAGTAAGATAACCTGATGAAGAAACACTAATTGACCCCGGGCAGATTACAGATAATCTGGGGGTTAAATAGATGTTTCCCACGAGGGGTTAGGTCCGGCAAAGATGGTTCTTCTGATGACCTGCAAAACAGACACCGTGAGCTCGTCACTGAGAAGGGGGGGGGGGTACCTCCTTGTGACCACCCTCCGGCGTGAGAATCAGACTAGATTGCTCTTGAATATAAGTGTATATTAAGAGATTGCTAGAGAAGATAAGATAATGAGATATCAGATAATGTAAGATAATGTAATGTGTCCATACCATTCCAAGGTGTTGGAGTATTTATAGCCGAAGGTAGGTTTCCAATAAGGTACAGCCGGCTGAATAATATTCCTGTTCTGCCAACTGTGGGCTACGCACATGCCATGCTGGTAGTTGGTGGGTAGGCAGCGGCTGATAGTGACCAGGCCGGCTGTGTACTATTCTTTTCCACCAACTGCAGGCTATGCACGTGCTACGACAGGTTGGTGAGTAGGCAGCGGCTAATAGTGACAGGGGTTGGTGAGTAGGCAGCGGCTGATAGTGACCAGGCCGGCTGTGTACTATTCCTTTGTCACAGTGAGCTGTCGCTGCTTTGGTCAGACCTTTTGTCCATACCTCGTCAGGTACAGTACAAAAGGTCCTCCAGTAGCGTACGGACTGGCTCATTTGGGCGGGAGTATTCCCGGCTTTGGGCGGGAGTGTTCCCGGCTTGCTCACTCCTTCTTCAGGTGACATTACTGAATTATTTAAGAGTTAAGTGCCTTGTGCGTGTAGCCTTGCTGCGCGGGTAGCCTTCCCTGATGGCTAGTATTCGTTACTGCGGGAACAGGCGGAGTACGTCGACCATTGGGAGGCTTTTCCTGCGGGAACAGCTTGCGTACTGCGCGTAAGGACGTCACGTCTCTGAGCATGGTGGGTCCTGCGGATCCAGTTGGTTTCTGCGCAGACGTCTCTCTTCAAGGTGAGTCTTGCGAGTTTAGCCTTTGCGCAGACGTCCCTGTTGAAGGTGAGTCTTGCGGTTTCAACTGCGCAGACGTCCCTCTTTGAGGTGAGTCTTGCGGGTCCAACTGGGCTCTGCTGGGACCTACCTCTTCAAGTCCCCTCAGTCCAATGTTCTTCTCATGAATTGTTAATAAGTGAGGTGAACTTTTGGACTTAAGCAAAGGGTTTTGAAAAGGGTTTAGTTTTAAGGTTTTCCATGGGGATTCTTCCCGCGGAAGTCCTAATGTCACATGCAGAAATTCCCGACTTTTCTGCTTGATCTTTGGGTATGATGCGGGTAGGTCTGTAACCTCCTCGCAAGTCAGGAGCGTTGAGTTCCACTTGTGTAGATTCTCCATGGGGTTTTGGTAGTTTTGAACATAGTGATCAATTATGTTAAAACAACCAATTCCATCTTGGAACTTCCAACAATCTAGTTCTCGACGTTCCCGCTATGCGGGGATATTATTCCCGTTTCCGCAAGCATGGCCCAGAAGATCCTTCTTGGTTTCAATTCCCTGCGGAGTGCTAGGTATGTGAAGGGTTTCGCCTTGACACTGTACCGCACTCGTCTTATAGTTACTTTACTTCCAAGGTATTCCTGGCTTCAATTCCCTGCGGGTGCTAAGTATGTGAAGGGTTTTGCCTTGACACTGTACCCACACCCGTCTTATAGTTACTTGGTTGCCGAGGTATTCTTGGCTTCAATTCCCTGCAGGTGCTAAGTATGTGAAGGGTTTTGCCTTAACACTGTACTCGCACCTGTCTTATAGTTACTTGGTTGCCAAGGTAAGGGGTATAGTCCCGCTTACTTTTGAATCTTTTTTTGAATCTTTTTGAATCTTTTTTAAATTTGAAGAGTTGGTGAAAGGATAAGAACAGTCCAGACTGTTGAAACGTCGTCCGACGGTTTCTTCTGACAGTTTCAGGACGTGCAGGAAGTTATGGCGACGTGACAGTATATGGTCATTCCAGACGCTTTTTCAGGCGCGTGGGCGCGAGTTTTCGGGCGCGTGGCCGCGAAGTTTACGGCACGCGTCCTGTCAACAGTTGTTGCCAGCTTGCATATTCCACGTGTCATAGTTTCATTGCACCTGCGTTTTCCTCTCTCTTCCGCATTAAATTCATCGCATTCATTGCGATGAGTATATAAAGGGAGGAGAGGTTGCATCTCAACTCACAGTTTCACCTCTCTTCTTCTTCTAAACGATTTCCGGCGAATACTCTAACTTTTCTGTCGAGCATTCTCCTGAAATCGTTCTTTTCATTCAAAACATGTCTTCCGTTCATGATCTTGAGGCTACCGCCGAGGAGTCTGACGTGTATGCCGAGAATCCGTCGTCTACTTCTGATAAGGACGATAAGAGTACTGCTGGTGAGTGCCAGTGTGCTCTTACCGTCGACCTGTACCAGTACATTATTAGGAAGTTCATGCTCGAGCCTTTCGAGCCTGAGTTTCCTAAGCCTCATCAGACGGTGTACGATGCCCCCAACGGCAATATAGGGGTGTATGCCGCATTCTTCGTTTATGGGAATCTCAGGTTCCCATTGACGAAGTTTGTGTACCGTGTTTTGGAGAGACACGGTGTACATCTGACGGAGGTACACCCAATGGCGATCGCCAAGATTCGCCATTTTGAATGGGTGTGCCTCATTCTGGGCGTGGAGCCCCATGTCGATCGCCTGATGACCTTCTATTCCTGGAGGTGCATCCAGGGGTGGTATACCTTGGTCACTCGGATCAAGGGTTTGAATATATGCGCTACCGAGCGCAGTCTTCGGTCTTGGAAGCGGGAGTTCTTCTATATCTCCGCTCGCGTCGTCCCCATAGCGATGACGTTCAAGAACAGTAGAGCTCTCCCGAACCTTCACGCCTTCAACTATGAGGAGGCGGAATGGTTCTCCAAGATTTCCCGGGTCCAGTCTCCGGTCTACCGCTTTGCAGAGTCCGGGATGGTGATGCTCGGGATGAGCCGGGTGAGGAAAGATGCTGGGGCGGAGGTGCCACAGGTTCCCATCGTCCTTGAATACGGTTTGAACTCTATCCCTTACGATATGCTTCATCTTCTTTGCTGATTTAAAGTTTTCTTCTAACTGTTTCTTTTGTTTTCTGAGGGAAACGACCTACAATCGCTCCTGCATCCGCGGGAGGCTGGAGGTCCCGCTCGGATGGGTACCCGTGCTCTTGATGAGAACGAGTTGCCCATCTTGGAGCAAACGGCGGATCGGTTTGTGGAGGTCTACCCGCCGGGCCACCCGATTCTGAGCGCCACGCGGCCAGGTAAGGAGTTATTTAACCCTCGCCCTGTCAACGCTCAAACCTCTGCTGGAATTCCTCTAATTTTGTCATCTTCTGATGAGGAATCCGCAGATGGTCCTTTCTTCACGCGGAAGAAAAAGGCTGCTGGCGGGAAGGGTAAGGCAAAGGTTGCCTCTACTGCCGATCAGGGGAATCGGTCAGAGTCAGAGACCGAGAGTGAAGAGGTGGCGGGGAACCCTGGTGGTGACGAGACCACTGTTCCGGAGGTTGAGACAGCTGTCACCTCCGGGCAGCCTAGTACGACGGTGAGCGGCGTGAAGAGGCCGGCTCCATCGGGTTCGTCCCCGCCTATCAGAACCTTCAAGCTGAAGAGAACTCGTAAGTATAATTTTCATTTACTTTAACTGCATATCCTTCCGCCATTATATTTAACTATCTTGTCTTCATGCAGGCGTGGATGCAACTGCATTCCAGGGTGGAGCGGGAAGGAGCAGTTCTGGACCCATGACGGTAGGTTTGGTCAACCTACCCGAGGCGACGACCCAGGCGGCTGCGCCTGTTTGCAGTATTGGTTCAGTTGCTCATTCTGTTGAGGCAACTGTTCCAACTGTAACATCATCTCCGCCGGCTGTCAGTGCCATATTCACGGCGTCATTCACTGAGCCGGCGGTGAGTTTTTCTGCGGGTTCTTCCGCAGCGGCAGCCACGGTTGTGAGTTCACCTCCAGTGAGTTCACCACCGATGGTCTCTACCGCAGTGGCTTCGACCGTGCCTCCGGCGCCAGCGACTACCTCGTCCCCGGCCGGTTCAGCAGGTATGTTCGGGGCTTCAAGGCAATCTCTGCCTCCTTCCCATCTGCCTGACCTCTTGGATGGATATCCGTTAGGTTCAGGTGATGGGTTTGGCGGCTACCGGCCTACTGTCGACCCTACAGGTGCGTAGGGTTATTTTGGCCTTTTTATATAAATTTTTGTTTTTTATCATCTTTTCCTAACTGCTTTTTGTTTTTGCAGTGTCGGATTCGAATGAGGTGTTTGTTCCGCGGTGGAACATCCGTCGGGGAACCACCCTTCGGACGGCTGTGGATTGCGTCGAGTGGGCGCGCCACGCCGCCCCTAGTGGTGCACTGGGAGAAGCTATGTCGAGCTACCAAGAGGGTAGGCTGACAAACGAGCTTCGAATTCTCCTTGCCCGGATGCAGCCGCGCGTCGAGCTGCTTTGTCGTGAAAACGACAAGTTAAAGGCGGCTCGTATCCAAGAAGTAGCTCAGGCGCGGGCTATCCGGGAGGAGAACAGGAGACTCTCCGCCGTTGCTGCGGAGAAGGAGAAGGCCTTCAAGGCCCTCGAGGTTGAAGTTCAGGCCCGTCTCGAGGCCCGTTCCAAGGCTACCCAAGCTGTTAATGAACAACTTCGGTTGGCTAAGCAAACTGCACGGAACGCAACTGAGAGGGCCACCAAGGCTGAAGCTGTTGCTGAGCCTCTACGCACTGAGAATAAGGAGCTCAAAGCCAAATTAGAGAGGCTCCAGCAGGCTCATGATGCCTTGGCCATGGAAGATGCCAAGAAGCTCCAAGAGATCTTGGACCAGAGGGGGGGTGCTTGACCACACTGAGTGTAAGCTAAAGGGCGTCGAAGAGGCTGCAGCCAAAGATGTGTTGCTTGCCAACCTTACAAAGAACGAAGCCGAACGCGCCCGTAATGAAGCTCAAGCTGCCCTCCAGGAGGCTCTGGTTACCAAGGAATGGCTTCTACGAGAAGCGTTGTCGCAGGTATGCATAGCTTCATAATATCTTTACGCTTTTCTTTGTACTAAGAAAAGGTTTTGATACTTGTATTTTTGTTTTATAGGTTATGCATCAGGTCTTCACGGACATATCATATGACGATGCCATGAGCGCAGCCCTCAACGCTTCTCATGAGGATGGGGAAAAGGCTGGTTTCCTGCTTGGTCTAGGGTTCGTTGAGAAGGGCATCCCGCCTTCCAACTTCCCTTTATATGATGTGGATACTGAAGCTGTATATGACCAAGCAGTGAACCAGTATGCCGCCTTCCCGCACCCGGTGGTGGAGAAGGTGAACGAAGTTGCTGCTGCTGATGATGGGCTAACCATTCTCAAGACCTTCCTTGAACCGCCACAGCCAACTGATGGTGCGGGTACAATTGGGTTTGGAGGGAGTGGCCCTGAAGCTTGATCTTTTAAATCCTTTCCCACTGTTAGGATAGATTTACGTCTTTGTATAGATTTATATTCTTGTAGGCGGGTAGATACCCGACCATTCTTGTAACAGTTGAATTTTTATGGAATATAAATCTTTTGTGCGGGTAGGACCGTCACTCTTGCTTTATAAACGTTATACGACTTGCTCATGCATATTATAGTTTAATTTGGCACTTGTTTTGCCGCATAAACAATATATGATTCGCTTGTGGATACTTTAGTTTAACTTAGCAATTTCTTAAGTACTTTGGATAAGTTAACCTTTCAACGTGGCATATAATAGGTTAAAGTTTTGCTTCCTCTTTCATGATTGTGCGGGTAAGACCGTCACTTTCACTTAGTAGGATGGCTAAACTTTACCCATATCTGACCTGCGTGAAGGTTTTCCTCATTTTTTCCTTAAAAGATTTTCTAAGTGTTCTGAATAAGTTAACCTTTCGACGCGCGGTTGTCAATAGGTTAATGTTCAGTTTCCTCTATCATGATTGTGCGGGTAAGACCGTCACTTGCATTTAGTAAGATGACCAAACTTTACCTATGACTGACCTGCGTGAAGGTTTTCCTCATCTTTTCCTTAGAAATTCTTGCCGTTTTTTGTGTTTATGCGGGTTTTGCCGCCTTCCACACGCAACGACTTTTCACATTTATGCGGTGAATACCGGCAAATCAGTGTTTTGAATAAATTAACCATTCGACGCGCGGTTGTCAATAGGTTAACGTTCAGTTTCCTCTATGAGGATTGTGCGGGTAGGACCGGCACTTTCATTTAGTGGGATGACCGAACCTCACCTATGACTGACCTGCGTGAAGGTTTGCCGTTTTTTGTGTTTATGCGGGTTTTGCCGCCTTCCACACGCAACGACTTCTTCACACTTATTTATGCGGTGAAGACCGGCATATTAGTGTTTTGAATAAATTAACCGTTCGACGCGCGGTTGTCAATAGGTTAGTTCGGTTTCCTCTATCATGATTTGTGCGGGTAGGACCGGCACTTTCATTTAGTGGGATGACCCAACTTTACCTATAACTGACCTGCGTGAAGGTTGGTCGTTTTTTGTGTTTATGCGGGTTTTGCCGCCTTCCACACGCAACGACTTACTTCCCCACTTATGTATGCGGTGAAGACCGGCATATCAGTGTGGAAAGTTCATAAGTATAAATGTAAGATTATCAGCGTCAATGTGATAAGGAGAATCATTTCCATTAGAAGTGGCTCTGGGCCTTTTCTTTTACAAGTTTGGAATTGATCTACATGCAGACTGTGTAATTGAGCTCCCTTCCATGTTGTTTGGATGGGAGTGCCATCGAGCCGATATGCACTTGGTTCGGAATCTCGTTGTTTACGCAGTATGTAGTCTCCAACATTGTAGCTGCATTTTAGTGTTTTTCCCAACTGGGGTTTTACACGCGTTGGCCTGCTCAGCATCCTTTACGCCACGAGGTGTGCGAGTTCTCCATTTCTGACGAATGTCTCGATGATGTCCTTCAAGTCTATGCATTCGTCGGTGGTGTGGCCTGTTGTCCTGTGGAAGTCACAGAATTTGCTCTGATCAGCGTTGTGACGCTCTCGGATTATTGGAGCCTTTGGCCATGGGAGCCTCTCGGTGTCGAAAATCTCGGTGACGCTTTTGGTGAGCGGCGTCCACCGGGGGTTCCGGTTCGACGACTGCCTGTTGTCCTTTCCGCCTAACCGAGGGTGCGAGCCGGATGAGGTGTCGAAGTTTACCCTTGACTGCCAAATACCCAGCTTCCTCTTTTTGTTTAGTCGGGCGGTAAGGACGTTATTTTCTCTTGTTTTCTGGGTATAGAGGTTTGTGCTTTGGGGAAGATCTCTACCTAGTTGTTTTTCCGTTTCCGCGAAGCGTTTAGCTGCTGTCATGATGGCATCCCATGTGGATGGCATGCCATCTTTACCCGTTAAGGTGCGGATGAGCTCTGGGTCTTTCGCGCCCTGGATGAAAGCAGCGCGAACAAGATCTTCGCTAATACTGCCCAGACTTAGCTTCTTTGAATTGAAGCACGTGATGAAGTCTAGTAAAGAATCATCTTCCTCTCGGATGCAGTTGAGGATTGTCCATTGCTCTTCAGTGTACTTTCTTTGTTGACTGAAGTGTTGGCTGAACTTCTGTTGGAAGTCTGCCCAATCGTAGATGTGGTGGACCGGTAGACGGTCGAACCACGCTCTGGCTGCTCCAACCAACGTCATCTGGAACATATAACACCACGTGGGTTCCGTCCAGTTGCTGACGGTTGCCCCCGCTATGAATCTGTTCAAATGATCGTCTGGGTCGGATATACCATCATAGGTGCCGATGTTGGACATCTGTTTGGCACTTCTTGGGGCGATTGCTTCCGTAATGTCCCTTGCAAACTTGGAGGTTCCCGCATTTGCAGCGGTTGGTCTGAAGGTTTTAGAGAAGTCACGTGGGTTTCCACCCGCGTTTTTTGGTTTGAAGGTTTCTCCAAAATTCCTTCTTGGTTGGAAGTCCGTTTCCTTACGCTTCCCTTTCGCCTTATGGCGAGGGTTTACGTCGGTGTCGGATTCCTCCGAATCATCGTCCAAGTACTCGCACTCATTGCTCATGTTGAGCTGTTGTCGAGTGCTTCCGAATTCGTCAGCCTGTTGGAGTGAACGTAAGCGTTCATCCAACTCAGCTTGGAATTCACTTTGACGTTTTTCCGCTCATGCTTTAACTTGTTCAAGTGTTTGGCGGGGGGGTCTCGTCTGTTGTCTTTCCACCTGGGTATCAATGAATCCCTGGGGAGGATTGTTTACTGCACTTGCCCCGGCTCGGGTAACCGGGGTAGTGTTCGTAAAATTTACTGCACTTGCTCCGGCTTGGGTAACCGGGGTAGTGTTCGTAAAATGTGTGTATTCGCCGGTGGTCCCCCCAGTAGCTGGGGTTGTGGTTACCGGGGTTTCTTGGTTACTACCTGGCCTGGGGACCAGATTAACGTTAACCATCTTTTCGGAGGTTTTGAAAAAACTGAGAGAATTAGTTCTAGCTTTTGTCCCACGGATGGCGCCAATGAAGAAACACTAATTGACCCCGGGCAGATTACAGATAATCTGGGGGTTAAATAGATGTTTCCCACGAGGGGTTAGGTCCGGCAAAGATGGTTCTTCTGATGACCTGCAAAACAGACACCGTGAGCTCGTCACTGAGAAGGGGGGGGTACCTCCTTGTGACCACCCTCCGGCGTGAGAATCAGACTAGATTGCTCTTGAATATAAGTGTATATTAAGAGATTGCTAGAGAAGATAAGATAATGAGATATCAGATAATGTAAGATAATGTAATGTGTCCATACCGTTCCAAGGTGTTGGAGTATTTATAGCCGAAGGTAGGTTTCCAAGAAGGTACAGCCGGTTGAATAATATTCCTGTTCTGCCAACTGTGGGCTACGCACATGCCATGCTGGTAGTTGGTGGGTAGGCAGCGGCTGATAGTGACCAGGCCGGCTGTGTACTATTCTTTTCCACCAACTGCAGGCTATGCACGTGCTACGACAGGTTGGTGAGTAGGCAGCGGCTAATAGTGACAGGGGTTGGTGAGTAGGCAGCGGCTGATAGTGACCAGGCCGGCTGTGTACTATTCCTTTGTCACAGTGAGCTGTCGCTGCTTTGGTCAGACCTTTTGTCCATACCTCGTCAGGTACAGTACAAAAGGTCCTCCAGTAGCGTACGGACTGGCTCATTTGGGCGGGAGTATTCCAGGCTTTGGGCGGGAGTGTTCCCGGCTTGCTCACTCCTTCTTCAGGTGACATTACTGAATTATTTAAGAGTTAAGTGCCTTGTGCGTGTAGCCTTGCTGCGCGGGTAGCCTTCCCTGATGGCTAGTATCCGTTACTGCGGGAACAGGCGGAGTACGTCGACCATTGGGAGGCTTTTCCTGCGGGAACAGCTTGCGTACTGCGCGTAAGGACGTCACGTCTCTGAGCATGGTGGGTCCTGCGGATCCAGTTGGTTTCTGCGCAGACGTCTCTCTTCAAGGTGAGTCTTGCGAGTTTAGCCTTTGCGCAGACGTCCCTATTGAAGGTGAGTCTTGCGGTTTCAACTGCGCAGACGTCCCTCTTTGAGGTGAGTCTTGCGGGTCCAACTGGGCTCTGCTGGGACCTACCTCTTCACCTGAATACATGCCACCAAAATATCAAAGTGCGCGCATATATGCGCTTGCACAGGTGTGTGTAAGAGCTTCATTTCATAATTTCTATATGAATTAAAAACTTTAAGAGCTCTTATCAAGTAATCATATTTTTTTAAGTTTTTACACATTTAATATTAGTTAGTGCTTGTTTTGTCATCTATTGTAGGCAATTTTATGATTATATGTATGGAAATTGGTTTTTACGCATATAAAAAATTTTATTACACATGACCCACCCACATACACACATGTATCACTTGGTTATAACAAGTGTGTAAACTTGTGATTACATGTTTGCAATTACAAAGTTACGTATAATAAATGACAAATCTACATAAAATTCCTCTCAAACAATATCAAACTAGTAACAACAACCCGCATGTTGCCCCGAGGCTTCGATATGCTATAAACGTGTGGGGCTTTGCTATGCTAGAGATTGACTATGACAAAAGTACTATAGTGACTAACGCATCCTTTTAAGATAATTATTGGATTGGTAATTAAGTTATATGAAGTCGGCCATCTAAATTTGTAAGTAAATCAAAGTTGAGCTGAAACCAAACATACCAGAATAGCACACACACAACCACAACCTAGATATGTGACCTCATACGTGATAGATAGGATGTTGATAATGTTCGAAAGCTTAAGTAGAAAAGTCAAACCACATAAAAGATTTAACTTCATAAAAATAGTAAAGGTATGAAAAAAAAGGTATTTCAATTTTGACTAAAACATAAATTAAAAAAGTAAAATTAAATAAATATATATATGAAAACGTTAACAATTAAGAATATTAATATTATAGTAATTCAAATATTAACCTTAACTTACCAAATAATAAATAGTATTGTTTTATTAGATAGATGCTATACTTCAGGGAATTGTGTTGGTAATAAGTTGTTTGGTGGTGCAACAAAAGGAGTGTTCTTTGATGGGGGGGCCTATTCTTATATCACACATCGAATAATATACTAACACTAGGCACCATCAATCCATAGGAATCCTTAATCAAACACCATTTAATACACCACATCAAAAATCTTCGTTTTAATAAGTAGGGTGGTAAGTGATTTGGTGGTGTAACAAAAGGAGAGTTATTTAGTGGTGACCTATACTTATAGTACACGTCGAATAATACACCAACACGTGACACCATCTATCAATAGAAATCCTTAAAATTAAACAATATTTTATTATTTTATACTTACATTAAAAATCTTCTTTGTAATATATACACTAATATAAAGATAAATATTTAAAACTTTTTACTTTTAAATTTATGTAAAGAAACAAATATATACATACGGGATGGTACATGCAAGAAGTGCGATAAGTTAATCTGGACCATCCATTTAGTTTTAATCTCAAATACTTAAAAATAAATTAAAAGGGTATTAAAGTAATATGAAATTTATTCTCTCGCTAATTAATACAATTAAACAAACCATAATAACTTTAAGATAAAAATAATCAGTAAATTCATTTAAACAAAAAAAAAGTAAAAAACAATAAATTTATATTTATAATTTCTTTATCATCTCTCTTAATTTCACCATACACAACTATAATTTCTTTTTACACGTCTTTAAATTCTTCCTACACATATTCGGTTTCTTCCTGTACTTATTAATTCAAATTTTACATACATATCTTTAATTTTTTCATGCACATCCTACACTTATTCAATTTCTTCCTGCACTTCTTCAAAATTTATCTGCACATCTTTAATTTTCTCGTGCACGTCTTATTTTTTTCCCTACACATATTCAATTTCTTCATACACTTCTCCAAAATTTACCTACACATTTTTAATTTTCTCACACACATCTTAAGTTTTTCTATATATATTCAAGTTCTTCATACACTTCTTCAAAATTTACCTACGCATCTTTAATTTTCTCATATACATCTTAATTTTTTCCTACATATATCCAATTTCTTCCTACACTTCTTCTAAATTTATCTACACATCTTTAATTTTCTCAAACGCATCTTAATTTTTTCCTTACGTTTATTCAGTTATTCCATACACATATTCAATTTAGTCCTACACATCTTCAAATTCTTCCTATGTACAAACTGTTTTTTTATTTATTTGCAAAAAAGCAATTGATGATGAAGATGCCATATAGCCAAAAATACTTTAATTTAAAATCCCTTTTTTACAGAAAAAGTTATTTTAATTTTTTTTCCCAAAAAGCAATCGGTGATGAAAATGCCATATTTTAGATTAAATACCACAACTTTAAAAACATTTTTTCTGGTAAAAATAAAGCATAAAAGAAATCTTCACTAAAAAACATTTAAGGTAAAAAGATGTTGAATTGTAACTCATAATCATATTTATGTTTTAAAAGAAGAAAATAACTTGTAAGTTATATACATTTAATGGAGAATGCTAATTTCTATATACCTAAAGTACCTTTTTATTTATTTAAATGATTCTTAAAATTTCTTTAATTACAATAAATATCATTAAGTTTTCAACCATTGATTACTAATCTAGTGGTTGAGATCTTTCCTCACATTTTCTCGTATTTCTCACATTAAAAAACATTTCTGAAATGAACACAATCCTTATATGTATGTATATATATATATGTGTGTGTGTGTGTGTGTGTGTGTAAATTAATTCCTTATCGTACAATAGGTACGCGACTTCCTTTACTCTTGATTTTAAGAAACCCTAAATCACCTTCACTGCCCAACGATCTCCTATGTGTGAGCCGTCACTGGAAAAATGGTCTCCGCTCAATCCATCTCCATCTCCACCGATCGCCGGCGCCATTAACACTCTTCGTCACCATCATCGCCGTTGACAACGAACTCATCGGGAAAACGCAAAAGTCATCACAGGTTTGTTTAGTTGAATTGAAATTGAAGTTGAAGCCAATTGATCGGTTAATCTTTGAAATCGATTCAATTAATCATCAATTTGAAGCTTCAATCGATCAATTTTGAGTTCTGAATGATGGGTTTTGACATTGAACGTTTAAGATTTGGCTTGAAC
Organism: Bidens hawaiensis; assembly: GCF_021521415.1. NCBI lineage: Eukaryota > Viridiplantae > Streptophyta > Magnoliopsida > Asterales > Asteraceae > Bidens > Bidens hawaiensis. The sequence continues at coordinate 152,420 of NW_027493229.1, forward strand.
GTATAAAGTTTTTGCCTGAATGTTTAAGATTTGAACGTTTTAGCTGAACATTTAAGTTTTTGCTTGAAATTTTAAAGGCTTGAAAGTTTTAGTTGAATGTATTAGCTGAATGTATTTGCTGAATGTATTACTTAAATGTATTAGCTGAATGTATTAGCTGAATATTTAAGTTTTTGCTTGAACTTTTAAAGGTTTGAACGTTTTAGCTGAACGTATGTCGCGTACGTAATGTACGTTAACCTTCCCTCCCCCCCCACACACACATATATATATATAGGGATGGATCATGCGAGAATTGATATTACAGCGAGAAGTGCGAGAAGTAGATCTCAGCCCTTGATTACACACATCAATGGCTTAAAATGCACATGGTATTTTTGTAATTATTCAGATCTTTTGATCTCATGTTTTATTTTAACAAAGGGCAAAATCGTCTAAAGTATGCAGAACTAAAAAAAGGTAACGTACTAACATCCTGGAAACCCTTTTTTTTATGCCCCAAACGACTCACCGTCATTCTTATCCTCCACCGAAATCTGGTCAGGCAGAATAATTAGATACACATAATCATCAATTTTAACAAGATTGATTATGTTGCGTAGTCTATTAAAATCAATCGCTTGTCTTCGCTGATGCTCGTGTTGTTCTCAAGCATAATTGGGGGTTTTTATCTGCTACAGTGGCTGAACTAAACACAAGGAGTCAAGGTATGTCTGCTAATTTGTGTTTTTTTTATTTCAATCAAACTATCATATAGCTAAAAACATGCCTACATTCTGAATTTTTGTTTCATCCATTAGATACATGAAGCTTTAAATAGAATCAAGGTTAGTCATGTATTTGGTAGTTTGTCTTTCAATCAAACTCATGACCTTCATTCAATGTATTCTGATAGCATTGATCAATAAAGTATAGGTTTTTGAAAAAACTTAGGGTTGTTTTGTAGGTCAATACAATTTATCGTGTATATTTGTATCAGTACATTAGTTCACAGACTCATACATTCTAAAACACAAAACCGTAGATGATGAATTCGGATTTTGGGCTAAATGCGTGTTAGTATTTTTATGTTGCATGTGCATCTATAGAAAATAGATCTTGTGTAGCGTGCATGGCTCATATTTATTTGTTAGTAGGGTGTTTGGTTATTGCTTTATACCAGGGATGTGTGTATTTGATAATCTTGTGTTGTTATTTATAATTGTTGACTTTCCAAATGCGCCTGTTAATGATATAATCTTGATGGTGTTTGTTTGTGTAGGAGTTTAGTTACCGTATTACTGGATATAATTCTATCCTAGACAACAACCTAGCATATTACAATTTATTGTATTGATAGATATAATTATGTTATACCTACACTGCACTTAGCGAAACTTCTTACACCACATATTTTGCTCTTAATTGTGCAGTAATTCCTATGCTAAACAATATTTTATACTTTGTGAATGTATCTTCATTTGTAAGTGTATTTGTTATCGTTTATAAATGTATTCTAATCGGATGATAATCATAATTTATGTGTAGGCATGGCTCTTTATTTGTAGATGTAATTGTATTTTTTTTCTTTGTATTTATTTATGCACAAATTGGTCTTTCTGATAATGTAATTAAAAAACATTGCGTTTTAATTTAAGAATTATATAGCAGGTTTATGATTTGTCTTTTTTGGGTACGATATCGTTAAGCACAACGTATAGAGTTTTTCTGCACTGTACAATATTTTCTATTATATGCATAGTTATTATAATGTTTTGCTTTAATATACATTGTAGGCATATTATGATTTTTTGTTTGCCAATTGTGTAGGCGTATGCCAACTGTGTAGGTAGTATATATGTGTATGGGTATGCCAACTGTGTAGGTAATATACAATGCACGCATATTATGATATTCTATTTGTCTATATACATGTAGGGGTCTGCCAACTGTGTAGGTAGTATATATGTAATATGTGTAGGGGTATGCCAACTGTGTAGGTAATATACAAATGCACACATATTATGATGTTCTATTTGTCTGTATACTAACTGTGTAGGTAGTATATATGTGTAGGGGTATACCAACTGTGTAGGTAATATACGTGTAGGGGTATGCCAACTGTGTAGGTAGTATATATGTGTAGGGATATACCAACTGTGTAGGTAATATACAATACACGTATTATACTAATATGATGTTCTATTTGTCAATATATGTGTAAAGGTGCGCCAATTGTGTAGGTAGTATATATGTGTAGGGATATGTTAGTTGTGTAAGCATCTTATGATGATCTGTTTGTTTAGTACGCTGATTAGTTTGTTAAGTATGATGGTCTGTTTTGTATATATATATATGCGTAGGAATTTGTATTTTGGTGGATGCAATATTAAAAAAGTTTTTTTTTTCTTGTGTAGGTATATCTTTGCATGTGTATGTGTAGCATTGCTCTATATGTTGACTGTGTGCGTTCATAAGGTAATTGATAAAATTTATACGAAAGGTTTAAGAGTTGGCTTGTGTGAGCTCATGGATGAGTGATATAACCATTTTTACTAGGTGTGGGTTTCGTAGATCCATTTAAATTATGAGAAGGAAGCGGATGCTTGTCATATCTTGATTCGCTTGTGTGTTCATAAGGTAATTGGTGAGATTTATATGAAATGTTGATATGTTGGCTTGTGTGAGCTCATGGATGAGTGGTATACCACTTTTATTAGGTGTATGTTTCGTAGATCCAATTAAAGTATGAGAAGGAAGCGGATGAATGTAATATCCTGATTCGCAATGTCATAGTTTCTATAATGGTAAGCCCATTACCTTTACATATAATCTGATTGTTATGTATAACTTTTTTATTTTTAAATAATATGGTTTTTCTTATATAGGTAGAACATATGGTTTTCCATATGTAGATAGAGCTTTAAAAAAAGATCCACCATCATGGAGGTTCGCGATCAAGATTCCGTTGTCAGACATAAACACGAAAAGATCTAATATCATTGAGTTACTTGGTGCAGAATGGATGTTAGGTTGATCAAGATACAAGTAGAACATGACATACTTGTTTGGTGGTTTTGACACATACTTTTGAACCCTAGTGTTATGTTTATGCTAAAGTAATTGGTTAAGTGTTTAGGACCCATTTATCGAATCTAGAAAAGTTTGAACTCTTTGGGTGTAATGTAATGGATTTACAGTGTTGAAAGGTTTTTTGGTGTAGCTTGATGGATTTTTAATGTTTGTAATTAGTTTGATCTTAGACTTGATAGCCTATTAAGGAGGGTATATTGTACCCAATCATGCATCATAATTATGGGTTGTGTATTATATTAACTAAGTAGATTTTATGAAATATGGCACTCCTAAATTATACACTAAGTTCTACACTATAAACGAACACTAGAACAGTGTAGGTTGGGGAATCGGTATTAATGGTTAGTTTGGTTAATTTAAAAACCCACATCTTGAATTAATAATATATAGAAGAAAAGGATTTCACTATTTTTTGAATTAGTGCATTGAAAACGAATTCTTTAAAGAATAGAAAAAATATAAAAAGGAAAAGATGAATTGTGTAACAAATAAAATTAATTATATGTAGGTTAATTTTAATTAAGCAAATTATAGATATTCAATCATCAGTACGTGGAAGTAAATCTTGATGGAATTGGGTTATAAACAATGTAGGATGATTAGGGTATAAACTCAAATTTTGAATAAACAGATCTAATAAAGGAATGAAGTTGTAGTTTGAAGAAAACAATAATAATATACTATTTGTAAAAAAGAAAAAATTAAAATGATTAAAAATGAAAAATCAGTTACTTATAACTCCCTATAAAATTTAGGTTTTACCACATATAACAAAATACATCATTTACTATTATGCCCTTAATATTAAATAAATAATGAAAGAAAAATAAAATATCTGATTGGTTGGATTCATTTCTCGCACTTTTCGTTTTAAAAATACTTCTGAAATGATCCTAATCCTATATATATATATATATATATATATATGCAATATAAGACTATTGTACATATTGAATACACACTATTGCACATATACACTATATCAATTTTTTTATATATATATTTTTTGCATATAATACAACATTATTGCGCATATACACTATTGAATATATGCAACTAAACGCTATTAAACATATACAATACACACTATTGCACATACGTAATACAACAATATTGCATATGTGTACTACATCAACTTTTTTTTCCTTGTAAAGAATAACAATATATAAGAAAGATGAAAGAAAAAAATTGAAAATATTTTTTTTAAATTAAAAAAATTTCCATGAGTTTTTAAATTTACTCTTTAAAGTTGAGTTTTCTCTTGATACATCTCCTATATAAATGTCGAATAATGAGATACTCACAACTCCTCTTAAATCTTATCTTACTAATCTATTAGAGCAACACAATTTGTACACATGTCACTCAACTAGGTTGTCTATGTAGGCCACCATATCATCAACTTTTCTTATATCTAATTTCCACATATTACTTATTAAATTTATATCAACATATTTTCTTGAAGCACACGACTCGTTTTTTTTTAATGACCTGATGACCCGATTCCCATTATAAACACGCGACCCGTTTTTTTATGCCAAATTACCCCATTCACAAATATAAACCTTAACATTACAAACCCTAATATTCATTTTTATCTCTCTCTCTCTCTCTCTCTCTCTCTCTCTGCGGATTACCCACTTCTGCCGACCGTCTCTTCCATATTTCCGGCAAAGTATTAATTACGATAATGTTCGATTCTCATATATTATTCATTATTGTCATTGTCATTTCATTTTCTTTGCAGTTTGTTGTTTGTATATTGTTTTTAATTGTAATATGATTTTGGTATATTTTATTTAGGTTCTAGATCAAAATCCAAGATTCAATGGACATGCTGAAGTTTCTCTAATTAATCTATCTTCCATACATTGAGTGGTTTATTTAGGTTTTGATTACAATTGTTATCTTAAATATGGTTGATTTAGGTCGTTATCTGAACTATCCTGTTAATTATCCCGGTTATAATTATTCCGAAATTATACATTTTTATTTTTAATCTAGCCGGAAGAATATATTATATAACATTAATTTAATTTTAATAATTACAGCTTAATGAAGGCCTAAATTGGTAAAATAGCTAATTTCCTGTAGGGAGTATTTGCTGAAAAGATGGCATTGTTTTTGTACAACAATGGATGTTAAGTTACGATTATTTATGTATTTATGTTGGTTACACAATTCAAGTGATTTTAAATCATTTTTATATGATCAATATTTATTTTGACTGTTAACATGTGTGAATCTTATTTTGAAATTTCTATCAATTGTTAACAACTTTGTTAATTTTTTTTATTTTCTTTTTACATAACTTATTTTCCAGTTTATAACCAACTTCTATTTAAAAATGTAAATGGGTAATTTTACCCTTAATTTATGCTTAATATTCATAACATATTTAAACCCATTTTAAATACGGAATTTGACCAATCTTGCAATAAACTTTTAAAGGTTTCGATACCTTCCAATCTCAACAAGTTTCCATTTTTGAAAGAAATGATTTAGAAAGTCATGAAGACTTTCTGAACGTCTAACCAAATGGTCGGTGAGAATTGAATTTTTATTTTCTAATCATAATGGTTACTTTTATATGATGATTTATGAAAATAAATTCCCTTTATATCCCACGTTTCGGTCTATTATTCAAATTCAAATTATTATTATCATAACTGTGTATTTATTTACAAGTTTAAAGGTATATAATTACCGTGATTATGGTAACAATACATTAATTGCTTTAACTAATAATAATGATTTCGTATTTATATGCCAATATTTAAATAAGTTGAACAATTGACTTTTAATACTTTCCTAAACATCTTATAATTACTAAAATTAGATGTCTATTATTATTGTTTTATTTTTGAAGGTGAAGACAAGATTATCAAACAATTATTTAATCGTATGGTATTTCAAACTAAATTATATCTATTTAAGGAGTGTTTTGATACTCCATTTTCATCAATAACCGAAACAAGTAATATATAACTGTAAGGATCTGTGTTAACAACTATCTGAGCTTCCTTTATGGCCATTGTCCTTATTTTAATTTTTTAAATTACGACGTTTTAAATAAGGTAACCAATTAATAATAATTATTAATTAATTAATGTATTTACGTTTATATAAAGATTCTTATAATTAGTGTTTTAGTTAAGATAACCAAAATTTAATTATTAATTAATGCGTTTTCATTTCTATTGACATTCCTATAATTTTCATGTTTTTATTAAGGTAACCAAAAATTAATTATTAGTTAATGTATTTCCGTTTTTATATACAATCCTATAAATCCGTGTCTTAAACTTTTAATTAAGGTTAAGAAAAACGTGTTAAAGTTGTTGAACAAGAAATATGATCAAGAAGTTTATGTGATTAAGAATGAATTTGTAGAAACATAACTTTAAATGTATTTGTACTCATGACATAAGTTATAAAAATGTTTAAATTTTCATTTATTTTTGTTAGTCTTTGTATGTTTTTGTATTTGAATTAAAATAAAAATATGTCTTATAATTCATGTAAAATTATCCTTTTTTCTTTTTTCATAAATATGACATTTGCATTAATTTATATTATATACATATATATATGACGTTTTAAATATTTCCACCATTGTGTATCACGGGATGTATCCTAGCATAGAACTAAAAAACTAATAAAAACCCGTGAAAACTTAACTTGAACAAATATTTTTAATTTTTCTTTCTTTTATTTTTCTTATATGTTGTTATTGTTTACCAAAAATTAGAAAAAAAAATGTCGCTCGCGATACTATATATATTACATATTATTGCATTACATATATGTAATAGTATTATATTACATAATATGTAAGATAACAATATTGTTGCATTACATAATTGTAACATGTCAAATACAATGATCGAGTTTTTTTAAAAAGGTAACCTATATAATAAAAGAAATAAGATTATTTTAAAATAAAAAAATCATGTTTGGATCGTGTTTTCACGAGTTCTTTATTAGTTCTCTAGTTATCTTTTTAAGAACGAGTTCTCTCATGATCTTTCCTATATACATATTCTTTAGAGTGCATACCTGAAATGAAGCATTATGGAGCACACGAGCAGCAGCTATGCCAGCGAAGCCACCACCAATTACAATAACCGAATGCATTGTTTTCGTGTATGAATATTGCAGAGTGCTGAACTAGAAAAGCCAAGCGTTATAATTCAAGGGTATGCGTGTGCTTGGTTTTATAGTCATGAATTATGGGGTTCCTTTAATATTGATATATTTTATGAAGACGAATTTATGAAGTATGACAAGTTTTCAATAATAAATGACAATTAAAATATTACTTTTCTTTACTTTGTTTTTTGGGATATTATCTCGCGAAAATTCCATATGAAATTTGCTTCATCTAATCCTATTGATATTCTATCATATTATATAGTTTCAGTTATGAATTTATTACTTGTATATTAATAATTAGAAAGATAATAAATGGTTATACAATTAAATATACAATAATTACTTATCTAATTCTTGGTTTAAATGTTTATAATCTCCATGATTTATTTTGCACACTAGATAAAAGAACTAAGGGTATGTTTGTCAAAGAACTTTTAAGAGCTTTTAGCAGCTTCAAGCTTTTAAGAAAAAGCTCATACTTAATAAAAAACTTTGTTTGGTTGAAAAAGTTTCAAGCTTTTAAGTTTGTAGAAAAAACTCATTTTTAAACGCTACTACTACTAGCCAGTCTTTGAGAAAAAAAGCTAGAAGCTTTTACATTTGAATTTACAAGTTTGGTATTTGCACTTTCATCAAATTTTGTTAATTTATATAATAGTTACATATTTTACCCTTATTCAAAACTAACTACCCCCATGACTCTTTAAAAGTCCATAATTTTTTCACACGTTAATATTTTTTTAAACAAATTACATCATAAAAAAGAGCATTTTATTCTTTTTAATTTGAGTATGATATTGCTATACTTCTTTACCGGTTATGATTTGTAACAAGTCGAGTCAGACGAGCTCGGTTCATGTGTAAGACCAAATTAGGGTCGGAACGAGTCGATAAACAAGGGTTAATTTAGTTCAGTTCGTGTCGGTACGGTTTTGAGTCGAAAGGGAATAGGTCAGAACATGTTTCAGATTAAAACGGTGACGGGTCGGAAAGGGTTTCTGATCAAAAGAGGTTGGTTTAAAAAATTATCTATTTGAAATTACTGTATATTTTAGCTTTGTTTCTTGATTTTCGCCACCGATTACTCGAATACTGCATTTGCACGAAGTAAACGTCTGCATTCGGGTTATGCATGCACTATTATCAAGTGAATCACGTACCGACACTGATTATGCGATTATTGTCAGGTTGCGCGAGCACTCCGCCGCACCGCGCTGGCACCTAATTAGTTTTATTAAAAGCTCCAGCTACTCTTCCAAATACCTAAATATATCTAAAAAGCTCCAACTACTCTGCCAAACACCTAAATATATCTAAAAAGCTACAGCTAACAGCTACCAGCTTACAGCTCACAGCCACCAGCTTACAGCTTACAGCCAACAGCTAGTTTTGCCAAACATGCCCTTAGTATACAATCTATCAACTTTTACATACTTTTCAACAGCAATATGATATTTGTATATATAGGAAGATCAACTCTTTTTAAAGAGATAATTAGAGAATTAATAAAAACATTATTGAATAAAAAACTATCAAAATAAAACAAAAATATATAAAAAAAATAAAAGAAATTATAAAAAAAATCAATGTAGTGTACATATACAATAATGTATATTGCATATAATCTACCTATACTATTAAAGCAAAACAATTATAGGACATATCATTCAACTAGAGTAACCAACTAGGATGTTAAGTAATACTATTACCACTTATAGAATTACTAACAAATTAAGTTACAAATATAACTTTAAATGTTGTATTAATTAAATGAGGTTTTTAAATATTTATGAAATTATAAAATTTTATTTATCATTATTTATATCTTATGAATCCATAAGATATGTTATTACGTGTATTATTAATTTTAACTTTTTTTGTTATATTTTTTAAACCACCGTGTATTACACAGGCTATATCCTAGTACAACACTATTTCACATCTTTAATACACACTATTACAAGTTTGCATATATGTAAATACAACAATATTGCACATATGTAATACACACGATTGCATATATGTTATTTTTGCACTACATCAACTTTTTTTTTTGCATATAATACAACACTATTACACATATACAGTACACATTATTGAATATATGCAACACATTACTATTGCACATATGTAATAAAAAAAATCAATGTATTGCATATGTACACTACATCGAGTTTTTTTATTTTTATATTTTTTCTCTTTTGAAGAATATCAATATATAAGAAAGATAAAAGAAAAAAATTAAAAATACTTTTTTAATATATATATATATACACATACATACGTATTTCTTTATTAGTTTTCTATTTTCTATCTTAATAAGAAGTTATTTCTTGATCCTGTCAAATATATAATATAACCAAAAACTTGGATTAGTTGGCAATATTTTCTACTATAATTTAATTATTTATTTACCTTACATGTATTTGTAAGATTTGTCACACCTCAACTTAGAATTTAGGTGTGACGGCGTAAATATATCAAAGTTTGCGTTTATTTAACGGAGGCCTTTTGTTTTAAAATATTAATTTATAAAAAAATGTAGAATTTAAATACCCGTTTAAATATTACAAAAGACACTGTTGGAATTAATAATGAATACAATGATTTAATTAATAAAATTGAGGCATCTTGAATACGTATCATCTGTCTCCAATATTATGACTCCTTACCCTTATATATTTGTTATGCTTAGCTACCTTAAATATTTTAAAATACATGAATTTTATGATGTTAATACGTTGACAGACTATAAAATAATGTAAATTCATTATGTAACGAGTAATAGGTTTACTCCCTCGGCAGGGTGACGTTGAACCCAGATTCGTTCCAATCAAATTTACGTAGACACACAAGTAATTACCCTTGGGAACTGTGCCCATCAGTCTGATCGCCTAAAGGGGATATATTGAGTATGAATACCATGCTCGCTGATAAACCTATATGCATGGATTCAGACACTTGTGTAATTTAGCCCGAGTTTCTATTAACTATTAACATGTAATAACGTTTTAAGGATTTGATTATCTTATGTAAACATTTTTGGAATCTTTAATGATTGCCGATTCGTTAGGAAGAGTAAAATTGATTTGAACGTATTAACGTTGAAAGAAGGTAAACGTATTCACTTGGATAATTCGGTATGATAGACCCCGATCTGTTAATCATTTATCTCGGATGCTTAACCTATAACAATAGGCTTACATAAATACCCAGATCTTATGTTGAGGTCTGGTTTATCGTGATATGTTAAAACATATTTATGGACTAATCGTGATATGTAAAACATACTTGTCGGACTAAATAGGCTAAACATGCCAAACCATCAAAATTAAAAGTGTGATTTACATATAAATAAAATTTAGTGGTGCTACTTATTGTTGACAAAATCTTATAAACGTGGTTTGTGAATTAATGGATTAGTAGAAAGAAGGAACAACTCATGAGGGCTTGATGGCTAACTTAGACAAAAAAACGAACGAGAAGGAGAAAAGCAATTTGATTTTATTTTCTTTGTGTCGATCAATTTAAACACGAATAATGTTGGGATCGTAAGTTTCCGATTTCGTGTTGTTTCGATTGATTTAGGTATCATGTCTCCAAATAAATTTTAATTTCTAACACTTGAACCCACCGAATCCAAATATCATTTTTGAGGGGCAACCAACCCCTAGTGAAAAATTGTTTATGATCTCCTGAAGCACCGATCTGAACGTAGGGGTCTCCCTAAATTCGGGAACAGCTATTGAAAGTACAGAATCTGATGCCCAAAGCGCTCCACCTTTTGATGAAATCTTGGAAAGCATTACAAATATTTCACTTACTAGAATCAAAAGAAAGGCAATTACCTACCGAATGGTCCATGCCGGACCTTGTTCGGGCAGTAAATGGATAATATTTCAGTACCCTAGTCAGGTTTATGACTTACAAGGCAAAGAAACTCTTAGTTGGTTATGGGAGGAGATTGTAAATATCCTCGATTTAATCAACTATGTTTTCTAATGTAGGTTCTGGAGTTCTAACATTTGAATTTCTCTTACATTCTACGTTCCCGAAACGGATCCTGGGTTTATTTTTTAACCTAATTCAAAATTTTATTTGAAAATATTATGTTAGATTCAATTATTGAATGGTTAGTTTATGTGATATTTTTGTTCGTAAACCCAATCTTAATGCAAATACATATGTTAAAACATTACTTTTTTTTTTTGCTAAAAAGGCTAACATGTCAAACCATCAAAACTAAAAGCGTGATTCATATGCAAATAAAAATTAGTGGTGTTGCTTAAAGTTGACAAAATCTTGAAAACATGGGTTGTGAATCAATGGATTAGTAGAAAAAAAGGAACGACTCACAAGGTTTGATGGCTGATTTAGGCAGAACATGAACGGGAAGGAGAAACGCAATTTGATTTGTGTCGGTCTCTTTAAACACAATTAATTTTGGGTTCGCAAGTTTTCGATTTCGTGTTTGTTTCTATTGATTTAGCTACCACATCTCTAAATCAATTTTAATATCTAACACGTGGGTTTTTTTCTTGACCTAATTTAAAATTTTATGTGAAGATATAGATTCAATTATTGAATAGTTTGTTTGTATGATTTTTTGGTCTTCAACCCAATTTTAATGCAAATGCATATGTTAAAACATTACTTTTTGGACTAAAAAGGCTAAACATGTCAAACCGTCAAAATTAATAGCGTGATTTATATGTACATTAAATTTAGCGGCGTTACTTAAATGTTGACAAGATCTTGAAGGCGTGGGTTGTGAATTAATGGATTATTAGAGAAAGGAATGACTCATAAGGGCTTGATGGTTGACTTTGACAGAACATGAACGAGAAGGAGAAAAGCAATTTGATCGATTTTTTTTCTTTGTGTCGGTCCATTTAAACACAATTAATTTTGGGTTCGTTAGTTTACGATTTTGTGTTTGTTTCATATTTGTTCCAATGATTTAGCTACCATATCTCTAAATAAATTCTAATTTCTAGCACTTTGTTTTTTTTTTCTTGACCTAATTAAAAAATTTGTGTGAAAAGATAATGCTAGATTTAATTATTGAATGGTTTGTTTGTGTGATTTTTTATTCTTAAACCCAATTTTAATGCAAATAGATATTAATTGTTAATAAAGCCGATCACTGTATTAAATTTCCTAATAAAGTTTTTCAAGATTTGAAATCCTAATAAGATTTTAATTAAAATGAAGAAATAATGGTTTATGTTTGTCTCATAATTTAAACTTATTATAGAATCTTACAATCTGGTTAAACATTGGTTAAACATTCTGAATGTCATGCGTGTTGTCACAACCCCTGATCCTATACCTTGGGCGGGAGCTGCGAACGCTAGTAGTGCTATCTGTTTTTATTAAAATATTTTTGACCGCGAAAATATTCATCAGGACCGTAGTTATGTAAAATTATCAGAGTGTAAAAACACCGTGATTTTTATACAACCATAAGTTTTATAGGGATAAACCCTAATTTACGAAAAGATCATATTCTTTATCTTGTGACGAGCTATTTATTTAAGTTGGATTGTGCTGTAAAACTGTTTTTATTCCTTGCTCAACAAGTCACCTGAAACATATTTAAAAATATTTTATTAGCGGGAAATACTCTGGTGAGTACATATGTAAATGACATATTTTTTACAATTATAACATTAAGATATTTTTGCATTTGTCTGCTTACAAATTACCAAAAGGTATTTGTCACTCGACCGTATATGTGAACGTGGTCATATTATTTATAGGCTAACACTTGTCCAATAAGTAACGTATAATAAAGTAAACCTTATATACAAAACCTGCATACCAGTACATCCCGTGAGTCTACAAATACTTCATCACCGTAAGATTAGACTGCTTAATGATGGTTCAATTTTTTTTTTAAAGAAAAATAGACTACTTAATATCAAAATAGGATCATACCGTGTGCTCACTTTTACAATGATATTAATATATTCCACGAACCATGATCACAAAGGTTTGAAAAATACCAAATTAACTGATCTAGTGAGAGCATTTACTACACGTTTTAAAAGCCTGTAGCTTTTTCCAAACGCTAGTATTAGGAGTGTTCTAAAAACGAGCTTTTTCTCCTAATATAAAAGCTTCAAGCCCATTGAACCAAACAAGGCTTTTTGTTGGGTAGGAGCTTTTCTTAAAAGCTCCTTGCCAAACGTACCCGATTCGGCTCTCTCTGTATCCTTAACTTGGGTAAATCCCCAAAATGCCCATTTTCAACATGGATAGCCGGCGGCCTATAGGAAATCTAAACAACTCCGGCGCCACGACGTTATATATGGTTGGATGTCACCGTCGGACCCGACGTTCGGTAAAGATGCCCGTGTCGGTCGACTTTTTTTATGAGTGTGAATAATAGCAGCTGACGTCACCTACCCGATGTTGCATTGCCGGAGAGTCTTAGGGCCGGCATCAGGAGATGAAGACGACTGACAAGGTGGCTCGCCGGAAAGGGTTGACCTCTTGGAGTTCGTCGGGAAAGGAGATTGGTGGCGGGGGCAGTGAAGGGAGGATGTGACGAAGATGAAGATGATGAAGAAGATGAAGATGAAGATGAAGAAGATAAAGATGGTGAAGATGGTGTTTTTGCATGTTTTTTTGAATTTCATCTTCGAAGACGAAATTCACGTGAAATTCGTCTGGTCAGACGAATTTCATGTGAACACAAATTTCAGACCAAAATAATCGGGACATATAGATTTGAAAGTAAACTATTGGATTGTGCCAGTCACTTTACACGTGCCAACGATTTAATGGTGGGCGAATTTCAGACCAAATAAATCGGCGCAGGCGGCTTTGGATGACTTATTTTTGGAAATTGAAAAATTTTTAGCCTATTTTCATACTCTCTCTCCTTAAAAAACCTATTTTTAGAATTTTACCGTGATTGACTAAACTCTAAAGGGTCAAGGTGAGGTAGATGTACGGTCAAGAAAATCGAAGTACCGGAAGAAGTGTACATGGCAGAACCGTAAAAACAAAAAGGAAAATCACTCGTTGAATGCCATAAATGTAAAGGTACGGGTCATTCTGCATTTGAATGCCCCCTAAAGGATTTCAATTTATTTGAAGAAAAGGAGTTCCTTGTTCATGGAACCCAATTTGAAACATATGATAGAATTTGGTATTTAAACACTTCATGTCAGAATCATATGACAGGAAACATGGTCGTGTTTAAAACTTTTGAACCGAGTTACAGAACTGAAACCCGGTTAGAAAAAGAATTGTTATTTGTTAAAGGTGTCGGTGTAGCATCCCTAAATGGAACAGAGATAAGTTTTCTAAATGTGGTTTATATTCCAAGCCTAGAAAAAAATCTGTTAAGTTTGAAACAGTCGAAGGAAAATGGCTTTGATATAATAGTAGATGGTGGTATGTGTTTTATAAAAGAAATACCAATTGGGATAATTAATTATTTTGAAACAAAGGATATCATGGCTGAAAGAGATGATAAGGAAAAAGAGTTTTATCCCCCAATTGTGACATCATTTGATGAGTGTATGACATTTTTAGATATGTTGCAAACTCATGTCTTAATCAAAAGATTTGGTTATAAGTTTAGAGAAGCATTTTATGGCTTACTTAACTGGTTCCACAACGTGTATATAGAATTGTATTTCACCCGACCTATACCACCTTACGTAAGTAACGGTGAAGAAATCGATCTCTTCGATTTGTTTATGTTGGTGCAACACTGTGATGGATATGAAGAAACCATTATACAAAATGGATGGAAATCAATTGCAATGAAACTTGGCTTTGAAGAAAATTTGCACATTGAAGTAAGAACAGTTTACAAGCTCTATTTAGAAACATTGGAATGGTGTCATGGAACAATGCTTGGAAGAAAGATTGAAGTTAATATCAACAAGGAAGAAGCTGGTCCTGAAGCAATCATGCTTGAAAGAAAGAAGAGAAGATTTGAAGCTTGAAGAACACTTTATGATTAAGGGGGAGCATTAGAATTTACTCATAAAGTAGGTTATTTATTTTATGTAATTATTATTATTGTATATTAATTAGAAGGGCTAGAACTGTAAATATAGGATTAGGCCCATTAACATATTTAGGGTTTATAACGGTTGCTGTATATAACCGTTCTTAGTATTAGCGTTGATTAGAAGCGATGTTTTCTGTATAAATAGGCTATTCTCTTTGTAAACATCCAATATGTTCTATCAATAAAATTACGTTCACATATATTTGGCTGTTTATTTGCTGCACATACTTGCAGCAGATTTCTCAATTTCTTGTATTCAATCTGATTGTCCAACATAATTGGCTAAAACTGATAGGGTTGGTTAACTGGTCAAAACTGGTAGGGTCGGTTAACGAGTCAAAAAGGAATTTCTATTAATCGTCTTGATCCATCTCTAAATACGTCTCAATACATTGATCTTGAAGCTCTAATGAAAAAGAATTGCTAATTTATCAGAGAAGGAACAATGAAGATGATTTTGATGAAGGCTAAATTGTACTTTTACCATTGTTGAGGAATTAGAGCAGCAGTTGTAGTGCTCATGAGCGAAAAATCAAGTGACAAAACCAAATTGATCATTGACACATTTCAAATGCTAAATTATAACAAAGAATTGCTCTAGAAATTTCTTCAAGATCATGCTTCACTTATTGCAAATGAATTGATCTTAAGTCAAGGTCAAACAGGACAGAAATTTGTGATGAGTATATGTACAAATTATAGGTTGCAAAAATGGGTGGGTCGTACTGGTTGGGTATTAAGGTAACACGGGGCATATTTTTATGGAGATCGAAACGTGTTGGGTTGACGTGAAACAATTTTTTTGCCAAATCTTAAATTTCAAACTTTTTAAATAAATAATTAGTGTGTTAGATATGGTTACGATTTTATTATGTGGTCAAAGGTTGTTGCAGTGACAGTGGCATTTCCAGTCGCACCTTTAATGTTAGGTAGATCTTGCATTTTCATTTCTGATATGTATGTTGGTATGGTGCATTATGTTTCTTTGTGCTTATTTAACAGCTTTTGCCGGTATAAATCAATCTATGAGTTATGAACGGTTTATTATGTCGTTAGCTTCACAATTGTTGAGTTCCATAGATCGATGGAAATGAGAGTTGTTTCCTTTTAGTATGTATGATTTTATGATTTCAAGAATCATAAATACGGTACAAGCTAGTTTAGCGGCATACTTTTGATTCCAAAATGTTCGAAATCATGTAATCGATCAAAGACTTCCTTTTGTTTTCAATAATCAAACTAAAACAAATTCATACAGATTATAAGATGAGGAAGACAAATGGGGATGCAACCCTAAGAATAACAAAGAGCATTAGAGATTACATTGTTGATTGATGTATCCTATAACTAAAGGTGACCTTATAAAGCTGAGGTCATGAGGTCGAAGCAGTTGTTAGAGACTTAGAGCATATTGGGTCTTCCAAAGATAAAACGATGGATCGAAGCAGCCGTTGGGAACATTGGATATGCCCCAAAAGGGCTGGAGCTTTTAAGGAAAAAGCGTGGAGTGCCATATGCGTGGATGGAGATGAGATGAATCGTGAGACAAAACAAAGAGGCCCAAGACAAGGCAAATCCAAGAGGCTTTCATCCATAAGCTGAATACTTGTGAAGCCCGATATACAAGATAAAACAATTTAATTAGAATAAAAACAATCTTTAACATGGATTATGAAATTGATGATATATAATTTTAAGAAGTTCCTCCTTATGTTATTTGAATTTGTGATAATTCATTGCTTGAGAAATTGAACATTTTCAAGATCTTACATGTAAATTGAATATTAGCTTCTCGACCAGTTCAGTTTTTGTTGCATGTACTTCTTAAATAGTCAGTTAACCCCTAAGTAGTTGGATAATTAGAATTTGTTTAACTCTAACTAAGCATTAGAAAAATAACCAGTTCACACCTGAGTAATTGGATAATTAGAATTTTGTTTCACTCTTGCCTAAACATTAGAACTTCCTATCTTCGACTCCTAAACACAATAATAGATTCCATGAGTTCTAACATCATTTATATGATATTATCAGGTCAACAATGATATGTGCGGTATTAAGGACATTCATTTCAAAACGGAAAAAAGAACATGATGAGGTATGATACCAACTTGTTTGACCTTGATGAAGGCAATGATGATGCTTTGTTGAGCTAAGAGCATCTCTCCCTTCTAATCCACACCACAGTTTGTGTCTTGTCATTACAGCTACAGATCATACCCAAATATTTCCCAGGAAGGATTATGGCCTCAACAACGAACCCTGTGAAAAGACTCGTTTGACCCCAGGTCAAACTCATGTTTATATAAAAAGACGAATAAAGCATCAAAATTATCATAAAACCATGTTTCTAAGGGAAGCACCAATGGTGAAAGTGAAACTTTAAAATTGATACCCGACTCCCGGGGTGAACCATGCGGCAATGGTGATGTATCCGAGAAACCACTAGGGAGAAAGACCATGGAGAGCTGAACGTTGCTTACAAAGAGATTCTTAGAGATTTATGAATTGTAAATCACAAATTTTGTTTATTCAAACAAGCGGGCTTTTTTAGGGCTTACCCTACACATGTCTAATTGTCAGTGGTTCACATGGCCTTGTAAGTTGCAACACAAAAGTCCTCGTTTTTAACATAGTCAAACGTGATTATGTGAAAGTTAGTCATATATGTAGAGTCAATATTATATATTGTTTTTAGGATTGTATATGTCGTTCTAGTTTTTTTTTAGTCGATGTTTTACGTACTCGGTATGTTTATTTTGTAAGTTTATTATGTAAAGTTTGGAGAAATGGGGACCATATAAAAGGACCACTTACCCATTTCTCCATAACTACAACTCTTCACAACTTCAAGGAAATAAAGTTTTCTCTCTATTTATCTTCTTCTTCCTTTCTAGCAAATAAACCAAAAAAACTAAGATCCGAGATCCGAGTGTCGTTGATGATTTCCGCTAACCAACAACACGGATTGATCCGAGTCAAGTTGTGAGATCCATCTAGAGGACCTACAAATGGTATGCTTTTGGCTCAACTTTTTGTGGTCAAACTTTTCGGATTTTGATCTTAGTTTTTTGTTAGATTTGAGGTTGATTTCGTGTTACTCGTCTCTTTTGGAGTCCCTTGCACCTTGGAAATACACGAGGATCACCAAATCTAAGTTTTTAGTGTTTTAAGTTTGCGTGTCCGAGCTCAGGTTCGGCTTAAAAACTCTGATCTAGGCCGATTTATTGATTTTTAGACTAAAGTCTTTTTGACTTTTTGGAAGTTTGGGTGTTATATTCTCAAAAAAAAAAAATCGCATCGGGTACTGTAGCAGTCGCTTCCGAGGTACTGTAGCAATGGGGGGGGGGGGGGGGGGGGGGGGGGGGGTACTGTAGCAATCGCATCGGCGAGGTACTGTAGCAATCGCTTCGCACGGGTACTGTAGCAAATCGTTTCGCTTCGCACGGGGGTACTGTAGCATTCGTTTCGCTTCGCACAGGTACTTTAGCAATCGCTTCGCATCGAGTACTGTAGCAACTCATGCGAAGCACTGTAGCGACTCATGCGAAACACTGTAGCGACTCGGCACTGTAGCAACTCGATACTGCAGCAAAAAAAAACTTAAATTTTTTTTCTCTTTCATAAAAAAAAATCTAACCGAGTAAAAAAAAATGTCTTACGAACTTGAGCTTGAAGGAAATATGGATATGGAAGAAAGCCAAAAGAAAATATTAAAAGAAGAATTCGACATGTTTACACATATTAAAGGAGAATCGGTTGCCTCTCTCATCAACAGATTTGAGTCACTCGTCTCCAAAATGAGTAGTGCCGGTATCATCAATGGTTTGTTTGAGATCAACATGAAGTTGTTGAATTCACTACCTTACACATGGAACATCAATGTGGTTACCATCAAAAGAACCACATTGATGTTCTGTAGCAATCAATGTGGTTCTTTTGATTAATGCAAGCTTGAGAACATAGCAGGGGGGTACTGTAGCAATCGCATCGGCGAGGTACTGTAGCAATCGCTTCGCACGGGTACTGTAGCAAATCGTTTCGCTTCGCACGGGGGTACTGTAGCATTCGTTTCGCTTTGCACAGGTACTTTAGCAATCGCTTCGCATCGAGTACTGTAGCAACTCATGCGAAGCACTGTAGCGACTCATGCGAAACACTGTAGCGACTCGGCACTGTAGCAACTCGATACTGCAGCAAAAAAAAAACTTAAATTTTTTTTCTCTTTCATAAAAAAAATCTAACCGAGTAAAAAAAAATGTCTTACGAACTTGAACTTGAAGGAAATCTGGATATGGAAGAAAGCCGAAAGAAAATATTAAAAGAAGAATTCGACATGTTTACACATATTAAAGGAGAATCGGTTGCCTCTCTCATCAACAGATTTGAGTCACTCGTCTCCAAAATGAGTAGTGCCGGTATCATCAATGGTTTGTTTGAGATCAACATGAAGTTGTTGAATTCACTACCTTACACATGGAACATCAATGTGGTTACCATCAAAAGAACCACAAACCTGTATACCATGACACTCTCAGAATTGGCTTCTACCATCAAGTCTTTTGAAATAATGGAGGATAAGCTCCAAATGAACAATCAGTCCAAAGAAAATAAAGTTAGGACAACTAATAAAGTTGGAACAAGTGCCGCAGGTGAAAGCAGTCATGCATGTCCTACCATTCCCGACACATCACATGCTGATGAGGTATACAACAATTTATGTTCTCAAGCTTGCATTAATTAAGGTCACATATTATAGATACCATCAGAATGAAGTTTTGAAAGAAAATGAAAAACTTCGACAATTAAATGCTGAATATGTAAAGGCTGACAAGATTTACGTTGAGAAGATTGATACTCATCGTAATGATGTGGCAAATCTTAAACTTAAAATTTTTCAAAAGGAGCATGATGTTATATATTATAAAAACATAATTAACGAATTAAAAGATGAAATTGAAAAGTTAAAACTTGATGCTTCTGATAAAAGGGAAAAAGAAAAACAAGTTGAAAGATTTGAAACATCATCTGAGAAGTTGGATGATATAATTGGAGCCCAGAGAAGTACTAAGCTGAAAGCGGGGCTGGGGTATGATTATACTGCTGTACCTCCACCTTTAAATGATAATTATACCAGCTTACCCCACTTCAGCTATAATACTGCTCCCGAGGAAGAAATGTCATATGGGGTTGGTAGAATACCAAAACATGTGAAATTTGTCCCTCTAGTTTCTCAAACTGCTGCTCTAGTCCCATCATCTGATAAATCTAACATCAATGTATCTTTTGAAGCTGGTTGTGTAGAAGAAAGTGGGTCGGTGGAAACAGACACGAGTTGTGATTATGACACCGTTTGTGATAAAAATTTTGTTGAAAAATATGTCAATGAAAGTAGGTCTGTTGAGGTGAACATATCAAGTTGTTCATCATTAAGTTGTGAGACTGGGGATAATTCAAGTGAAAGTAAAGTTTTTGAAAATGAAAAAGCAAGTACATCATGTAAATATGTTCCACCAAATAAACGATCATTTTCTCAAACAACCAATCAATTTAGAAATCCTCAGCCATACAACTTCTGTGACAACAACTACTATGGTCATTATCAACAAAATTTTGTTGATCCATATTACACAAATGTGTTTTATAATCATGTTCCTTTCCAAGGATCACCTTTCCCATCGCACCAACCACATTATAGTTCAGATGAGTTATATGGCACTCCTAGGATAAAGTGTTGTTTTGTGTGTGGTCACTCTTCTCACCTTGCAAGACATTGCAAGCATTGGTTCAAGCAACAACTTGATATTCAAAGGCGGCTTAGTAAGTCCCCAAAAGGAGCTTTTAGTAGCCCTGATTCAAGGACTGATCAAGCTGATAGTGAACCCAGTGAAATGGATGTGAGATCCAAAGTAAATAAAGTAAAACACAAAAAGAAACCTTTTTGGAAAACCAAGAAGGATAAAATCAAAAATGATTCTAAGACTGTAAAGTCTGAGGATTCACCAAAAATAGTTTCAAAATCAAGAAAAGAAAAGTCCAAAATTGACAAAACCAAGGAACAAGTTTTTGCTTGGATTCCTAAGGACTTTCTTCATCAAGTGAGGCTCCACCAAGAAAGAAATAGTTTTCAGAAAATAAAATTAAGTTTGGTCGGTTTACGGTTGACCTTCCCGGGACAAAAGTGTGCCGGGAACCCATGTCTATTTAAACGCTTAGTGCATGCAGGGTCAATCAAGGAGGACTATCAATAGTATTAGGTACTTAGATAGTGATTGCACCTGTATATGATGGGAGACGAACCCTTGCTATTTGATGCTAAACCATTCGATGGCGTGTTCGAGTCTTTCATAAGCGACATGGGAGGACAAACTTCAAGGAAGGGAAGCCTTGTTTAAATGGTTCAACAACAACTTTTCGAGCGTTTCTCAACTAACCTCGTCCAACTACTTCTCTCAAATGATGGATCCAACATCAGCTGTTGGATCTCAGTTTGAATCTCTTCAATTTTGTCATACAATGTGATAATGCTTGCTTAAGATAGTCCATCTGACAACAACTTTGCTGACCTTTTCACTAAAGCCATCGATCATGCCCAATTTGAATTTCTGGTCGAATGGCTCAACATGATCAATTTTGATTAAAACAACCTATCTATCCTTTTGTTTTAAAATTGTAAACATTTTTCAAATATGTCACAATGTTAAAGGGAGAAAATCAAGATTTGATTGTTAAAGCACTGAATCTTTTGCTTTATTTTAATCTTTCTAGATCGAGTCAAGTGTGCAAAAATAAAGAATAAAGTGTCAAGTATGTTAATAAGTATACTGTGATCAAATAAGAAATGTTTAAGTCAAGTTGAGGTGATATGTTAACACAAAGTAAGCCCGAGATATGATGGAATAAGTAACATGTCTGATTAAGTGGGGACCACATAAGCACCGTGCTTAATTGTACTTTAAACGTATCACTTGCGCATCAAAACACTTGTCAAGTTAAACAAACGGACAATATCTACAGTCGGTGATGAAATTGTGACATAATAATATCAAAATGGAAACGCGATCTAGGGCTTTGCAAATCAATATGATTCCATGTTGTGATCTTTCTCACAAAAATATTAAAATCATTAGAAAATCTTATAAATATTATTGATATATAATATTAATTTCATCTTTACTCCTATCTTTTATTGTTTATTTTGATTTTGTTTTATTTTAGTTTCAACTTCAAAATGTTATGCATACATTTTCATTATTTTTAAAATATATGAAAATGCCAAAAAGATTTTGAAGTTTTTATTATGTTCGTACATATTTTGTTAAACTTTGTTTCATTCAAAATCATGTGTTTTGTTGTCAAGGTCGTTCATGCAAAGTTCATTGGAAATCTGGGACTTAAACAAATCATTTACAAGTTGAGAGACTGAAATTGGAAGGGCCTATGAACGATTTCTTCTTGACCCTCGAGAGGGTCTGTGAACGAATCTTATCGTTCTAAGTTTTGTGCAGCTATATATGTACAGGTAGATCAAGATCAAATATGCTTGGAGTTGCAGATGCTGAAGCGAAAAGAAAATGAGAACGTGAAAGTTGGTGGTTGAAGCTAAAAATGAACTGATTGCATCCGAAGACAAGGAATGAAACCAGTCGGCTCAAGAAAGTCAACAAAAGAAAATTAGATATCGAGCCTCCCACATCTGATGTTTCTAAAATTTGCTGTTGCCGATTCTTCCCATAAAATAAGATTCAAGTCTACAAGACCGGAAAATAAAGAATTGTCCAAGATCCAATATCGTTCAAGATTCTGGATTAAGACAAGTACTAAGTTTCAAGAAATAACGACGAAGCAAAGAACTTGACGAAGGTTCCTCGACATACTCAATCCTAGAGGGAGATTGTAGGGCCAATATTATATATTGTTTTTTGGATTGTATTTGTTGTTCTAGTTTGCTTTTGGTCGATGTTTTACGTACTCGGTACGTTTATTTTGTAAGTTTATTATGTAAAATTTGAAGAAATTGAGACCATATAAAAGGACCACTTACCCATTTCTCCATAACTACAACTCTTCACAACTTCAAGGAAATAAAGTTTTCTCTCTATTTATCTTCTTCTTCTTTTCTAGTAAATAAACCAAACAAACTAAGATCCGAGATCCGAGTGTCGTTGGTGATTTCCGCTAACCAACAACACGGATTGATCCGAGTCAAGTTGTGAGATCCATCTAGAGGACCTACAGTATACCTATTTGTGTTGTACCTATTCATAAAGTAAATAAAGTTAGCTTTTGAAAATATACCACACAATGTGAAAGGTGGTTAAGTGGCATTCAATATTCGTTTGAAATATATCCAAAAGATTTAAGACATTTTCTTGATGGGCACAAATCCCTCATAACCATTTATGAGCTATGTTATTTAAATATAACCATAAGTTTCACTCTTGTTTTAGACTATTCAGTTTAACATTCAACAACCTAATTTCACATACCTTAATATAATTTAAATGAGACTTTCTATTTCATTCTCTTTATTCACAAGAACACGAGAAATCAACAATGGCATAGAAGCAAAGGTATCCTCGTCCACAACAGGATGGAAAAGATCTAGCTTCCCATAATGTTTAAGAAGCTGCATTCTACAATCTTGTGCAGTCATTACTCCGCTTAAGTATGCCCCGTGTACTGACCCTGGGTAGCTAGCGCTTGTTGCTTCTCCTGCAAAGAATAAGTTATGTACATGCATCCTTAGCTTCTCACATATGTCATGGGGGTTGCCTACTTTAGCATAGCTATATGAACCTAGTGAATTCACATCACTACCCCAACGAGAAACTAGATACCGAATCTGCGTATAGAAGAAACACCAACTTAGAACTTCAAATCATTTGAATGAGTGTTTTGGAAGTGATGTGATGTTGAATAATAATTAGGTTCAAAATAAAATCTATAAAAATTTGCTTTTGAAATATATTGGTACCGGGTCAGAAGCATGAGGAAATATCTTTTTAAGTTGTGTAACGGCAAAACTAGCTATCGTGTTATCCGACATATTCTCAATGTCCATTGCTAGTTGTCCAGCAGGCATGTAAACAAGCACTGGATGACCTGTGGCCTTGTGAAGATTAAGAAAGTAACTACATTGATACGAGGTTTCCGCAACCACTCCTAAAAACTCGACATCTGGCCAGAAAACACTCTCAAAATGCAAAACTATCTTGTTCTCTATTCCAATTCCAATGTTGGATATGGCTTCTTCCTTCCATTCAGGTAATCCTGGCTCAAAACTTATGGCTTTTGACTTCAAAACACCAACCGGGACAGCCATTATGGCTGCATCCGCAACAAATGTTTTACCATTTTCAATGGTTACCTTCACACGAACCATTTGCCTGTTTATCGTCTTTACCCTTTGACAATACCAAACAACATGTGTAAGATAATTGGCTATGGAACAATGTATGAACATGGTTGACTAAACATGTTAACATACCCTACCATTAAATCTTAGTCGTAATCAGATTGAAAATATCATATCAATATCCTTTTTTTTTGTGCCTAATAGTGTGAAAAGTGAGGGATGTTATTGATAATGGCTATTTGAACAAAGGGAGCAATGAGTAAAAGGATGGAGCACGGTAAGTTTAACACAACACATACGTATATAGATAACAGCTTACCTATGACCCAAGCGGATATCGAGGCCTTTGGCAAGTGTGTTTATAACAGGTTCGTAACCCTGGACCATAAGTCCATGCCCACCAGGAAGCAATTCTTCCTGAACATACGTCAGATTACACAAAATATTAAGATGTCGTGATAGAAGTAGAAAAGTGGTCAAAACAATCGAACTGCCGATTGATTCAGAAAAACTTATATATATGTGTGTGTGTTGAACTTTTTAATAATTCAACAAGCTTGACTTGTCCTGTTTAGTTAGTTGATTTTTGGAACAAAATCATCAAAATAACCGTTTGGACCTAGATAGTTAAATAAATAGCGAACCCAGATAGAGAAAGGGGACCAAGGGGAGATTCCCCTTTCGATTGGAGTTCTACAATGGGAAAGAAAGTAGAGAGTTAGAGCTCGGAAGTGATAACTAGCTTATAGGAGTGAAGCCACTTGACCATAGGGAGAGGCCGGAATGAGTAACTTTTTTAAAATTACCAATTAACCAGGGTGCTATGTACGTCATTTTGGCGCAAGACGTAGATAATTGAATCAATTTGAAACTCCATAATCAGCAAGGCACAGCAAATTTCCATCTATATCTTGACTAATTAAAGGTGTCAAAGACCGGTCATTTTACCATTTTCTAGTGGTCAAAATGGCTATTTTAGTAATTTCCCCTTTATTTTATTACTTTCTTTAGATAAAATACTAAACGAAAATTGCAATTACCAATTCATTTAATAATTTTTATATGCAACAATATTTGTATGTTTTCACGAAAACATACAAATTTTCATACTTTTAATTGTCTTTTTTTCTACATGATTTAATTGTAGTATATACGTTTTATATTTTTAATCTTTAAGCTAGTTATTATGTCCTATAGCAGATTGATAACCAGTCACGTTTTTAAAAATATCACACCTCAGCTGATTTTAAGAAATGTGAGATAGCTAGGGAAAAGAAAATTAGAAAAACAAACTTTGTCCCAGCAATGAAGAGATATTTTATCCGCATCAGCAGCAAACCAGCTTTCCATATCACACAAATACCACTGTAACACTTTCTGAGGAAGCCCCTCTAACCTGTAAAAATGGAAGCCCGATGATCGTTATCTGGTTACGATTTACAAACATTGTTTAGAAAGATGATCATGCATGGTTGCTTGAATATATACCTTAGTTTCGGGTTTCTTTCAAATACAATCGATATGGCATGCTGAATAGGCATGTCTTCACTAAACTCCTCTCTCAGTTTATTTGTCTACAACGGAGAAATTATAAATAATAAAAACCCTGTAAATATTGTGTATTATTGATCATCTATAATGAGGAAAACAAATTAATATACCTCTCGTAATATGCTCTCAAATGTTTCCCCGACCTGTGAGACTAGTTCTTGAGGAACTTGATTCCCATCCGTGTCAAATAACGCGCAACTAAAGAAATACAATAAACATTGTTTTTTATTAGAATTTCAATTTTTGTTTAGAAATTAAGTTTATACAACTTAAAATTTACCTCTCCAAATCATGGTCAAACAATAGTGAGTTGTCACCAGTACTAGTACGGTACAAAGGTAATCCAAGTCTTCCAATGAGTGGGGCCAAGGGATTCTCCTTGCAAACCCCATGCAACCTACAACATAATTAACATTATTTAAAATGGACATACAATAATCATAAAACTGTGACACATTCTCACCATGATGCCCCTAAATCTATAGGAAAACCAAATGAGTAATCTGTACAAACTCGACCGCCAATTTTGTCACGAGACTCGAGTAAAATAACCTGAAAAGAAGCATCATGGAGGGCACGAGCAGCGGCTATGCCAGCAAAGCCACCACCAATTACGATAACCGAATGCATTGGTTTCATGTTTGTAGAGTGAGCGTTGTAGAATTCTATGTGCTTGGTTTTATAGACATGAGGATCAATTAGGTGGTTCCTTTGACGGCCATATATAAATTCATCATGAAGTACTACACGCTTTCAAAAATAATTAACACAATTAAATATTTACTTTTTTTTTGTTTATTATTATATTTTTAGAATATTGCTTGATGGAAGTCAGCTTTCTAATAGTGTGTAGATAATTAAGGGATTGTTTGGTAGTCACTTAACAGTCATTAAAATGCTATCTCTTAATGGCTTATAACATCTGAATGTTTAAAAGATAGTCTTAAGTCTGAATGGTTAATAGGTATTAACCATTCAGACTTAAGACTATCTTTTAAACATTCAGATGTTATAAGCCATTAAGAGGTAGTCTCTTAAAGACTGTTAAGACTCTTAATGGCTGTTAAGAGTCTACGAAACAGTCCCTAATTTTACATGCTTGTGTACTTTACAAAAGATGTGGGGTTCTTGGTGTAGTTTTGGAATTATATGGTTATGTTTTTATGTGAATGATAATGAAAACGAAATCCGGACTAGCAAGAAGCTAGCTAGTGAAATTTATATATATCTAAGAAGCAAAGTGTGAACTTTAATTGTTTCTTTAATGTTCATAACCGGCCTCTGATTTAGCATTTACGTTAGGTTACTGTTGAAATTGGGTGTGTTTGACTTTGGTATATCGATTTTGTTACCATGTTTTGTGGTTTTCAATTTGCAGGTATTGAAGATCGGTCTATCCCTACTATTCAATCCATGTATCTGCCTTCCTTGATCTTATTTAGGACTTTATGTACTTGTGTTTAGATGATGATACATGTTATTGATCTGATATTGGTGAAAAGCTGAAATTTTTACGGTTCTTATAACTTGCGCAGCTTAGGGTCGACCCTATAGCAATGTTAGGTAAAAGCTAGGGCTTATGGCCTCCATTTCAGATTTTTTATGTTTATATATACATCCTGAAACACTACTAATAAACGATATAGCACATCTTTTAAACAAATAGCTTGTAGGGCTAATATTCTATATTGTTTTTAGGATTGTATATGTCGTTTTAGTTTGCTTTTAGTCGGTGTAGTACGTACTCGGTACGTTTAGTTTGTACGTTTATTTTGTAAGTTTTGGATAAATGGAGACCCTATAAAAGGGCCACTTAACCCATTTATCCAACGAACTCCAACCCTTTTTCACAACTCTTGGAAATAAAGAAGTTTCTTTCTCTCATCCACTTCTCTCCTTTTCTCTCTTTCAAGCAAATAAACCAAACAAACTAAGATCCGAGATCCGAGTGTCGTTGGTGATTTCCGCTAACCAACAACACGGATTGATCCGAGTCAAGTCTTGAGATCCATTTAGAGGACCTACATAGCTCATTTGGCGTGTTGGCAAAGTGGTATTTGTTTCTTCTTTTACTCTCATTTTTCCAACGCAAGTTCACCTTGAATTTATATTATACTAGGTTAAAGCCCGTGTTACACACAATGAAAAATATAATAAAAGTAAAAAAATATTATTTGTAATACGTTAATTATGTTAATTTTTTAGAAAGGCAATTTTATTGTGTTAAACCACCGTACCCTCCAAATTGGAGAGTCCCGTTGCCCTACTTTGGCAAGATTATGTTGTCTTAACCGAGCCCACACTGGCTTCAGAGTTTGGTTTGGAAGTTCCCTCGGTAAACCATGCAGCCGGCTGTTACTTGACAGTCGTTGTGTCACTACAAAAGCATAACTCTTTGCTTCATATAATAAGTTTTATTTATGACTTTTTCAATATGTTTTTGATATATTTATGCCTTATTAATTTTAAATTGCAAATCAAACTTCGGTGTTTTGATTTATTTTAAAAATAAAACATTCATACCGATTAGTATATTACATGTGTGTATAAAAATGTTATTTAGAAAAAAATGTCATAGATATAAAATCTAAAATTACAAAGTATTTACACAACCATAGTTTCTAGTACCTATGTGATAGTTTCTTTTGATAATTACACAAACCATCTACATTCAAAATGTTGAGCTCTTTAATGACACCATTATACAAAGTATTTACATTCATTTTCTAATGAGAATAAAAATAATTTCAAAAGTGTAGATTTCAATAAATAGCTCATTGTAATGTCACCTCCCAGTCTATAGCTCATCGAAAGTTTATGAATGGAGGAGATTGATGTAGATGTCGTGCTCTAATAAAAGAAAAGTATTTATGAAACTTAAATACCTATAACTAGTACGGGTAAGTAAGGTCGTCTTCACAAGGAATCAATGGAAAGTGTAAGTTTGACTCATGACTCGAAAACTATTTAATTAGGCGGACAGACGATATCAAACAGTTTTAAAATATGATTTGAATGTAACACAATGACTTTAATGATATGTAAGCAATTATGAGAAAATAGTGATTCACTTAAGGTTCAAATAATACGATAACAAACTAGTCACAGATTCTGTTAAGTTGATTGCACAGTAATTACTAGACCTAGTAGTTTGGTTGTGATGACAAACAGAACCTGATCCGAATTGTTGACACAACTTAACGCGATCTACCTAATTACCAGTTTTATAATATGAAAACCAATTATCATGCAATGACTAATGGTTATCGGATCAATGACTATAAGAACCTAATCTTAAATGCTGATGAACGTAACGGAATAGTTGATGCATAAAATGATAATCAAATCACAAACTGTTTAAACAATCAACACTAAAACAAATCAAGATAAATAATACAATTAATCAAACTTTAAAACAATGAAGCACATAGAATCCGATCATAATTAGTTTTATACAAAACGCTAGTCTAAAGTGATCACAAAGGTTTTTAGCCTCACATCTGCATGACGATTAACTCGCTTATCTGATGAAATGATGAAAGCAAAAACGGAATTGAAGAACCGGAAGCTTTGAGTGATGCAAAATCGCCTTAGGTCTGTTTATGGCTGCTGGAACAAGAGATATCTCAAATAGGGGCTAAAAACAGATTATATCAACGATTAGTTTTTTTTCCCGTTTTTTAGATCCTCCGTGCTACTTTTAACCACTTTTTCGCGTAGCGCAAGCTTAGTTAACCTCAGATTCAGATATATATAATATCTGAACATAGTTCTATACATAAGAAGCTATATATAGTTCTAACAAAACTTGGTGAGTTTCCAACAAGGAGAAATTAAAATTTTCTTGTCGAGCGAATTAAACTATATATATTTGTTGTCAAATATAGTGTCGAAGTCATATAATATAATAATAAAATAATAACTTAAATGGAACCCCTACTTTACACTAGTATTTGGAGTTTACATACCTAAGCTTAAACGAGCAGCACTTCTACTATATGTCGTGAACTGGGGCTTAAACTGGCGGAACTTCAGTGCTTGACACGCACTATGATGCTCGGCATGCAAAACGAGGTTAAGTGTGTGTGAGAAAGTGTTTTTTCGGTATGAAGAGGGATATGCCTTGAACCCCCCCCCCCCCCCCCCCTTTATAAGCGAAATTGGGTTCCATAGCGTATCGCGATGGGCCCTTTCCTTGGTCTGTCGCGTATCTCGATGGCAGGCAAATGGCGCGTGGCATGTTGACTCAGCATCTACCACATGCCCCCCATGCGATACGTGTCGCTTAGTCAGGGCGGTCCATCGCGTATCGCAATGACCTTGTTCTGAGCTCATCACGTAGCGCGATGGGTTTTTGGATTCGAATTTCCATTTTTGGTCCATTGTCTTTGGTAGCTTGTCCAGTCTTTGTCTAACTTTCACTTTACAAAAATATTAAGTCCGCTCCCAAACAGCGATATGAACGAAGTGCAAAGTGCGTCATCAAAGCATCACATTGCGCCCATCGGCCGTGAGCGTGCGTATCAGGTGCTTCGCACCTTTGCTAAGACTACTGAGTGTGTCTTGCCACATAAAAATATTACTATGTGAACTCATCTCCTTATAAGAAACTCACAAGTTTTGTAATTTATCAATTTTTGAGGACTTTTTCTTTTTTATTTATACCTATGTGAAGTGATTTTACTTTCTTCTTTCTTCCAATGTGGGATGAACTTATTTTCCTCACTTCCTCAATATGGGATGCTTCCATCTTTATATTTCCTATTACATGTTTTGGAGAATATTTTTGATCCTTTATTTTTATTAAGTTGTCAAATTTGAACCGAAATTTTGAAGATGTTACTTTTTACATGTATGAAACCATAAATTATTGAATACAAACTTTTTTTCCTTGTCTCGGGTGAGACTAGATTTTGAGTTATAAACTTTTTGCTTTTGTATTATTGCAATTTCAAAATTACATTAATTACTATTTAATGTAATTTGACAATAGTTTGATATTTTATTAGGGTTTCTACTATAATGAATGAACGTCATTTCAATTGATTCGTGCCATTTATCACCTATCAATCTAATAGGTTATAGTGCCAAATATTGGGAATATTATGCTAAACAAATGAAATATCAGGCCAAACGTTCTTTTAAATGACCAACAAAGCGAAAACTTAAGTACATTAATTGGCAAAAGGTTACTCTCACTTGTGATTGTAAACAAAGCTAGTGACCATACGTGCCACCAATTCTAGGAGAAATCCACTGCCTGAACATCCACTGTAATAAAGCCCAAGACTTGCGTATGATATTTTGTCACGAATGAGACTAGAACCCACGACCGTTTTCGACCACTCCTCTCCATGTTGATCGAGTTTCCCTTTAGGATGCATAGTTAAGGATGATGTTAGGATTCTTAAGAGGAACCCGGTTTCGGAGAGAGGAGGCACACAAACTTGTTATATGTGTGAGTTTAGGTTATAATGTTAATTTATTCTCTCTATATATACACCCAAGGGAAAACCCTTTATTAGCTTGTAAGGGTAATATGGCCCATCAACAATTACCAAGCTAATATTTAATAAGACATATTAATAATTTTGATCTATTATAATATAAATGATTATAATAGACATATATAAATATATATTATTATATATTTATTCTTGCATTCTCCCACTTGGCCGAGTAATCATTTATTATGAGTATTAGATAAACCTGATCAAGAGTTAACACTAATTTTAGCTTTAACCTTAAACTGGAGCAGAGAAATACAATCATTGAATTAAACATTAGCTCAAGACTCCCATTAATCATATTACAGTCCTTATTTAAAACCTAAGTAGTTATGATCAAAATTTTCAAGTAAGCCCTTCAGAACATTTGATTTGTATTATAATTTATCTATATGTCATTATGCATGAAAAACATATTAAGAGACGCACAAATCAAAATTGAGGAAAATTAATAATTAGCCATTCATAGTACGATATGCAATTATACATGGTCATTAGTAATCCCGTCTTAATTATTAAACGCTTACATAAGACTTATGGTGATAGACTTTTAGTTATCGGATCCTTAAGCATATTATGAATGTATTCGATACGAAAATTTAGTTTCCTTATTTTGTTCATAAACGAATGATTGATTTCATATAGAAATTTTAATGCAACACCTCTCTAACTGTTACTGTTTGAGAAAACATGGTAGTTGACTTTATCACAGTAAGTCTTCAATATGTAATTTATATGGAATTAATAAACTTATGAGTCAACTAATAAATTTTTAACAACATTTATTGACAATTTCTTTGTGATTAATCAACATATTGTGTCATTATTACTTAGGTTATTGTTATCAGTTCGTTATGACTCCTCCACGAGATAGATTTATTTGTTGAAATAAGAATATATCCTGAAATTTACAATTTGTTATCTTTGAATATATCAATTAAGTTTAGAGTAATAAACTGATTTGAGTTCTCACTTCTTCATTTAAATGATAGTCTCTTATTTCATTTAAATATATTTTAATACTCTTTTAGATGCTTCACATTAGCCTAGACATATCTAGTGTGTTGCAATTTTGAGTAATATTCGAGCGAGTATAGACTTGAACCTACATAAGGCTTCTACTTGATGAAGCATAAGGAAATAATTTATGTGATTCTATTATCCTTTAAAGTAGAGCAATATTGTTTGTTACATGTGTAAGGACCCATTTAAAGTAAAACTTATGGAGCAAAACTAACATCCCTTTGAGGCTATCTCATAATGTTATGATATCTATAATGTAAGGGATATCTCTGAGATCTACCATATCAAAGTTTGTATGAACAATGCTTTGACTTATGCAACATATACTTGTCAAAAGAATGTCATATGTAAGGAAAAGTTTCTTTTAGTTGCTCTCGCTCATTTTGAGGTAGGTACATTAATCCACTTAATTCTTTATGAAAATAATTGTATAAAGATCAATTTCATCACATTTTGATGTTTGTATTAACCCATACATGTATTTTAGTGACTTGCATACTAACTGTTCTTTGACCTTTAGTTCAGAATTTTTTAGGTTGTTTTATGAACATGTAATTATGTAAGTCAATGTTGTTAGGGAAAGTTGTTTTAATGTTCATCTAATATAACTCTTAACTATTATAAGCAACTTCAATGATGATAATCCTCAAAGAAATCTTTTGTAACACAGGTAAGAAGATTTTTTGATGATTTATCTCTAATATGAATATGACTTTATTATATAAAAATTAAAACAAAAATTGCGTTATTGTGTCTTTCTGCTTGTCATTGTGTCTTTTTTCGTCATTGTGTCTTTCTACTGATCATCATAGTGTATTTTTTTTAATACTAATAGCATAGTTGTGTAATCCTATTATGTAAATATAGGGTCAAGTTATTCTACAAAGGGGAACAAAAATGAGAATAATGAGAAGAAATTTGTGGCAAAAAAAACCCTAAAAATTAATAAAAAAACTCATAACTAAAAATAAAAAAAAAGTAAAAAAAATATAAGAATGTTTCCGGGTCCTCGTCATTCTTAAAAAAAAAGAAAAACCATAATGTTTAGGAAAAAGATCATTGTGTTTTTTTTATTTATCTTTATTTTTTTTACATTATTGATTGTGTTTTTTTTTCTTGAAATTGTGTCTTTTTTACTTGATATTGTGTTACATTACTCAAAGTTGTGTTATAATTTGTTTGACATTGTGTTATATTTTGCGATCTATTATGTCTTTTTTTATCTATCATTGTGTTTTTATTTATTTATTTTCGTCTTTGTGTTTTTTTTTTGATATATTTTTTTTAACTTGAAAGGGAGGGGGGAGGGGGGACATTTTAGGTTTTTAAAACTTTTTTATTTTTTTATATTTTGAGTTATGATTTTTTTATTATTTTTTTGAATATTTTTATGGTTTTTTTTTGTATGGCCACAAATCATTCTTACACTTCTTATTTTATCCCCATTTGTATTTTAACTTTTCTCTCTAAATATAATGATAAAATAACAATAAATTATCAAATATGTAAAACACAATGATGAATACATATTACACAATAACTTGAAACGTAAAACATTGGTGAATACATATTACACAATAACCTGAAACATAAAACACAATTGAAAATACATATTGCATAATAATCTGAACGTAATACACAACGAACATAATACTCTTTTACTCAGATTAAATGAATGTCACATGTCATTCCCGAACAAAAGACACTGAACATAATATACAATGACTAAAACACAATGATAAATATAAAGACACAATGACGAAAAAATGATGAACAGAATGACGTAATTTTTATTTTTAATATGAATACCAATTGAAAAACACAATGACTAAAAACTATAACATAATGGATAGAAAACTCAATTGAAAAAACTGAATGATCAACCAATAACACAATATATAAAAACCCAATAATTTATTTTTACTTTTATATAATAATATGATACTCATATTAAATATAAAAAATCACTTGTTATTATGGTAAAAAAATTTAAGCGCAATTGCCGTACAAAAAAGGTTATGGACGTTTATGAAGAGATTAACATATGTCTTGCATGTGGAGAGAAGGTCAACAAATATAAGTTATTATTTTTATGTCATTTTCATTATTTTTTCTCTTAATTTAATCACAACCATTCAAATATAAAATCAATTGACTAGATTGCGTCTCACGTTTAAATACTTGTCAACAACTTTTTTTCAAATCAAGTTTAAGTTATTTGATACATTTATAAAGATAGAAATGTTATATGATCACAAAATTACATCAGTACACATGATATGAATGAAACTTCGTATTTCATACCAAGTTAGATAAGAATAGACAACTTTAACTTAGTCCAGCAAATAGATAATATCCGGTTGGGAAATTAATGTGATTATCAAATCTTATTCTGAGTTGTCATAGGCAATCCGTTGTCCAAGTATTGTAACTCCCACGTACCTGCGATAATTTAAAACCGACCCATCGTTATTTGGTTAACCACAAATGAAGAAACGTGGATCGACTCACTAGTAGACGATCAACTTTCCTCGGGTATGAGTATGCTATTTCACCGATGGTTCTCCGGAGTATGAATTCTTCCACCTACAAAACGAGCAGCACCGTGAACTTACCCCTCAGAAAGGGACAGAGGGGTCCTCTTTGGGGTAACCCTCCGGTGTGAGAATAAGAGATTGTAGGAGAAGATAATAATAATCTGAGAGTGAGTAATGAATTGGAATGTATTTTCTTGCTTACTGTTTTTCTTCTCTCCTTGTGGAGGTGGTGTGGTATTTATAGTGCTAGGGTTTCCAATGATTGGGCTCAGATCTCATTAGGGCCTTTTTGGCCTCCTCCTGTTGCTTTGCGCCACGTGTCCTTAGGACACCTGGTGCTTTTTTATTGATTATTCTCTGACCCAGGTATTTTACCTGACCCATGTGCAATCACGTGGTAGCACATGGGTTTTGCTGAGTTGTCCACCTTTCATTGGCAGCTGTCAACATCAGCATATTCTTATTCCTTAAAGGATACCTTCTGGAAGGTTGTCTGACGTGCACAATCAAGGTTGTCCTTATCCTGATTTGGATAAGGACGAGGTTGATTATGTGCATGTGTGATATGCGCCTATCCTGAGGGTGCGCGAGGTCTTCTCTTTATTCTCACGCGCAGATGTTTCATGCGCAGATGTGATATGCACAAGCATATGTAATATGCGTCACGCGCGGATGCACCACGCGCAGATGTGATATGCGTGAGCATGTATGATGCGTGAGCATGTGATATGCGCCATGCGCGGATGCGCCACGCGCAGATGTGATATGCGTGAGCATATATGGTGCGTGAGCATGTGATACGCGTGAGCATATGTGATGCGTGAGCATATGTGATGCATGAGCATATGTGATATGCGTGAGCATATGTGATATGCGCCATGCGCATAGGTTTTGGCTTTGTGCTTTCATAATATCTTGATTTCAAGCCTCTTGTCTATATCTTGTGGGTTGACCCGCCTCGCTCGATGTTGAGGCGGGTACATACCTCTTCAACAAATAATATGATATACATGTTAAGCTGTCACATTCAAGTCTACTCACCTTCCAAGCATCAAAACACTAGCCTGAGGATTAGTTCCTGGAGAATTACGTATAGTTGATCCATCAATAACTCGAAGCACGTCGACACCAAGAACCTTATATTCATTGTCAACAACTTCACCTATACGACAACCACCATGATAATGCCACATAGTCCTGACAGTGTCCTTGCAGTATTGTTCCAACGAAGAGCTTGTATTAGCATGCACACGCATGTTTAATTGTAACTTCACATTTAGATCAAGAATATCTTTGATGCTCATATTGGCATACTTGTAGTTGGAAAATGCTTTTGATTCAACTGCTCTTAAAATGGTTTGAACCGCGATTACAAATTTTTGCAAATCTATGGGTTCCTTGAAGTAGTTGAATGTCACTAATGGATTATCAGTTGGGTCAAGGTTTTTAAGCTTTAGTTCACCCTTAGATAAAGGTCCATTGATTTTCTCAAATATAAACCCACCCATCTGCAAGCAAGAAAGGTCGTTAATCGTTTTTTTTTTTTTTCAAAAATGAGTTATTTCCATAAGGTAAGAAAACCCTCTTTTGAAAAAAAAAAATCTATATTTCATCAATTCTTTTGAAAATAACCAGCTCTTGAAAGAAAATGTTAACTTACCTGAGGGGAAATCCTTGATAGCTTGAGAGGTTTGCACGTATAAAGTTAGTGCCACCAGATTCCTCAATGTAGCTACCAAACCTAGTAATACCGACAACTTGGATGATGGATGGCTCGACTGAGATAGGAGAGGGAACGAAGATTGTATTCAGTGGGTTGTCCGCCATGCCTTTACCAACAAAAGGTTGTGGAAGCACGACTCTAATTTTATGCTCATCTAGTTGTTCTTTTGGACCTATGCCGCTCAACATTAACAGTTGAGGGCTTCCAAGTGCACCGGCTGATAATATAATTTCATCCTTCTTTCCACCTTTCAGGTATGCTACATTTTTACGGCCTAATGAATCTGCAAATACCACTCCATAAGCCAATGGCCTTGATACTCCTGCACACGTGTTACAAGTAAGCCATGGAATGGCCGATAGACAAATTAATTAAAGGCAAATTGGAAATAAATAATCCCAACTTTATTTGTATAAATGCTAGATACAAGGAAAAGTTCACACTTGTTACCGTGAAATTAGAAAACACCACATGTTTTCATGATTTAATAGATTTATAAGACTCTATGTCCACGTAAGTGAGTATAATTGAGTTAATAGTTTTTAGCTTACCTTTAGTCTTAAATAAGATTTTATGAACAGTTGCATGTAGAAGCACCGACAACAGTTTCGGATTTGCATATTGTAGCAAATCCGCAGCTGAATGTCGGGTTCCATTTGCATCAAAGAGTGTGCCACCGACTTTAGTTCCAACAATATGATCATAACTAAAGCCATTGTCGGGTTTGACCCCAGCTTCCACTAGTGCCGCTCGAAGTGCTGACTGCCACTTCTGCACTACCGGCCTAAATACAATTGCTCTCTCTGTCCACTTATACGACTCATCCACCAAATTTGCATCCATTAATCGAGCTTCTTCGTTGAATTTTGATTCACCACGAGAGTAGAAGCCCGCATTAATAGAAGTACCACCACCCAACACTCGTGCACGTGAATTTACAACACCTTCGGATATAAATTGTTGAGAGGGAGAAGTAGGAGATGTATCCGAGAAATAAGAACCAAAATTGTTCACATTGGTAATGTTGGGATTTTCATAAGGTGATCCACCACGTTCGAGCAGTAGAACGTTGTAGTTTGCGGATAATGTGGTTGCTAATGGGATTCTAGCGGTACCACCACCGATGATGATGTAGTCATAGAATGAAATCTTGAGAGCTTTTGTTGCTTCATGCATGAAACTATAGTTGGGAGCTGTAATAATTAACAAATAATAATTCTTAGATGTACACACATGCAAATGGTGGAACAACTAATTAATATTGTATATTAAGTAGAGACATATATAGCCTTGCATAGAAACACAAAGGTAATAAATAGAGATAATCCCCTCTTTTCTAGAGACTATAGATATATTTATGTATATTTGAATATAGCAATATACAAGGTTATATATAGAGAATCCTCATCTATCTTTGTTGACAGTGCGGCTGATTATGAATTTTTTTTGATGGGGCGATCCGGATTTTTATATACTTGTAGCACTAAAAGCTTTTTTTAAGGTAGTCGGTCGCCCCGAATTTTTTTTTAAGTAGTAAGCGCCCCCCCCCCCCCCCATTTTCATAAGGTGATCCACCACGTTCGAGCAGTAGAACGTTGTAGTTTGCGGATAATGTGGTTGCTAATGGGATTCTAGCGGTACCACCACCGATGATGATGTAGTCATAGAATGAAATCTTGAGAGCTTTTGTTGCTTCATGCATGAAACTATAGTTGGGAGCTGTAATAATTAACAAATAATAATTCTTAGATGTACACACATGCAAATGGTGGAACAACTAATTAATATTGTATATTAAGTAGAGACATATATAGCCTTGCATAGAAACACAAAGGTAATAAATAGAGATAATCCCCTCTTTTCTAGAGACTATAGATATATTTATGTATATTTGAATATAGCAATATACAAGGTTATATATAGAGAATCCTCATCTATCTTTGTTGACAGTGCGGCTGATTATGAATTTTTTTTGATGGGGCGATCCGGATTTTTATATACTTGTAGCACTAAAAGCTTTTTTTAAGGTAGTCGGTCGCCCCGAATTTTTTTTTAAGTAGTAAGCGCCCCCCCCCCCCCCCCCCCCGGTCAGCCCCTTGTTGAAGTTTCTCTAATTCGTAGTAAAAGTAAACGAGTACATACGTATTTTGGCGACACATGAGTGGTATAAGAAAAGAATAGCTTCAAGAGCAAATGTGATCAGTCGTCCTGAGATGGAAGCCATTAAAGCACTTGTTATTGTAAATGTTAAAAAGTTGAATGCATTTGGAAAGTCGATTGCAAGCAATTTATAAGCTGCTAAAACAGTACATGTTGGATAAGGTGTAGTCAGCTAAAAGGTGGTTGAATTAGGTAGCTGGACATCCTCGCTTGAAAGTAATTAATTGTCTATACAATATTATTATGTCTTATGCTTTAAGTAGAAATTCAATTTTTCTATTGTATTCCTTGCTTAATATAATGTATAAGTTTTCCTTTAACAAAGTTATATGTCTCTAAATATGCATATTCTTCACATCGGTCTATGAATCCAACATGGAACAATACGTCATCCATATTAATTTAAAGTAGGCACAAGTTGTTGATGGAATGTTGGTCAATACATCGAATGAATATCCATGGACTTGGACTTCGATAAAATCAAAGGAATGCCAACTTCTTAATTCGGAATAAAAGATAACATATGGCGCCTAAAAATGGTTTATATATGTTTACTTTAGAATTATAACCTTCAAAGTCTTGTTAACTTGGTCGGTGTGTTTATTCCATTTTTAGCACTCAAGATTTTTCTTTCTGTATAGATCATTTAAAATAATAGTCTTTAAAAGAGGTCATCACTGCATGTACTATATCGGAGCCTATATCCATGTTATCTATATATAATATATATATAATGTGTCATTCGCCAATTTTAAAACACGGCCCGTTTTTATAGTCGGATTTCATTTATTAATAAAATAATAAATTTATCGAGTATTTATGTTCATGATGATGTTTTTATTTATAATGGTGTTTTATTATTTTAATATTGTTACAAACTCAATTCCAAGTTTCATTTCATGTATTTTGTACTAGACCCTATTCTAAGTATTATAACATCAAGTTTTCATCAATTATTGGCCAAAGCATTTATTTATCATTAACTTTTGCTTAAAACTTGGCTAAAGACTATTTTGACCAATTAATCCGGTCAACCATCGTTATGTACGAATTATTAGATATACAAAGAGACCTCAAACTCTTCATTCTTTGCCACACTCCAATTCACTCTCTATGGCATTCTAGTTTCTTCAATTTGATGTTTTATATACTTTGACTTTACAAAGTCAAGCTCGTTCAAGTTTTCAAGTCTTCTAAGCCTTGTTTCTCTCCGGTTAATTTATGTTATGTTATTTTCTGTTTTATCTCATTGTTTAGAATGTGATGCCATGTTGAAAATAATTTGACAACGATGCTAGTTCATCAAAAGCAGACCGAAATGAAATTAGAGGACTAAATTGTGGGTGTGGGGTGAGGGAGGTAAGTGACCAAATTATTGAAGCTAAAACTGCCGAAACTAGTTTTAAGACTCTAAGGTAGCAACGAATTGTAAGGCCCCGATCCCAATTCCCTACATTGGGTGTTGGATTTACTCATAAACATAGTTCTAAATATCAAAGTAAATTAAAACTTTTCGTGGAATATTAAAAACATCAACCATTCATTACAAAGCATTAAATATTGTCTTAACACAATTTAAACTTGTCTTAAACATAACATAAAACATCATAACATTTTTCTTTAAGATGCCAGCTTCGTCAGTCCAATGTCATGTGTCTCTCTCAAACCAGCTGCTTTAACCCATTTGACTGCACGCATACTAAAGTCAGCTACGCTGAGTGAGTTCTAGTTAATCAGGCAACATACATTACATTCAAATACTTATACGTATCCAGAGATACATATTACATGCATAGCTTGCCTATATTTCATTCATACATATCTTCATACATTCATACTTGCATCCTTTCCTACTTCCTTACTTGCATTCTTTCATACTTTCTTGTTTTAGCATACTAATACATACATAATTATTTCTACGTTTTAAAGAGCCCTTCGCCCTATAACCTCACAGATATAATTAAGGTCTACTATCCTCCTTACATAGATATTATTATGGTCTGTCACCCTCCTTACACAAATATTATTAGGGTCTGCCTAGGGATGGCAAAAAAAAACCAAACCCGATGGGGAAAACCGAAACCCGCCCCGAACGGGGCGGGTTCGGGGACACTTAATCGGGGACGGGTCCGGGTTCGGGGTTTCCCCGTTTAAGTTAATCGGGTTCGGGGCGGGTATGGTATAGCCTGTACCCGCCCCGTATACCCGCCCCGTATACCCGTTTAATTAAATATAATTTTTATATTTATATATAATATATTATTTATTATTTATTTTCCCAATAAGGCTGCCTAACCCATTTTCCCGTATACCCGTTTAAAACCAGTTTCCTACTTTCCCATTTGGCCATTTACCCTAACCCTAGAACAACCTCCGAGGCATATTGCCAAACTATTGAATATGATTGTGACGATGGTATTGAGGTAATACATATATATATGGTTTATCGTTTACATTTTAATATGGTTTAACATTGATTCTTATATAGTTTCCAATTAATATGTTAATGTTTGATTATCATAGCAATCCGGCGTGACAAGTGTTTGAATGGTTGAATGGGTGCGGTATGGACGTGTAAGAAGGATCAATCATGAAGTTAATTTCCGTTGTGATGGGAGAAATAAACATTTTTATGTATTAATAATGTCTTTTGTATGTGTAATGTGTTTGGATATTGAACTTTTTGTGTATTAATATTGTATTGTAATTTTGTATCATTTTCTTACAATCGGGTTTTAAACGGTGAACCCGACGGTTAAATGGGGATCCTCACGGGGAATTTAGCCCGTTTAAAAACCATTTATGCTAGACGGGTTCCCCGAATACCCGCGGTTTTCCCCGAATCCCCGATGGGGATTCCCCGTTTAGTCCCCGCGGGTTTTTAGACGGTTTTGGTAATGGGTTTTATAAACCGGGGCGGGTATGGGATTGGCATTCCCCGCCCCGAAACCGCCCCGTTGCCATCCCTAGGTCTGCCACCCTCATAACCATACAGCCATACAACCATACATATATTGTCATACAACCATACATACTTTACCTATCTTTTGTTATATGTATAAGGATTCATATACATGCACGTGCATACTCTTAACTCTTTCTATATCATTCGTAAACAATCATATAACATACACTTACCACTTAAGGTAATTGTATTAACTAAACAAATAGGGGTATGCACACATCCCCAAAAAACATAACAGAAAATGGGGCTAGAAACTCACCTGAATCATGTTCCTCTCTGAGTTTATGGTCACACCTCTCTTCAGCTGGGTAAGCCTAACTGTTTAACAAGTTACATGCCCTAATTAAATCATATTCTAGGTTAGTGAAGTCCCTAATGAACGGGGGTTCAGGGGCAGCGCCCCTGGCAGTGGGGTTCTAGGGGTTACAGCCCCTAGCAGGGTCCAAGGGGTAGAGCCCCACCTGGCTGAGATCAAGCTGCCAGGTCAGGCTGAAAAATTTTATTTTCTTTAATAAGTTTTTATTAAAAATTCATCAGAAAAACGAGTCGAGTTGAGTTTTACAAATCATTCAAATCGCAAATGAAACCAATCACATGGATGCAAACCAATCGCATCTGTAACGTCCTCGTTTCTATAAATAAATAAATAACATATGCCAGATTTATTTTAGTTTTCGTGTCGAGATACGTCAATTAAATTAATTAAATAACAAGATAGGATGAGATTGTTAAGGTTAGTGAACTTAAACACCATTATGGGCCTAAAAGCCTTTGGGCTTTGCATATTTAAACCCCTAAAACCCTAGTTTCCTCATTATCCTCATCATTCCCAATCATTGTCACACCCATACACACACATAAGTAACCTCCTACACACCAAACATTCCCAATTCCAAACTTCATCCATTCAAGATAATCAAGATATATCTAAACAACAAAAAGGTAAACATTATAATCATTTCAATTCATGTTCTCGTTAAGATTATTAACAAATAAACCAAGTCTAACCGACATAAACGAAACCGATATAGACGAGATTAAATGGAACCAAGTAAATAATAATATCATGGGATTTGACAAAAAAATAAAACAATAATACAATTAATAATAAAGAGTGGTTAATGGCTGGGGGAATGAATGCACGGCTAAAGTGGACAGGCTTGGGCAAACGGGGGTCGACTGGTCCGTGGAACCCAGACCCCAAAAGGCTCGGCCAAGACTAAGAACCCGCACCAGGTTACGATGTTGAGGCTTGGAACAAAGGACCCAAAACGGACCCCTAATCTGTCCTACGCGAATATGCATCCATGGCGGATCGAGTTACAGGCATAGTTGGAACCAGATCTGAAAACCACTCCGTGCGAATGGAAAGAATTCGCATCCATTGCGAATGAGCTGCCAGAGAAGAAGTCACATACCATACGAATCAGTTATGTCTCCGATGCGACTTCTTTTATTCCCGTGCAACTCGTCCGAGATCTTCGTGCAATACGAACCGTGACCGTACAACTCAACCCAGCCCCTTAACCCGTCCTTCTGATCACTGGAGGTGAAGGAAGTGGCGTTGGGGTGGGTGACCGTGGGTAAGAGAAGGAGAAGAAGAAGAAGAATGAAGGGGTTGGGTTAGGGTAAGAGTTTAAATAGGTAGGGTTATGGAGAGGGGTGTTTGGTAACTTGTTAAAAATTTAATCTAATATAACTATACTATTAAAGCAAAACATATTTTTCATATGGCATCATACTAGCTTATCCACATATGATGACACACGATCTATTACTATTTATAATATTTTCACATAATTCTTTATTAATTAAATTCAATAATAACTTAATTGACTTTTATTATTCAATTTCCTAAATATTATTTCTTTTTACGATTTTAAACTCTTTTGTTACTAGAATTCAAAGTTCAAATATGTAACTGACATTCTTAATTATGATAATTAATTAACGTTTTATTTTAAAAAAAAATAATTAAAAAAAATATTTCAAATATATAACATTAAAATTATTGCAAAAATTTCCGAAATCAATTTTTTACAGTATAACAAGATTTCCGATAGTGTATGGTAATTATTAAAACAAAGATATAATATTTCACGGTTTTAGATGATTCCTTATTTTATTTTTTGTATATATTATTCATGTTCTGCTAACTTGTTTTTTAAATCAACTATTAAGTTTTTTTTTGTATTTCAAATAAAGTTTGTCACTAGTTAATTTTTAAGTTTTGCTAAATACAGGGGA
The DNA here is from genome assembly GCF_021521415.1 of Bidens hawaiensis. NCBI lineage: Eukaryota > Viridiplantae > Streptophyta > Magnoliopsida > Asterales > Asteraceae > Bidens > Bidens hawaiensis. The sequence goes on from NW_027493229.1 coordinate 196,756, forward strand.
ATTGAATTCAAGCTAACATTTTTACAGTGGATTTTCTGAAATGTTCCTTTAATTTTTAAGTTTTGCAAACGTTGTATGATGTTTTAAGTAATATAGATATTTGAAAATGTAATTTTATTACAAAAAAAAAGTGGTTGACTTGGATGGTTTTTAATAAACATACACATCTAAATGTTATTTTCAATATTATTTTATAGTTTAAAGTTATTAATAGTAGATTTTTAGTGTAAATGACAAACAATAAAATAAATTTTTCATGAATATTTATTGTGTAATACTTATTAATTTAAAAAATTCATTACTTACAAATTGTTAGGTTTTTAACTTATATTATGTTTTTTCAAGATTAACCTTATAATTATAAGTTTAAAAATTATTAATTTCAAGGTTATAAATAATAAGTTTAAATGCTAAATTTACCTAACAAATTTATTGTTTTCCGCCCGTGTATTACACGGGCCACTATCCTAGTAATATAATAATACTAAATCTATAATAATAATATTAAGTTATAATAATAATAATAAAACATAGTAATCATAATAAAAGTATAAGTTAGATACGACAACTTAAACGAAACCCGAACCCGAGACCCGACTCGTCTAACGATCCCCGACCCACCCCAAATAAAGGAATGTGAGTTGAAGGTGAACCAAACACAAGAGCCCAATCATTAAAGAAACGAATTAAGGGAGTTAAGAATAGACCCGACACGAACCCGAACTTGTTTAAAGAAACGTTAACTCATAGACGCGTTGAGAACGTAAAACCAAGAATGATGAATTGAGTATAATATATATATGTGTGTGTGTGTGTGTGAGATAATAATAATAATAATAATAATAATAATAAGAGTGCAAATTAATGAAGTCGGTTCGTTAATAAAATAAGGATAAGCATGTAAACGAATATGATAGGATTAAGGAGGTTACATGTTTGGTTCAGTTAACCTAAAGGTTAACCCTCTTAACTTAATGAAATAAGTAAAGAAACAAATATAGAGATTAATACATGTGTGTTATTAACAGTTAGTCGAGCACAGTTGAAGAAAGAAATTACTATTAATTCAGAAAGGAATCGACTATAGGTGAGTTCTAGCCCCTTTCTCTGTGACGTTTTCGCGGCTGTGTGCATACTCCTATGTGATAGTTAATACACTTATCTTAAATGATAAGTATATGATATGTGTATGATTATTTATTAAAGGTTATTATTGAATGTTGTATGAATGTGCGTATATAAATATGATTATTATATATGCAATTGAAAGATGTGTAGTATGCACGTATGATAGGAAATGTATGAAGTAAGCGTATGGATGACTGATGGGACTTGTATGGTTGTATGGTTAAGCGAGACAAAGGGACCAGACCCTAATAATATCTGAGATTGTGATAGAAGGGATCAGACCCTAAAAATATCTAAGATTGTGATAGAAGAGACCAGACTCTAATAATATCTGAGATAGTAGAGTCCAGACCTTAATAATATCTTATATTAGAGGGACCGGACCCTATTAATATTTGGGATAGAAGGGACCAGACCCTTGCAAATATCTGAGATTGAGGGACCAGACCCTAATAATATCCGAGATAGTAGAAGTATGATAGTTTTCGGTATACCTTAGGAAAGTAGGAAAGAAAGTGCGTAAATATGTAGTATATATGAATGAGTAATAGCAAGCAAAGTACGAAATACGTATCTTCGAACGCGTATAAGTATGAACGTGAATGTATTGTATGTTAATTGATTAACTAGACTCACTCAGCGTAGCTGACTTTTAGTATGCACGCAGGTTAGTAGGATGAGACAGTTTGCATGAGGGAGACACGTGGCAACTAAACGAAGACTGGCATCGAAGAAAAGAAGAGTCACGTGTTATTTATGTTTATGTTTACAACTTATGTTATTTCTGTTTAAGAAAAATTATTTACGCTATGTATGAATGGTTGACTTTTATTTCCTCGAAATGTTTTAATTAACTCTGATTTTCCGAATTATGTGAATGAGTAAATCTAACCAGCGTGAAAGTAGGGCACCCGGGGTCGGGGGCTTTACAGCATCGCATGGATTACAATCCAATCTCGCATGGATTTCAATCCAATCGCATCGCATTGCATGGAGCAATCCAATCGCATCACATGGAGGTAATTCAATCGCATCGCATGGAGCAATCCAATCCCATCACATTTCTTAAATGAATCGCATCGCCTTACTGTGCGATGTGATTCTGCATTATATGCAATTCGGATTGTCGTTTTCTTCCTTTTTATCATTCTCTCAACCATTTCCTCCGTGACCCTTCCTTATGGTCCGTTCTACCATTTTAATGAGTTCTGGCCCATAACCCCTTTATCTTTTTGTCTATTACACGATCCAAACCTATGCATTCATTCCGAATCTCACTCACCAACTCGTTCACTACAGAGTTTATGTTTTTCTTGCATGATACAGTCCGATTTGCTACTCTACCGAGTTTCATGGCAAACTGACCTTAAACATTTAACCTTTTTAATTAAAACACACCTTCTTTGATCCGGTTTTGCCTCGAATCTGATTCAATACGTGATCTAGAGGTGTTTCTTGTTGTTTGATGATGCTTGAACACGAAATCTGCCCTCTTTTAGCTCGGATTTGGATCCGCGTTTAAAGGAGAGTTTTGTGTGTGTTTTTGAGTGTGTATGGAGGCAAGGTAGAAATGAGAGAGTTAGGGTATGTTTGGTCCGGGGTAATGGAATAAATGAGGGATGGAATGGGCGTGGTAATGGAATGGACAAAGGAATAAAATGGATAATTACCATTCTATTGTCATGTTTGGTTACTGTGTAAGAATGGAATGATTAATCACTTTATTATTATTAACATATTTATTAGTAACAATAATAAAAATAAATAATATTAATAATAAATGAATATTCATAATAACTATTTTTAGGACCCTCGTGCTGCAACGAGATCGTTAGACCGTATATGCGTTGTGAAATGTTAACTCATCAAATTTAAAAAATATATATATTGATAAAGTAGTATTATATAATAATAGTTATATTATAATATACAAAAAAATAATGATAATTAAATAATAATAACATAATAACTATAATTAGAAAATAATAATAATAACTATAATATAATTATAATTTGATAATAGTAATAATGATTGTTGACTCTTTTAACTTTTTCATTATTTGAAAGAATGAAAAAAAAAACCAATACCCAAGAAAATGAAAATTCTAAAAATGGTAGGAGTTTTTTTCCATATGGAATGATCCATTCCATTTATGCATCGTAACCAAATTAACATGTTTTTTTTCATTCCTTTACAAATACTACTCTTAGGTTTTAGGAGGTTTAAGGGTGTTTATGAACCCCCACTAGCCCATGGACCTTAAGGCCCATCACCATCCCTTAGTCTATCTTTTATTTTCCAAGCTCACACTCAACTTATTATTATTCAGCTTAATAACATACAATTTATTAAATTACAGCTATTTTATTTATTCATAAAAGTGGGATGTTACACGAATGGTCACTTATTCGATATGAATAATAATGTCACCAGTTTGTATATAATGTTAACTAAATAAATAAAACGACAAAAAAATTTATCCCGAGATACTTGTTATAAAATAACAAATGCTGTATATAAATAATTTTTTTAAAATTTATAAATTTGAGATTCTAGACTTTTTATTATTTATACGATATAATAAATTTCCTTTTTACCGTTAATTTTAATCCTTTATTTCAAAAAACCGGAGCTTATTTATTTCTATCATTCGACAAATCTCATGTAATACATGGTTTCAAAAGATAGTTTATTATAATATTTTATCATGGCTTAAGGCATTACCATACATGCATGGAACCACATAAGTAACACAAGCTAAAGACTTAGATAACGAAATTATGAATACACATGCATTATTACAAGATTTACAAACAAAGAGCCTAAGAGCCTGTAATATAGTTTTTCATCTCAATGGAAGAAGTTTGCAAACCACTAAATTTTATGCAAAGTCAAATGTGCACCAAACTGCGGTTGAAGAGTGATGATAGTATACGGAGCATGTGAATATGATGGTGAGACGTCAAAAGAAAACCGTCTTAGAATCATAACAAGTGCCACTTTTGCTTCCAGCATAGCAAAATTCTGCCCAATACATACACGTGGACCCCCTCCGAACGGGATAAACGCAGCTTGTCCCTTGGTTACCTTTGACACACCTTGTGCGAACCTTTCTGGCTTGAACTCCTTTACATCCTCACCCCAGATTTCAGGGTCATGATGTGAAAGCATTGTGTGCAACACAATGAATGTTCCACCAGGTAAATTTATTTTTCCCAATTTGGTTTCTTTGTGAATCATTCGTGGCATTGCTACCACAGGAGGATATAGCCTAAGAACCTCTAGAAATATCATATTGATCTGCAAAACAGAAATGGTAAATATAATGGAAAATAAAATGAATTTGAGAGTATTCGTTCTAGAAAAAATTCAAATTAACGAAAAAACTTACAACTTTTAGTTGGTTTAATCCATCGATATTCGGTTTTCTGTCTCCAAAAACATTTAAAACTTCATCCCTAGCGCGATCTTGCCAGTTTATGTGTTGTCCTAACAAAATCATAGTCCAAACAAGTAGATTTGCAGTAGTTTCTTGGCCTGCAAAGTAGAATAGTTTACATTCTTCAATGACATCATCTATACTAAGTCCAAATTTATTATTTCCATGTTTAATTTCTTTATAATTGGAATCCAAAAGTTTGCCAAGGAGGTCGTCATTGCTATCTTTGCCCTCTTTCACTTCCACTACTCGTTTATCGATAATGCGCTTCACCAAAAATTTTACTTCACGGGCAATCGCCTTTATCCTGTTGTTGCTTTTCGTTGGTAGAAATCTACTCAAAAGAATGAAGAAGGAACCGTTACCTTTAATGTAAAGATACACATTTGTCGGAAATATGTACTCACCTTGTTCCAGGAATGTAGATAGATCGAGAAGCAGTTATAAGTAGCTCGACTTGCTCTCGTTGAAGTTCAAATATCTTTCTTCCTTCCACGTAGCTACTACCGAACGCTGTTCGTGAAATTACATCAGCAGCCAATGTTTGGAGATGAGGCCACACATCCATTTCACATTAGCTTTGTTCTTTTAGTGTTTCTTCCCATTTGTTGATCATCTCATCGCAACTCACATAAAAAGCCAGAACCATATGCTGTAAAGAAACAACGTGAACATGTAAATTTCTCGTTTCAATGACTTGCTTGAAATAGTATATGTGTAGGTAGGGCCTAAACCCCCGGTACGGCCTTTACTTATTACATTACTTATATTTGTTATATTGTTATTGTCTACTAACTAAGGCCAAATGGGCGGGGGGGGGGGGGGGGGGGTTCTGGAGGTAACCCCTAACCTGGCCTGGCCCAATAAGATTACGGTTTGATGATGGTGGCCATGGGGTTCCCTATATAGAGGGTCTTCATCTCTCATTTGAAGGTTCTCTTGGCCTCCACCGTACTTTTGTGTCAATGAATAATAGGAAACTCTTGGCAGTCACCTCCACTCCCCCATTCTTCCATGGCAGATCTCGAGCAAACCAGAGGAGAAGATCGAGGTGTGGGTTCATTCATCTTGAAGGCTGGAAAACATTCATCCAACCTGAAACAGGTTGAATCTATGTCTCTTCATTAGCGCCATCCGTGGGATACGAAGACAAACAACACTTCAACCTTTAGTTCGGCTTTGGGATCTATTCGAGTGAAGCCCAAAAGGAGCAATAAATCTAAAACCCTTCGAGATTTGATGTCTTTTCAAAAACCCACTATACTTTGAGGTCATAAACTTTTATATCTGTGGTATTTTTCGTTAGAACCGTATATCTATGGTGGTTCTCAGATCTACGGGTGTTCAACGATCGATTTAAAACCGCGAAACCGCCCAAGCCAGTCATCGGTTTGGCTTCGCGGTCGGTTTTTTTTTACATTCAGTCAGTCGGCTTCAAAATTTTCAAACCGTAATGAACGGTTTGGCTTGCGGTTTTTATTGAAAACCGGCCATAAAAAAACCAGACCGGACCGTAGGATTTATTTATGTATAAATATTTTTTTTTATATTAGATTTATATAATTATTTATAATATATCATATGTTTTAAAAATTGGGCTTATTGTCTTAGCCCACTATAAGATGCTAGTGTGTAATTTAGCCTAATTTTATTAAAAGTCCAGTATCCCGTCATGTTCCAGGCTTAAATTCTGGACAATATGATTTTATTTGAGGAACTTGCATTTTGGTTATTTTATTTTTGGACAGCTTGAAATCCGAACTTGTGAATTAGAGTTTAAGTTTTTGACAATAGCATATTAATGCCTAAATCGTGAAACCGGTCAGAGCCAAACCATTAGTAACGGTTCGGTTCGGTTTGGTTTTTATTTTCAACGGTTTGGCTTCGGTTTTTGATTAGCAAAAACCGTACTAACGGTTTGGCTTACGGTTTAACCCAAAAACCATCAAAACCGAACCGTGAACACCCCTACTCAGATCTGGTTACAATTGCAAATACTCACCTAATGCTAGTGGTAAAAAAAATTCTTAGATCCGAGAATTTTCAGTAGCTTCAAGAATTTGCAATCTCTAGAATCGTGCATCCCGGAATCTACGAAGGGTTATAATGGGAGAGATCTTTTAATTGGAAAGTATGATAATAAATTCTGCTTTTAAAACTTCCAGTAAATGCATGTGTTTGTTGGGTTCGTAGGCCTTGTTGGCCCGGTTTATTATATGAAGTCAAAAGAGGAGACGGGTGTGGGGCCCGGCACGGTTTAGATTTCTTGCATAATAACCCAATAACGGGTGTGGGGCCCGGCACGGTTTGGCTTCGGTTTTTGATTAGCAAAAACCGTACTAACGGTTTGGCTTACGGTTTAACCCAAAAACCATCAAAACCGAACCGTGAACACCCCTACTCAGATCTGGTTACAATTGCAAATACTCACCTAATGCTAGTGGTAAAAAAAATTCTTAGATCCGAGAATTTTCAGTAGCTTCAAGAATTTGCAATCTCTAGAATCGTGCATCCCGGAATCTACGAAGGGTTATAATGGGAGAGATCTTTTAATTGGAAAGTATGATAATAAATTCTGCTTTTAAAACTTCCAGTAAATGCATGTGTTTGTTGGGTTCGTAGGCCTTGTTGGCCCGGTTTATTATATGAAGTCAAAAGAGGAGACGGGTGTGGGGCCCGGCACGGTTTAGATTTCTTGCATAATAATTTACTAACCCTAGTTCAGTCTCTATATAAACAACATTATGTACTTGTAATATTTGGTCACTCAATAAAGATATACCTAGTTGCCACCCGTGGACGTAGGTCAGTTTAGACCGAACCACGTTAAATCCTCGTGTTCGTTTATTGCTTTCGTGCCGTGTTCAGTTTCGTGTGTGCGTTTAATCCTAACAAGTGGTATCTAAAGCTTAGGTTCGGATCACACGAAGAACACGTTGAACCATCCCGTCACACCGCACCAGTAGGTCGGATATCTAAAGTCGGTAGCAGCCGTTTGTTTTAGTGTTCCGTTGGCAGAAAACCGCCGCCGCCACACTAATTTCGTCTTGACCGTAACCCCCGCGACGGTTGGAATTTGTTCAGAATAACTGGTCGCTGATTTAAAGATTGCGGTAGAGAAATTATTACTTTTGGGTGAGAAAGGCGTCGCTTGGAATTGTGGTGCAGATTAAAAGGAATTTGGACCAGAAAAGTGTTTTTTTCATTTTTTTGGGTCTCGTGGAATCAAAGGGCAGTAGCCCATATTGTTTTTCCTTTTAATTTGGTGGGCTAGATACAAGGGCAGTAAGCCCAATTTGGTTGAACTTGTGTGGCCCAATTCTTGGGACAGTTTGGCCCAAAAATAAATTTGGGTCGGGTCAAGATCTTATTATAACAAAGCACAAGCTAGGAAAATCAAGATCCTATTTTTTTAGAAGAACGGTTGTCGAGTCAGAAGAAGCGTTAAAGAAACCTAGAACCAGTACCAACCGCGTTTGTCAGGTTTTATCGTTTCAGTTTCTGATTTATAGTTCGTATTTCCGCTGCGTTTAAAATAGGTTGATTATTTAACAGAGTTCAGTAAAACAGTTGTTAAGTTCAGGCCCGTGCGATTGCTGTGTTTGTCTCTGTTTTATCCAGTTTTTCGTTTTAGTCATTGTCATGGCAGAAGACGGAAAAGTTTCGATACAGAAGTTTGACGGACATAAGTTTGGTTGGTGGAAGATGCAGATTGAGGCACTACTTTGTCAGAAAGACTTGGATGTAGTGCTTGAGGATGAAAAACCAGAAAAGTTGTCAGAAGCAGATTGGAAGAAGTTAGACAAGAAAGCTAGGGCTTGTATTACTTTGTCGTTGTCGGAAGATGTGGCGTTTAACATCATGAAAGAAACCACAGCACGTGGTATGATGGAGGCGCTATCCAACATGTATGAGAAGCCTTCGGCAGCGAATAAAGTCTATCTTATCCGAGAGCTAGTGACAACAAGAATGAAAGAGGGTGGGTCAGTTACAACTCATATCAATAATCTTAATTCGATCTTGTCCCGCTTAGTGTCAGTTGACATTAAGTTTGATGATGAAGTTCAAGGCCTCTTGTTATTATCCTCTTTGCCCGACAGTTGGTCGCAAACAGTGACTGCAGTTTGTAGTTCGTCTACAAATATTACTTTCGATGGGATTCGAGATCTGATTCTGGGAGAAGATTCAAGACGCAGAAGTTCAGGTGAATCATCAGGCAATATGCTAGTCACAGAAGGTAGAGGTAGGGGAAAACAGCGAGGCAGTGGGAGCAGGAAGAGGAGTCAGTCTAAGACTCGTAAGGATATTGAATGTTGGGGTTGTAAAGAGAAAGGACACTTCAGGAATCAGTGTCCGAATGGTAAGAAAGAGGTGAACGTTACAGAAGACGACACAGATGACGGGGTCAGTAGTGATGAGGCTTTGGTTTGTAGTGTTGAGAGTAGCGTTGATGCTTGGGTGATGGATTCTGGTGCATCGTTTCATGCCACTCACTGTAGTGAAACGATGAAGAATCTTAAATTTGGGGATTTTGGAAAGGTTCGACTAGCGAATGATGATATTTTAGAGGTTACGGGTATGGGAGACGTTGATTTGATATCTTCAGCCGGTACTTCTTGGACTTTGAAAGACGTGAGTGTTATTCCAAGTTTGAAGAAACGTTTGATTTCAGTTGGGCAGTTGGATGACCAAGGGCACGATGTTAAGTTCGGGAATGGGCAGTGGAAAGTAGTCAAAGGGAATCTCGTTGTTGCTCGTGGCAAGAAAATGGGTTCGTTGTATATGGTCGATATGTCATCGAAAGGAGTGGATCCAGTTTTGGTGAAAGACAAAGTCCGGTTCACAGAATCTCGTGGGCAGAAGAAGGTTCGTTTTACAAGTAACAAACCCAGAGCCAAAGTGAAGATTCAGGATGAACGAGCTAGGAAGGTTAAATCAGTTGGGGGACATCGTGACAGTGGGAGCACAGGTCGTGTTTCAGTTACAGTTCCAGGTCGACAGTGGATTAAGAAAACCAGTATTCCAGCTGTAAAAGTCTCTCCAATGAATTACTTGCTGAATATGGAGAGTGTTTGTTCTCAGGTTATCTCAGGATCCGGTAGTTCGTTACAGTGGGAGCCGGTAGGGACAGAGAACGGGTCAGGGGCAGTTTTAGCCGTGACTGACGTGTTGGAGCTCCGGGGAGCTTCAACGGGCCTTCAGATTAATTGATGAGAAGGCGGTGGCAACTAGAAGAAGTTTAATGTTCAGATTACAGAAGTACAATCAGGAGTGCAGACGAGAGTACTCAAGGCCTCCGAGTGGGAGATTGTTGGGTTCGTAGGCCTTGTTGGCCCGGTTTATTATATGAAGTCAAAAGAGGAGACGGGTGTGGGCGGTCGGGCCCAAGTCCGGCCCGGTTTAGATTTCTTGCATAATAATTTACTAACCCTAGTTCAGTCTCTATATAAACAACATTATGTACTTGTAATATTTGGTCACTCAATAAAGATATACCTAGTTGCCACCCGTGGACGTAGGTCAGTTTAGACCGAACCACGTTAAATCCTCGTGTTCGTTTATTGCTTTCGTGCCGTGTTCAGTTTCGTGTGTGCGTTTAATCCTAACAGTGTTTACGTCAGCTACTAACCTCACCTACGTTTGAGATTCTGTTGGTTCGAACAGCGCACACAACAGTGATAACTAACAAGCTCACTCGGAATATCAGAACCCGTACGAAACAGTTCACAGCGGAAGATCTTTATGGACCGATTCACTTAAAAGTGGTCGTGGCAGGTCAATTGCGGCCCCGCGAGCCACTTGCAAGCTTCAGCGGGTCAAACTCCGACTTCTGCAGGCCGCGATCAAAGCTCGGGTAGGTTAACTCCGACTTCCACGGGCCGCGGGCAAAGCTCCAGTAGGTTACCTCTGACTTTCGCAAGCCGCGAGCGAAGCTGTAACATCTCGGAAAAATCCCATATTTATTGTGGACTAAAAATGTCAACTTTGAAAGTTAAAGGATTAAAAATATTCTTACAAGTAATGAGAAAGAAATGGGATAAGAAGAATAAGTCATCACATGTTAAGGAAATGAGAAAAATTCATCCCACATGGAAAGATGGAAGAAACTGTAAACATTCCACATAAGTATAAATAAGAAAGAGAACTTTCATCCCACATGGAAGGAAGAAAGAAAATTGAAGCTCTTTATAAGGAAAAGAGTTTCCATAGTAATCTTTTTATGTGGCTAACCACTCTCCTAGTCCTAGCGGAGGGTGAGAAGCACCCGACGCGCACGCGTACGGATATGGACTCGGGCGATGGGCGTAATGTGGCGTTTTGATGGCGCACTTTGCACTGATCAATTTAGTATTTTTGGATAATACAAGGACTGAAAATGAAAATTTTGAATTTCCTCCTTTGCGCGACGCGAACGGATCAGGGATAAGATCTTCACGCTGCGCGAAAGACAAAATAAGTAAACCGACATTAAGCGTCTTCGCGCTACGCGAAGTACCGAGATAGGGTTTCTTCGCACAACGCGAAGAACCTATTTTGCATGCGTGACATGTGGAGACACGTGGCAGGCCATCTGATGGCTCAGCAATCATAATGACGGCTCGCGCGACGCAAACGACTGGACTTATGTCCTTCGCGTGACGCGGAGAAGTTCAAAATCAAGTATAAATAGGATTGGTCACGACACTTCCCATCACGCATCAATCACACACCACATTCACACGTTTTGTCTCGGGAAGCGTGCCGATCTCGTAGAACGTGCCAAGCTCCGAAACTTTGACAGTCTAAGCTCTAGTACGCGATATAGAGTATAAGTGCTGCTTGATCAGTCATAGGCATTTAACTCCAAATACCTGTGTGAGGTAGGGGTTCTGTTTAAATATTATTTTATTATTATAATGGCTTAGACCATTGTCAGGGAAATAGCTCGAACCTTGATCACTGTTAAGTATAATATAACTTTTCATAAGCAAATTATAGACAAATTATTGTTTCTTCATGGTTAAGAAACGTAAGCATTCATACGCAAAGGGTATAGTTAAAATAGTATTTCTTAATGATTAAGAAATATACTATTCATTCACAAAGGTTATAGTTAAAGTAATGTTTCTTCTTGAAGAAGAAACCCGATATATATGTTTCTTCCTGAAAAAGAAACCTAGCACATAACTGATAAAAGAAACAAAAGGACTAAAGGTCCAAATGTTTTATACAAACAAATGATTTGTCAAGGTTAAAGCTATACAAAACAGACTACGGGTGATCTGAAGCTAGATCATTGATCTAGTTATTTATACAAAGGTTATTCTCGTACTATAGGTCCGAGATAACAATCAATCAGTCAATCAGAATCAGAAATCAGTAATAGAAACTGATTGCAGACATGGGTCAGTAATAGAAACTGATCATAAACAGGAATCAGTGTCAGAAACTGATTACAATCATAAAAGGTGAATACACCCTAAACTTTTACAACTCTTATAGAGTCTGACAGTTTGCATAGGATTTACGAATCCTTAAAACTTTGTATTACAATAGGAAGAAATGGACACACTCATATTAAAAGTATACATGTGTCTGGATCCATTCATACACGGTGTCTCGGATTTACCCGGGGCCATGGTGTATATGAATAATTGTACATGTACTTAGGGTAATTTCATTCCAATTAAGTTGGGTGCCTAATGAGTAAGTCACAAAGGTATTATTGTTGTTTACACAATAGTATTGAAACTGAGTCAACGTCATTCACCGGCTATGTGCTAACGTATTTTTCCCCACGTTTTAGGGAAACAGAAAAGATTAGACAGACATGCAAGACAGATTAAAAGATTGGAGGCATAGTCATTAGAGGTTATCAGATGGCTCAAATATTTTATTTAGAATATTATAAAGAACCATATTTTTAAAGGACAGGCATTTGAAATTTCAAAATGGGTATTTACACCCCGAGATTTCAATATAATAATATTTTATTCAAAAAGATTTCCGCTCATATTTTATCACACAATCTTCAACGGGTATTATAACCCGACATTTTATAAATGAATATTTTATTTTAAAGAATTCCGCTAAAACAACCCCGTAACTCTGATATATTTACAAAATAGATACCAACTACCAAGTGTCACGCCTAGGCCCTAAGTCGGGGTGTGCCAAAAGCTCCGGCAAGTTAACTCTGACTTTCGCGGGCCACAGGCAAAGCTCCGGTAGGTTAACTCCGTCTTCCGTGGGCCGCTGGCAAAGCTCTGGTAGATTAACTCCGACTTGCGCGGGCCGCACGCAAAGCTCGGGTACGTTAGCTACAAGTCTACAACTCACATTATGAGAACAAAGATCTTGTAGATTAACTCGGACTTCCATGGGCCGCAGTCAAAGCTCCGGTAGGTTACCTCCGACTTCTACTGGCCGTAGGCAAAGCTCCGATAGGTTAACTATGACTTCCGCGGGCCGCAGGCAATGCTCCGGTAGGTTATAAAATCCGGTGGGTCAAATACACACTCCGTCAGGTCATCATTAATCACCACAGATTAAGTATAAACTCCAGCATGACAACCGCGGGTCAAGTATAAATCCCAGTAAGGCAACCGCAGGCCAAGTGAAAACCTTGATGGGACAACCGTGGGTCAAATACACACTCAGTCAGGTCATCATTAATCACCACCGATTTAAGTATAAACGCCGGCGGGACAACCGCAGGTCAAGTATAAACCCCGGTAGGACAACCGCAGGTCAAGTGAAAACCTTGGATACAACCGTGGGTCAAATACAGACTCCATCAGGTCATCATTAATCACCATGGATTAAGTATTAACGCCGGAGGGACCATCACAGGTCAAGTGAAGACTCTGGCCGGATAATCGAGGGTCAAATATGCTCCGGCAGACCAACATCAATCACCGTGGAAAATTGCATGCTCCGTCGTGTTAAAACCGACCATGGATGTATGCTCCAACAAGACAACTCTGGCCACCACGAGTTACTTACACACGCCTACGGACAACACATATTGCTGCGGTTCACAAGCGCGCCATCAGACATCATTCCGCTATAATACGCGGTATCGGCCAGATGACCTTTTCGAACCTGCAAATTTAGGCGGAAGCCTTTTTCCACTTCGGCATGCTGTCTATAGCAATAATAATTGTCCTAGCGTTTTTTAGTTTAGAAATGATGAGCAAGTGAATTACATCATTAGCATTCAAGCAGCTCAACTTAGATATTGTAAGTGTCACGATAAGTTGATAATGGCTACTGAAGTTTTTAGAAGAATGGGAATTAAATCATAACATTCATAAAGTCCCCTCAGATTTATGATAATATTTATTTTTAGGGTCAAAGGTGGCTAAAGACAAGGATTTGCATTAATTGCATTTTACTCATTCACCCCTAAAAAAGCACTTAAAGTCTCGCGTAAGAACCGTAGTACCCGCACAAGCACCTAAACATGAACGCTGAAAATAGCACATGCAGGTGGCTACAAGTCATCTTATCATGAGACAAGTATCTTTCCTATTGTTTCAATGCTTATGCTCAAATGCTCAACATACCAACGCATATGGCAAACAAAATAAATGTTGTAGAGAGGCGGCTCAAAGCGCTAAAACAAACCAAACGATATCGTTTATATCACACATTAGAGAGAACAAAAAGGTTGGGAAACCTTATAACTAACCCATACGGCTGCGCGCTGAACATATGGTTTGGCATCTTCAATTAAGCCCGAGGATGGGAACCTTATAATTCACCCATACGGCAACGCACTGAATATAAGGTTGGGCACCTCCAAATAAGCTCAATGATGGGAACCTTATAATTCATCCATACGGCTACGCCCCAAACTCAAAGGTTGGGAACCTAAAACCCATACGGCCTACGTGCCGAACTCAAAGATTGGAAACCTAATAATAAGCCCATACGGCTATGCATATTGGGCAACCTTTATTACGTTGCAGCTGTAAGGCGCCACGCGCGCAAGTTGCACTACTTTACAGCTCGTAAGCCGCTATACGCGCCAAGCTTCATGAAGACGCGAAGCAATATGCTACTCTAGCACAAACCCTCCATCATAATTTAAAACCTCTTAAAACCCGAAGAAAAATATAAGTTTGTTGCTCTCGCATAAACCCGTGCCAAAGTAAGCATACATGCAAAAGGGTAAAGGCGGAAAGTAGGGATGAGCTCACGGTACCGAAAATCCTGATCCCGAAAATCTCAAATTTTTGGTACCGGTACCAAAACGTTCAGTTCGGTACCGGTACGATACCGGTACCGGGACGACACCGGTATTTAAGGTAAAATTCGGGAATACCGGTACCGTACCGGTCCCGAAAAACTCAAATCCTTGGTACCGATTCGGTACCGACGGTACCATACCGATTTTTGCTTATCCCTAGTGGAAAGCACTGGGTAGGAAAAACCGTCAATCTTCACCCCGAGCTCTCCTAATAAGTCCAGGACTCCACCTAAACGCTTGCACGCCCATGAGCAGCACTGGACTAGGGGGACTTGCAGAGGTAGGGTATTAAAACCCCCGGGTATGACATTTACTTATTACATTACTTGTATTTGCTATATTATTGTTATTGTTTACTAAGGCCCAATGGGCCGGGGGATTTGTGAAGGTAACCACCAATCGGGCCTGGCGAATATGGTTAGGGTTTCATGATGATGCTATAGGGTTCCCTATATAAGGGGTCTACATCTTTCATTTGAGGGGACTCTTGGCCTCCAATATATTTTTGTGTATGTGAATACGAGGAAACTCTTGACAGTCACCTCCACTCCCCCAGTCTTCCATGGCAGATGTCGAGCAAACCAGAGAAGAAGATCGAGGTGTAGGTTCGTTTATCTTGAAAATTGGAGAACATTCATCCAACCCGACAAGGGTTGAATCCATGTCTCTTTAGTATATGATTTTAAGTATATGTAGAACGTTTTCTTATTTTTATTTATTTATTTTTTTCTAACTCCTGTAGTTCTATGCAATTTGCAATCCCCGCAAAGGAGCTTATCAAGTTCAGTTTTGGAGACAAACCAAACCCCATAGGTTTTGATGAAAAACTATAAGCTACTGGGTAATTGTGGTAAAAAAAAATATTTGGAGTTCGCTTGTCACCCAAAATAAGTTTCCGAGTTCGCTGGTCACACCAACGAGCTTAAAAATATTGCTCTAGGTAATTTGCAATCCCTGCAAAAGAAGTCAGCAAGTTCAGTTTTGATGGCAACCCGAATGCCCTGGATTTTGATGAAAAATTGTAAGCTACATTGTGGTAAAAAACAATATGGACTTCGCTTGTCACCCAAATAACTTTCCAATTTTGCTTGACACACCAACGAAATTTTTTAAAAAAATAAAGAAAAAAAATTGTTCAAAAAACCCTAGAAATACTTAGCTTAATCCAAAACCATCTACTAGTTTCATAACTCGATTTATTTATAGGTTAATATCGACCAAATCTAATAGCTAACAAAGAACAAACCTTAAGCTTTTCGACGTGAAAGGCAGGATTGATGATCTTTCGGTGTTTCATCCATTGATCACCCTCTACGTCCACTAGCCCCTTTGCTAGTAGCCTGGTTAACGGGTTTCCCCCTCTTTGCTTTTGAAAATCTTTATAATTTCCAAGAATCTCTTTTATCATTGCCGGATCTGTTATGTGTACTATAGGTATCGGTCCCACCCACGTAAAGCAATTCTTACCTGCCCATTATACATCATAACTTATCAAAAAGTGATATATCAAACACAAGGGCGGAATCAGAGGGGGGTCAAGAGGGTCCACTGACCCTCCATAGTACATTCACAAGTTTGTTGGATATTTATATTTAAAAATGAGATTTTTCTATACAAAATCTTAGTTTGGACCCTTTAGTTGTAGCCATTAAAGAATATAGCCTTATGATGAACCCTTCAAGAAGTCCAGGTTCAGGCTTCGGCTACTGTATTCAAACAAGAAATTCATATCTTTTGCTGTATGAAAAAACCTTAACCATATAGACAAATCTGTATATATGAGCAAGATTCTACAGCTAAACTGCTAAAAAATTTTATAAGACATATATACCATAAGTAGCAACAACTCTATGCATGAATGACAAAACTCGCGGCACGGTATCATCATTCAAGCTTATTGGTTTGACATGTGCTTCAGTTATCATCTTCAACATCTCCTTAACATCTCCATATAAGAACCTGTAGGAGCTTCCCTTGAGTCCTTGATCTCTCAGACACTTCTCCATCTTCTTAGGTTTCAACCAAACCCAATTGAAAAACCTCCATGCATATATCGTAACCACCATAGTCCCGACGACCTTCCCTACACTACCACCCACTCCAAACATGATTAGGCTTTTCTCTGTATATATTGGAAGCTAGATTTTGATGTCATGAGGAAGAAGGGAACGATGGTCTTTATTGATGGATAGCTTTCACTATAAGTCCCTAAGATTTGAGTATATTATCAAGGCTGCTCCACAAATGTTTGTTTTTATCCACAAACCAACAAAACGGGTGACGATTAATTAATAAAATATATTTGGTGGAGAGAACTCCCTAATAGTTGTCAATTGTCAATTTTCATGCTAATTTTTTTATTCCCTCATCCGTATTTCTTAATTTCGTCTATTATCACTTACATATATAAAAACATGTTGTAGAGTCTGGATTTTTTTATTTAGTCTTTTATATATACTTAGTCAGTTATCGTTGTAAGTAGATAGCATGTTGGTTTTGTTTATTTGTATGTTTGGGCCCAAGGCCTTATTTTGTTATGTCCATTAGGCCGTAAATAATATGAAATGAAGCATTGAAGTCTCCCACTATAAATAGTGGAGACTTCACATGCAAAACAGCTTTTCACAAAACATCCTTCTTATCCATCCATCTTACTATCTGTTCTTTCTTTCTAACTCACCTCCTCTTCTACCTTCAAGCAAATAAACCAAACATTCTAAGATTCGAGATCTAGGTTAACCACTAGTGATTTCTGCTAGCTAGTGGTCCATATTGGCTCGAGAACTTAGTTGTTAGATCCCTCATGGGACCTACACATGTTTAAACAAGATATAGATGTTTTAAATAAATATTGAGTGAATAAGCACATATTTTGGTTGATTTATTGATCATTGTATTATTTTTAGTCAAACTCATATCATTTAGTTGCACCGATGTGACAATGAAGGTGGAGAGAGCATAACAGTCGTTGCTTGCCAAACAAAAAGAGAGCGGATTTGGATTTTGTGTGTAATAAGCACATCGATAACTTGAATCCATGTATGGGAGATGCGGTTTTAGAAAGAAAAACGAGAAATTTTTAGACGGGGATGGCACGCCTACTTTTAGTTTGTTAGTTTATATCTTAGTTTTTTTTATAAATTTTAATATGTTTTCTTTTTAAGTTTTATTTTAAGTCTTGTATTATTTTTTTAAAAAAATAGTAGAATGTATTTTTAATTTATATTTATATTTATGTTTTTTAATTTAAAATAATTTAGTTAATTAAATTAAATGAAAAAAATTGGTTGAAAGATGGAATAGGATTGTTATGGAATGATTCCATTTGTTGTGGATGGATTGGGAATGTTGTAAGATGTTATAACGTGGTGCTGATATAGATGGAGTGTGAAAAAGTGGGATGACTTTCAGGGACGGACCTAGTTAAAAATTAGGGGTAATCTTCGTTACCCCTTAATTTTCGTCGGTAGTGCAAATTTATATTTTTTGGGTTGATTTTTGTATTTCGTTATCCGTGAAAAAAATATATATAATATTACCCTTATTTGTTTAAAGCCCAACCAAATTAAAAGGCTAAAATCAATTAAAGCCCAAACAAAGTTTAAAGCATAACCAAATTAAAACCCAAACCAAATAAAGTCATTGTTCATCGTTCCTTCGGTACTGGACCTCCACTCTGCAGCCAAGTTGCTAACGGCCAACGTTCACTCAGTCCCTTTTCTACTGTTCGACTTTTACCTGTTCAGTTTAGTTTAGATATTCTTCTGCTTTTATCTAAGGTTGTAACTGGTGATTTGTTTATATAAATTATTAACTCGGAATTGTTTACGAGCAATTGAATATTTAAATGATTGATTATGGTTTATTGGATAATGTAAATTTGGAATTGTAATTGTTCACTTGTTTAGGGATGTATAGGGTTTATTTCTACATTGGAATTGATTAGGAATTTAGAGTTTACGTGTAAATTGGAATTGATTGATTATGGGTTCTTATTGTTTAAATTTTGTTTATGCTAAAATTAGGGAATTTGAAAGATGAAACGACAAAGTCATATTAGCAATCTTTTTAAAGGAAAATTCCAAGAAAATAATGATATCGGTCCAGCACCAACTTCAAACAAAAAAATTTATTGTATGAATTACAATAAACAAAATTTTGGTTGTATGAAAAGCGAAAAAAAAATCATTTACATTATATGAAATGCGATAAAAAAAAATTTAAGTGTTACCTCTAAGATTTTGGTCTAGATCCGTCACTAATGCCTTCCAAAACCCTAAGAGAAGTCATAGGTTAGCATTAGAACATTTTGTCACCTCCATATTTAAGAATACAAGTAGAATTTTGCTATCAAGAAGTTAATTCGCATATTATACTGTCTTTGGAAGATTTTTATTTCTTTTGGTGTTCCATACTTCTATTATATATATTAAAAGAATGATTTAAACAATACACCCAACAAATTAGTTGAGTCAAAAGCATGATCATATGACAGATTATATACAAGGGTTAAAAGCTCCATAATATAAAGTTAATTAAGGTATTCTCTAAGACCACACAGCACCATACTCAAAGAGCAAATTAAACTTTAATCCTTTTTATGATAGTTAGATAATTTACCGGCCTTCTAAATCATCATGTTGTTTTTGGGTTCTTGTGTTTAATATCTGGAAGAATTGGTGACATTATCGAGCTGGGGGTCTCACCGGAAGCAGCCTCTCTATTCCTACGGGGTAGAGGTAAGGCTATCTGCATCTTATCCTCCTCAGACTCTACCATAGCTTTGCTATTGATGGAATATACTGAGTATGATGATGATGATGATAAATTAGTGACATTATTATTCATTTCGAACACTGGTTTTAATAGTATATATAATTTAATCAAAAAAGAAAAATGAAAAAAAAAATTATGATTTGTAGTTGATCAGCACAAGAAGTTCTGAATAAAATATAACCAACAAAAGCATTTAACCCCATGGTTTCACGTCACTTTGAGAAGTGCTAATTGCTAAGTCCTTGATTCTCGACTCCTGGGAGGTTTTACCACCCCTTTAAATATATTATTTATTAATTATTTTTTAAGTAAAATTAGGCGTGTACTGGATAATTAATTAGAGAGCATATTGTCACAAACTGCATATTTTAGCTCACTTTTTAAGACCAGCCTTTGACACCTTTTAAGATCAGTCTTTGACCCAACTATGATGTGATTGTGAAGCCAACAGTTGTGGAAAATACAAGATTGGTAACCAAGTAAACCTTTATTAATTACTAAAGAAAGTTACAAGGTGAATGCTATGAGTTTTGTGAGGTGAGTCACAAGCATGCGTCGCCTATTTATACAAGTGGCTACAGTATCTAGAGACTTCTTATGAGTTTTTTTACCAAACTAGTGTAGTTAGAAAAATTATTTATCAATTTAGTGTACTTTAAAAATTATTTACCAAAATGATGTTTTCCTTATAAACTTGTTTTAATCTCTCCTATTTTAATTAGATAAACCAAATTCTTAAATTAACATCTTTTTATTATAACGTTATCCACTAATTAATTATTTAAACACAAACTCCCTTTCCTAATCTGAGTTTAATACATAAAAAAGAACTCATTGATATCGCTATAACTATTTTTCATAAAAACTATGTGTGATAAAATAATCAAATTAACAATCTATTTATTTCATACACAGCCATAAATTTTCAAAGGTATTGGTTTAAGAAATGTAATATCATTTAAAAGTATTTTTATAACTTGCATTTGTTAATTTTTTGTTTAAGTTGGAATGTAGTTTTGTATTTTTTTTTCTTGAAGTTCCTGTATAAATTTTGTAGAAAACGAAATGAAGTTTTATTCACAATATAATATTCTTGATATCATAAGCTACAATGAATATCAGTACTATATTGGTGTTATGACGAGTCAAACTTATACCATCGGAACAACATCGTAGCCCAAAAAACAAAGAATTCTTTTAGTAGTTTGTTCGGATGACTAGTAACATCCCAAAATGTTATTGAACTCTACAAAATAACAGCAAAACAAATATCCTTTGTTTATATATTTTTAAAAATTCCATACAATATGAGATGTTACAAAAACCAAAATATAAATCTCAGTATCAGTTTGGTTTAGTTTGTAACAATACCAGTCATGCTGGCACTCGGCACCAGTACAATACTGGCATTCGGTTAAGCTTACGATACCAAAAAAGTTTCATTGTGAATAAAACTTCCTTTTTAACGAAATTTATACATGAACGTCGAGAAATTTTTTTACACATAACTACGTGTTTAGCCTTTACATTTTCTTTTTCTTTTTAATGTCAACGACTGCACGTTAGAAAACTTATTTTTAAGTGATGACTTTCTTTTTCTTTAACTAATACTGTTGAATATTTGTGTCTATTATGTATGAAATCAATTGATAATTAGTTTAATAATACCATGTACGAAGAAATGGTTATAGCTGCTATTACCTTGAGCGATAAAGAAAAAAGTGTTAATAGAGGATTCATGTTAAAATATAATATGTTAGTTTATAAAAATACTAGTTTTCGAACCCATGTATTACATGAGATTTATCAAACTATAAAATAAAAAAAAGTCATTTATTGTGATTCTCAAAATACTTATGAATTAATTTAATGTAGACTTAAAGGAAAAACAAATGGGTTAACGAAAATTACTAAAACAGCATGGTTTTAGAAACATCGGATGTAGATTTGCAAGAAATTTAAAAAATGTGCTAAAGTTGGGTAGTTGGTCAAGCTTCAAGTATGAAAATGACACTATGTTATAACCCGCTTGACAAATGATTTTAACCCATGATCCGTGGATAGCTAGAATGAATGAGATGAGAGATTAGAAATTAGAAGAAATGTAGGTTTGACACCTAAGGTTCAATATTTTTTTTATTAGCATTGTAAGATAAGATAAAATAAAATGTAAGATATATTTAAAAAGTTGTTAGTATAAAAGTTTGGTTTATCCGATTAAAATAAGAGAGAGAAAAACAAGTTTTTAAAAAACACCTATTTTGATAAACAGTTTTTAAACTACAGCAAATTGGTAAATATTTTTTATAACAACACTAGTTAGGTAAAAAGCTCGAATTTCTATTAAGACGAATATTAACAAATATATATATATATATATATATATTGATCGCTCTAATGAGCCCCCTTAGCCCAGATTTGTGTTGCATCTTCTAGACCTTTCCATGATAACATCTAGCCCTTAGGTTCTAGAGCGGGCTGCCCTAATATCTCACATCACTTAGACCAGATTTCCCTTGATATTTTCTAGCCCTTAATTTCCTGTTCATTTTATGTATTTCGTATATATTATAATATTCTAAGATGACTTGAGGCATTACCATACATGCATGGAACCACATAAGTAACACAAGTTAAATACTTAGATAGTGAAATTATGATACACAGACATTATTACATTATTTATCAACCAAAAGCCTGTAATATAGTTTTTCATCTCAATGGAAGAAGTTTGCAAACCACTAAATTTTATGCAAAGTCAAATGTGCACCAAACTGCGGTTGAAGAGTGATGATAGTGTACGGAGCATGTGAATATGATGGTGAGACCTCAAAAGAAAACCGTCTTAGAATCATAACAAGTGCCACTTTTGCTTCCAGCATAGCAAAATTCTGCCCGATACATACACGTGGACCCCCTCCGAACGGGATAAACGCAGCTTGTCCCTTGGTTACCTTTGACACACCTTGTGCGAACCTTTCTGGATTGAACTCCTTTACATCGTCACCCCAGATTTCAGGGTCATGATGTGAAAGCATTGTGTGCAACACAATGAATGTTCCACCTGGTAAATTCATTTTTCCCAATTCGGTTTCTTTGTGAATCATTCGTGGCATTGCTACCACAGGAGGATATAACCTAAGAACCTCTAGGAATATCATATTGATCTGCAAAACACAAATAATAAATATAAAGGAAAATAAAATGAATTGAGAGTATTCTTTCTAGAAAAAATTCAAATTAACGGAAAAACTTACAACTTTTAGTTGGTTTAATCCATCAACATTCGGCTTTCTATCTCCAAAAGCATTTAAAACTTCATCCCTAGCACGATCTTGCCAATTTATGTGGTGTCCTAACAAAATCATAGTCCAAACGAGTAGATTAGCCGTAGTTTCTTGGCCTGCAAAGTAGAATAGCTTACATTCTTCAATGACATCATCTATACTAAGTCCAAATTTATTATTTCCATGTTGTTTAATTTCTTTATAATTGGAATCCAAAAGTATGCCAAGGAGGTCGTCATTGCTATCTTTGCCCTCTTTCATTTCCGCCACTCGTTTATCGATAATGCCCTTCACCAAAAATTTTACTTCACGGGCAATCGCCTTTATCCTCTTGTTGCTTTTCGTTGGTAGAAATCTACTCAAAAGAATGAAGAAGGAATCATTAACTTTAATGTAAAGGTACATACTTGTCGGAAATATATACTCACCGTGTTCCAGGAATGTAGATAGATCGAGAAGCAGTTATAATTAGCTCGGCTTGTTCTCGTTGAAGTTCAAATATCTTTCTTCCTTCCACATAGCTACTACCGAACGCTGTTCGTGAAATTACATCAGCAGCCATTGTTTGGAGATGAGGCCACACATCCATTTCACATGAACTTTCTTCTTTCAATGTTTCTTCCCATTTGTTGATCATCTCATCACAACTCACATAAAAAGCCGAAACCATATGCTATAAAGAAACATTGTATATATTACCCAATTCGGATTAGTATGTGGTTTAGGATTCATCTAAGTATATTGTAGATGTGTTTCTTTTTTGGAACTCTTGTAGTTTAGGCAATTTGCATCATCATCATCATCATCATCATCGTACTCAGTATATCCCACCAATAGCAAAGCTATGGTAGGGTCTGAGGAGGGTAAGATGTAGGCAGCCTTACCTCTACCCCATAGTTTAGGCAATTTGCAATCTCCGCAAAGGAGCTCAGCAAGTTCAATTTTAGTGACAATCCGAACCCAACAGATTTTGTTGAAAGCCTGGTTCATTGTGGTAAAATCTATATGGAGATCGCTTATTACCCAAGCAACTTTACGAGTTCGCCTGACACACCAACGAATTAGAATTAAAAAAAAATCAAAGAACCCTAGAAATACTTAACTTCATTCAAAACCATCTATTAATTAATTTACTAACTTGACTTATTTATAGGTTAACGTCGACCAAATCTAGTAGCTAACAAAGAGCAAAACCTTAAGCTTTTCGACATGAAAGGCGGGATTGATGATCTTTCGGTGTTTCACCCATTGATCACCCTCGACGTCCACTAGCCCCTTCGCTAGTAGCCTGGTTAACGGGTTTCCCCCTCTTTGCTTTTGAAAATCTTCATAATTTCCAAGAATCTCTTTTATTATTGACGGATCTGTTATGTGTACTATAGGTATCGGCCCCGCCCATGTAAAACAATTCTTACCTGCCCATTATCCATCACAACTTATCAAAAAGTGATATATCAAATACAAGGGCAGAACCAAAAGGGGATCAAGAGGGTCCACTGACCCTCCATTCACAAGTTTGTTGGATATTTATATCTAAAAAATGAGATTTTTCTATACAAAACCGTAATTTAGACCCTTTAGTTGTAGCCATTAAAGAATATAGCCTTATGATGAACCCTTCAAGAAGTCCAGGTTCAGGCTTCAGCCACTGTATTAAAACAAGAAATTTATATCTTTTGTTGTATGAAAAAACCTTAACCATATAGATAAATCTGTATATATGAGCTAGATTCTACAACTAAACTGGTAAAAAAAAATTTGTAAGACATACCATAAGTAGCAACAACTCTATGCATGAATGACAAAACTCGCGGCACGGTATCATCATTCAAGCTTATTGGTTTGACATGTGCTTCAGTTATCATCTTCGCCATCTCCTTAACATCTCCAAATAAGAATCTGTAGGAGCTTCCCTTGAGTCCTTGATCTCTTAGACACTTCTCCATCTTCTTAGGTTTCAACCAAACCCAATTGAAAAACCTCCATGCATATACCACAACCACCGCAACCGCCACAATCCCAGCAGCCTTCCCTACACTACCACACTCTCCAAACATGCTTATGCTTTGCTGTATATTGGAAGAGCTAGATTTTGATGTTATGAGGAAGAATGGCATGATGGTCTTTAACTCTTTATTGATGGATAATTTTCACTATCAGTCCCTAAGATTTGAGTGTTTAACAAGGTTGCTCCACAAATATTTGTTTTTATCCACTCAACCTATGGCCAGCAGACAACCAACAAAAAGGGTGACGATTAATACAAAGCTAATAAAATATATGGCGGAGAGATCGAACTCCTTTAATAGTTTTCAATTTTCATGCTAATTATTTTATTCCCTCGTCCTTGTAAGTTGTATCTTTATTCCCTCATCCTGTTACATCATTTGTTATGTAATACTTTTACAAATCCTTCGAAAATTTAATTTCATCTCTAATCCTACAAATATCATTACCTTATTTGATTTTCATCTTATCACCTACCTAGTACGCATAATAAAACTTTTTTTTATAACTTTCGGCCAACTTTTTCATACGAACCAAGGCAAATCCAAAATGTTTAAACGGGATATAGATGCGTTCAATAAATATTGAGTGGCTAAGCACATTTTTTAGTTGATTTTGTCGATCATTATCAAAAGAAAAAAAAACATGTTTTATTTTTAGTCAAATTATAATTTTATATCATTTGGTTGCACCCCGTAACAATGTGATGATGAAAGTGAGAGTGTGAATTGCAAGGTTTTGAAAGAGATGGCAAATTAGAAACTGGAAAAGTAAAAAGGCAATGACTAAAAAAAACATTATAGTAGTCAAGTTATTCTAAAAGGGGAACAAAATAAGAAGAGTGAGAAGTACTAGTAGCCAAACAAAAAACCCTTAAAAAATTAATAAAAAAAGCCATAACTTAAAATTTAATAAAAAAAGAAAAATATAAAAATACAAAAATATTTTCGCCGTCTTTCTTGTTCTAAAAAAAAACAATGTTGAATGAAAAATATCATTGTGTCTTTTTGTTTATTATTGTATTTTATGTTTATTTTCGTCATTGATTGTGTTTTTTTTCCTCAGTATTGTGTCTTTTTTCTTGATATTGTGGTATATTACTCAACATTGTGTTATATTTTGTTCGGCATTGTGTTATATTTTGCGATCTATTGTATCTCTTCTAGTTATAATAGTATCTTTTGTTCATTTGCGTCACTGTGTCTTTTCCTCGTTTTGTTTTTTTGAACAAAAATGATTGGGGAAACAATTTAGTTTTTTAAATTTTTTCATTTTTTATTTATATTTTGAATTATGATTTTTTTATTATTTTTTTGAATTTATTTTGAAGGGTTTTTTTGTGGTCACAAATCAATCTCACAACTTCTCATTTTTGTCTCCCTTTATATTTTAACTTTACCAATTATTATAATATATATATATATAGGAGAAAGATATTTTGAGAACCACGTTGAGTTGTAAGAACTTAAGAACTCCCATTCTAGACCACACATTTAATTAAATGAATTGAAATATGTGGTTGAGATTAAATCTGGCAAAAAAGTCAAAGTATGAGAGAGAATAAATATGTAACTGATTACACTAACTTTTACGTCCGTTACACATGTGTAAAATGTCTACTCGGTGCGTAAAAAATTCTGTAATTTTTTTACGTATATGTAACCTACATATATTACGCATGTGTAAAAAAAATTCGAAAAAAAGAATCGTTACACTGAGTTCTTTCGAGTTTTCTCATTTAAAATCTCCCCTATATATATATATTAGTGTAATATGATTAACTTGTTGATCAATATTGTAATTATAATATGCATCAAATAATTCACTCCGGATCTCCAAATTTACACAATTCGCATACTAAGTTCTTTTCAAATTACTAATTTATCTGCTTGAATTGTCGGACGATCCACCAAAACAATTCAATCTAAAAGTGTCTTACATGACTTTAGATTATCCACTACTTAACCACAAAATTTCTCAACAATTATCGGTTGCGTATTTTGATGCAGATCAGAGTTATTTTCTCTTCATTACCATGTGGTTTTCCCCCTCATATGTTTTTCTCATGTTTCCACATCTATGCCTTCTGGTCTCAATCTTGCTTGGGTTTTGATCAGACCACCAGAACTAAAACTTTTGGGGAGTATCTCCATGTGGTGTGTTTCTGCTAGATGAAAGAGAAAGAGATTGAGAAAACGCCGACGACGACGTGGTGGGTAAACCAACGATGATGAAGGACAACGGCCTTGATCGGGGCATGATAGGTGGTGATGGTGACGACATCCGAAAGACAATGTTAAAGGGAGGGGGGGGGGGGGGGGAGATAGTGAGATTTATTATTGTTTTTTTCTTTTTAAATATGACTATCTAAAAAGATAGCTTTGCCATCATTTAACGTTAAAAAGTTAATCGACTTAGCAAAATGGATATAACTGATAATATTTGCAAAACTCAACGTTCTAAACGTAAAAAGAAACCTTTTGGATGAAACTAGCAAATGTGGCCAAATCTTAAGGACGGTTATAACATCTAACTCAAATTTTAAATAAATTTACGTATATAAAGAAACATCGAAATAAAAGAAGAAAAACAACTAGCTACAAAGATAAGCTATTTGGCCGGAGTTCTACTGTAGATAAGATAATGCTTATACAATGAAGTCCTTTAATCTACAAAACTTGTCACCTTAAGTCTTGCAACTGGAAAGAGGTTCTCCCTATTACCAACCTCCTACATGAAAAGCTTTAAAGTTATCAATGAATAAGTGTATAAGTAAAAGTAGATATACGATGGTGAAGAAGGTAGTGATACCTTGATCGGAGCTTCCTATTCATAATTTATATTGGTGAATGCCACTTTCACCAGGTAGGCCTCATTTTGTTCAGGGTAACCATCCTTTCAGGATTGACCTAGAGCTTGTCACATGAACTGGGCCATAAATCCGTTGACACATAAGGAAATCTTTAAACTACCATTCTATTGCGTGTCACGTCAAGTCAAATTTGGTGGGATATAAGTGACGGGTTGACACGTAAGGCGATCTTTGAACTACCCTTCTATTGCTTAATACACATAATTCGTAAATCGAAAGGAATATTTCTCTCCAAATCTCTCACATTCAACAAATAAGACAAAATTAGAGTAATTAGGGATGTCCAAATTGCTCATTGCTAGCTAGAAAATTGCTCAAAAAATGCTCGTTTGATTTCGCCTTGGTATGGAAATGAGCTGATTGGCTCGGCTTGGGTTGAAAACGAGTTGATTAGCTCAGTTTGGTTTGAAAACGAGTCAAGCATGAGAGAAGCCTCGCTCAGTTCGTTCATTCTACTCGAATTATTTTTAGCATGTGTATACACACATAAGTTTGAGACCCGCCTACTAAATGGGTAATTCTTGAAAATACAATATTTAATAAATAATCGATATACAAGAAACAATAAACATATTAAACACTATTAATGCACAGTCGTTGTACAATAGGGATGAGCTCGGTACCTGATGCTAGACTGTCGCTATCTAGTAAAAAACTATTAATTCAGTGTCCTAATCACCTAAGCTAGCTAGGGTAAGTAGGGTGTCGAACCACAAGGAGTATGTGGTCAGTGTGAAGTGAAATCAATTCCTAAACTTATGAAGTAACTTAGTTAACTGTGCTGATGACACTAGCCAATGGATTTGGGGTTTATAATAAACGAACAATTAATCAAGTATTCTATCAGTCAAACAAAGCAAATCACACCCGGGAATCCAAGTAAGCAACCTAACAGCAAACTCATGCAACTTAACAGATAAACTATCTTGTGTCAACTATAGACTGACTAACCGGTTAAACCTTAGGCATCCACGCTTGCTAATACATGACACTGGTTATCAAACGGTCCCTACCAGTGTGACTCAACTAAGGGCAAACGTATGCTTTCTCACAATTAACAGGCCAAAACAATCCTACGAGCAATTATTATAGCAACCGACAAACTAATCATTCTGATCGAAAAAAACCTAAACCGACTGATTGTACGGACATGCTAAACATCAATACTCATAGATTAACATTAAGATAATTACAATTAGTTGTTCTAGTACATGAGAAATAAACTGAAAGATTACAAACTATACATCCCGGGTATGACTCGAAGGGTCTAGCCGCGTCTCGGCATCTCTCGGTTTTCGATTACAATGTTATGGAACATGTATAAGGCCTTGAGATGATTGGAAGTGATGGTAGGCTGCTCTCCTTCTCTAAAAATGCTCTGGAAACTCCATTCTCTCGAGTTAGGTCGTCAAAACGTGATATAAACAAAAACCCTAACTTTCCCGACTGTGGGGACTATCTCGTTAGCGCGATGGTCTCCTCCCCTGGCCCATCGCGCTACGCAATGGACCAAACAATCAACAGATTAATTATATTAAAGGGGCATCGCGCTACCTTTAACACCCATCGCGCTACGCGATGGGCCGCTTCACTCAGCAGGTCCAAAATGTGTCTCGGTTCGCGTGCTGGACATCCCGGGTCTTCATTCCGTGCTCGTATAGGTCCAAATTAATCGCGTTAAGTACCTGTGACCTGAAACACAATAAACACGTATGAAGTACCAAAGTTCCTAGACTAAACTAATAAAACGACTAAGTTAACAAGTTAATATGTGTACAAATAAACCGAACATCAGTACCGTACCGGTACCGAAAACCCCAATCCCGAAATTCGCAAATATTCGGTACCGGTACCGGTACCGAAATGTTCGGTGGACAGTACCAGGACGGTACCGGTATTTAAGGTAAAATTCGGGAAATACCGGTACTGTACCGGTCCCGAAAACTCAAAACCTTGGTACCGATTTGATACCGACGGTACAAAATCGGTACCGGTACCATACCGATTTTTGCTCATCCCTATTGTACAATAGTATTTAAAACAACTTTAAAATAAAAGATTATTATAAATATCAAATATTTGAGAAAAAAAAGGAAGTAAATATTAATTAACAAATTTTGAAGCATAAATTTTAAGAATGGTGAATATTGTTTTACTATTTTAAATTTGTTAAAAATGGTGAGATTTAATGTGGAAGTGACAAGTGAGAAAACTTGTAACTTTTTATTAAAGAGTATAGATATAGATATAGATATAGATTGCATATACAAAACCTACAACTTTTTAAAGTTTTTAACTTTCCCTCTTTTATGTTGACTTCAAAGTTCAATTTTAAACTATAGCTACTCGTTTTACGTATGTTTTCTTGTTAACTTTTGAGTTATAATTTTAGAGTTGGATCATTGACATTTTGGAGTTTGAAGTGTTAAACTAATAACATAACATGTTAGAGTTTTAGAAATTAAAAGTTGACTTGAATGAAACCAACCAAAACCTAGTCGAACCAATCCGTTAGGTTTCAAACATATACATATCGCTCATTTCTCTAAAATCAAACCATTCAGTTCAGCTCCCTCGGTTTCAAACCTAACCAAGTATAAACAAGCCTGCGTTCTGTTTTGAAATAACATTTTCCAAACCTAGTGCAACAAAACATAACCAACACAAAACCATAAGGAAGTAAAGAGTAACATCTTCTTCACAAACCAGTGATATTATTATTATTATTATAATTATAGAGGCGCCGGAGCCATCTAGGGCAAAGCCATCCAAACGACGCCGTTGACGGTACCACCTGGCATGCAACCTGTCTTATAATCCAAACACAAGACCAAACATATTATGCCCACTATGTCTGCCGCTACACAAAATTCAAACCTTTCATTGGCCGAACAAATCAAACAACAAGCGAATGAAGCTTTCAAAGGTACCCAGCAAATTACAAAGCAACCCCAGTTCTTGGTTTGCTTAAATTTTGACTTTTTGACTGAAATTTGACTTTTTTTGCAGGTAATAAATTCTCGCAAGCGATTGATTTGTATACGAAAGCGATTGAATTGAACGGTGGGTGTGCTGTGTATTTGGCGAATCGAGCTTTTGCACATGCGAAATTGGAAGAGTATGGTAGTGTGATTCAGGATGCGTCTAAGGCTATTGAGATTGATCCTAAGTATTCAAAGGTGTGTGTGTGTGTTTTAATTTGATTTTAACGAGCCGAAACCGAGTTTGACTAGGCTTGAGCTAGGCTCATTTTGACTTATTAGTTGTTTTTTCAAGCTCGGGTTCGGCTCAGCTCGTTAGTTGTTTTTTCAAGCGTGGGCTCGGCTCGTTAGTTGTTTTTTCAAGCTCGGGTTCGGCTCATCATTTGTTTTTCAAGCTCGGGTTCGGCTCATCATTTGTTTTTCAAGCTCAGGTTTGGCTCAGCTCGTTAGTTGTTTTTTCAAGTGCGGGTTTGGCTCGTTAGTTGTTTTTCAAGCTCGGGTTCTGCTCATTAGTTGTTTTTTCAAGCTCGGGTTCGGCTCAGTTCGTTGTTTTTTCAAGCACGGGCTTGGCTCGTTAGTTGTTTTTTCAAGCTCGGGTTTGGCTCATTAGTGTTTTTCAAGCTCGGGTTCGGCTCCGCTCGTTAGTTGTTTTTTCAAGCTCGGGTTCGGCTCATTAGTTGTTTTTCAAGCGCGGGCTCAGCTCGCTAGTTGTTTTTTCAAGCTCGGGTTCGGCTTGTTAGTTGTTTTTCAAGCTCGGGTTCAGCTCAGCTCAGCTCGTTAGTTGTTTTGTCAAGCGCGGGTTTGGCTTGTTAGTTGTTTTTTCAAGCTCGGGTTCGGCTCAGCTCGTTAGTTGTTTTTTCAACTCGTTAGTTTTTTTTTCAAGCTCAGGTTCGGCTCATTAGTTGTTTTTCAAGCTTGGGTTCGGCTCAGCTCGTTAGTTGTTTTTTCAAGTGCGGGTTTGGCTCGTTAGTTGTTTTTCAAGCTCGGGTTCGGCTCAGCTCATTAGTTGTTTTTTTTAAGCTCGGGCTTGGCTCGTTAGTTGTTTTTTCAAGCTCGGGTTCGGCTCATTAGTTGTTTTTCAAGCCTGGGTTCGGCTCGTTAGTTGTTTTTTTTAAGCTCGGGTTCGGCTCGTTAGTTGTTTTTTCAAGCTCGGGTTCGGCTCATTAGTTGTTTTTCAAGCCTGGGTTCGGCTCGTTAGTTGTTTTTCAAGCTTGGGCTTGGCATTCATCAGTTAATTTATATATGTTTTTAATTATTTTTATATACTTTGATAAATAACTAATCATAAAACACTACATTCATCAACACTAAACCATTGTTCAAACACTAGTTAAACAACACAAACATTATCCCTTGATGGATCCTTAACTAAAATAAAAACCGTCTTCATTGGCAAATTTGGATACAAAAGCGTCTTCGTCGGCATGCTTGGAGAAAATAAGGTTGTCAACGGGATTGTGAAACCCGTCGACGTCGGCAAGAACATTCCAAAGACAGTCGCATACGACGGTTTTTGAATTATCCCAAAAGTTGCCTTTATCGACGGGTTTGTTTCAAATCTTGTTGGAGAAGATGGGTTACGAACACGTGGCTATTTATTATTGGTATTTCATAGACCGTCGTTGTGAATCCCAAGTCGTTGCATGCGACAGGTTTGTAAGGGACTTTTAAAGAACTTAAGAAAAAGTGAGGACATTTAAGGAGCCTCTCGCCTCTTAAAGGACATTTTGGGAATTTTCCCAAACTTTAAACGTATTCATTTATATCCATTTTTAATTGTTTGTATATATTTTAATAAAAACTTTAGACGTATTTAATAGTTAATTTATATACATTTTTAATTATTTATATGTATTTTGATAAAAACTTTAAACGAGCCTAAGCTCGGCTTGAGTTCGACTGGGGAATGTGAAACTAAATACATAGAAGTCTGATATGAGGTAAAACTTAAAAACACACTGGGCTTGTTAACGCTCGACAAGGCTAAACGAGCTTCCTGTACAAGGGTTGACCGCTCGAGCTCGGGTATGATAACTAAACAAGCTTTATTTGAGGCTTTTGCTCGGGTTGAGCTAAAAAAAACTTGGCTCGTTTCGAGGTTTTTATTGATCCGAGCTTGAGTAGCTCACGAGCGGCTTGGTTACACCCCTAGTTTTGAGGCGGAAAATTTTAATTATTTGGTGATGTTTTGGTACGTTTAGGGTTATTATCGGCGCGGTGCTGCGTATCTTTCAATGGGGAAGTTTAAAGAAGCACTCAAGGATTTTCAACAGGTTTGTGTTCCTTTACATTCATGAAAATATTATTATGCAATAGTACTTGAAGCACACTTGACTTTGGTGTTACTTGTGTTGGTGAAATAATGTATTGTTTGTTAATTTACACATTTAGGCTGCTTTAAGCTTTTATTTGCTTTTGTCTGATGAGATGATTTATGTTTTGTTTTGTGTATTTTAGCCTTTTGGGAGATGTAATTCTTGTTATTGGTTCACTAGCTTAGAATCCATGTACTACATGTGGCGGAAAATATTAATACATCTTAAGTCTTTATGAACATCTCATATGTGGAAAAATGTATTGATATACTAGCGATCTAAAAAAAGTTCGAAAGTATGTAAAATTTGATATATAATCGGGTTATTACTTACTACTTAATGTAATTTGACTTGCATTACTATTTGATTTAATACAAAGCATACTTTTTGAAACTTAGAAACTTCGGTAGCAAGGTATTAAAATTTAAAATCGTTTCTTGGGCAGCTAGCTTTTAAATTCGTATTTTGGGCAGAGGATTTATAGGAGTTATTAAATCGTATTTTGGGCAAGCTTTTAAATCGTTTCTTGTCAAAGGCATTATTAATGTGATATTGTTTATTAAAAAACATTATTTATTTACTTTGAACTCTAGATGTAGGAGATAATATCTCGATAAGATTTAGGTAGTTTATATTAGAATCTATTATTTAATGACGCCCTTTGTGTTACCATAATTAATATTATTCATTTCATCAATAAACTCAAGATCGCCTTTGCAATATAATCTGTTCATAAACTTGTACTGTGAATGGATTCTGAATGGTCTCTACCCCACACAACGCTTCAATATTTTGCTAATCATGATCGAATAAGTTCATACCTAAAAACTTCAACAAATGTAAGAGACTGCATAACGAAACAATATAATTTATATAATCTTGTCGTTTTGAATCATCAATTCGAGAATGTGGCATTGTTGATAAAAATGGTATAATTTAGATATCATCTGTAATCATTATGTTGAAAGAACTACAGAGGACAATTAGGTTGTATAATATTCAGCTGTCATGATAACTGTTCGGGTCGTTATTAGTATTTAACTTCTTAGATTGGGTTGGACTGTTGGGGTTGATTTAGATCTCTGTTACTTTTTTCTGTTAAATCTTGACGGCGTTTTTTTGGTTGATAACTAACGTATGTTTTTTTGGTTTACTCTTATATATAAAACCAGGTGAAAAGAATATCTCCGAATGATCCAGATGCTTCAAAGAAACTAAAGGAATGCGAAAAAGCTGTTATGAAGCTCAAGTTTGAAGAAGCAATTTCTGTACCTACTTCTGAACAACGCTCAGTAGCCGAGTCAATTGACTTCCGAACCATAGGTATAAATATTTATATTCATATTATATTGGCAGTTTTAATGGTTTACACTTTTTTCTATTTTCTGCAGTTGTTTGTATATCCAATATCTATGCTAGTATTAGTAGTATTTCTTAATTTTTAGTTATCAGCTTATCGTTTTATAGGAGTTTAACATAAAGTTATCACATTTAATTCAAAGCACAATTCTAGGAAAACTACAAGATTCAGTCTATGTGTCAAACATTAATGCCTATGCATTTTAATTGTCCTCTCCCTATTTTATCATTTTAGGGGCGGGCACCGGCTCATCGTATCATTCCTATCAGGTTACTGCTGCAGTGGCAGTAGCATTAATGGCTATATTGTTGCTGGTGGTTCGACCCATTGTAGCCACCGTGGTGGCATCTGCAGCAGTGTTAATATTCTTGGTGGTCAACAAGACCGGTTGGTGGGCTGGCTACAGTGATGGTTTCTTAACCAAGAGTCAAGTATTGAACATAGGTTTGACTTTAGTAAATATCATAAGAAATTATACATTTAAAATAATGAAATAGAACCTCTAAGACCGTAAAAACTTATCTGTAGATATGCTTAACTGTGTGTGCATTTTGGTGCTTTTGCTCTGCTTGCATTCTTCAAACGATGCGCTAAAAATGTCTTTATGACGAGGCTTTTTGATTTATATATATATATATTTTTTTGTGAATCTAGATGTGGAGCCACGATATGCTGGTGCAAGAATAGAAGGGGACGTTGTAACTTTAGACTTCGTGAAGAAAATGATGGATGACTTCAAGAATCAGAAATTGTTACACAAACGGTATGTGTAGCTCGGGAGTTTCTTTTAATAATATCACACTTCTCTGTATTTATTAACTTTTTAATATTGTTTGTGTTGTAGATACGCCTTCCAGATTGTTCTACAAACAAGAGAAATCTTAATGGCATTGCCATCGCTTGTTGACATAAACGTTCCAGACGGAAAGCACTTCACTGTTTGTGGTGACGTGCATGGTCAGGTAAATTTAAGGCGCAAACTTATACCATTCCATAATTGTTATTATTTTGTTAATAATCCACCTTTTTTTGGATGCAGTTTTTTGATCTGCTAAATATCTTTGAGCTCAACGGTCTCCCCTCTGAAGAAAATCCTTATTTGTTTAACGGTGACTTTGTTGACCGAGGATCATTTTCCGTCGAGGTTATTCTCACATTATTTGCATTCAAGTGCATGTCTCCGTCAGGTAAAAGACTCCCATCTGTTGTGTCACCTGTTATTACATTTTTGCTCTTTCAAACAATTGTGTTTTGACCTCTTTGACTTTTTCAGCTATACATCTTTCTCGTGGGAATCACGAGAGCAAAAGCATGAACAAGATTTATGGGTTTGAGGGTGAAGTCAGATCTAAGTTGAGCGATAAATTCGTGGAGTTATTTTCGGAAGTTTTCTGTTATTTACCATTAGCCCATGTTATAAATGAGAAGATATTTGTTGTACACGGTGGACTTTTTAGCACCGATGATGTCAAGCTCTCTGACATCAGAGCAATTGATCGGTTTTGTGAGCCCCCTGAAGAAGGTATGCTGTAATTTTGTATTTTTGTCTAGAGAAATGCATTTATTGACCGCTAATATTATATTATTATTTATGTTTTGTTATAGGTTTGATGTGTGAGATACTATGGAGTGATCCACAACCTAATCCTGGTAGAGGACCAAGCAAGCGTGGTGTAGGTCTCTCGTTCGGTGGAGATGTAACGAAACGGTTTTTAAAGGATAACAATTTAGGTAATCTTATATACTTTTTATCTTGAGTAAACTGCGGTTTTCGTCCCTATGGTTTGTCCAAATCTGCGGTTTTAGTCCAAAAGTTTCAAATTTGCGATCTTCGTTCTTGTGGTTTCATTTTACTTGCAATTAAACCCGATCCCACTAACCCCGTTAAGTTTGGTCGTTAAACCCATCAGCGTGCCCCTTGCGTGAGCGATAGTTTTGTCATTTTTCTCTCCAAATAAACCCAGGCCTAATTTGCAAGCCCCCTCACGTGATGGGTTGGGGTGTATTTGGGAAAAAAAGGACAAACGCTGATGTGTTTAACGGCCAGACTTAACGGGGCTAGTGGGGTTGGGTTTAATTGCAAGTAAAAAGAAACCACAGGGACGGAAATCGCAAATTTGAAACTTTTGGACTAAAACCGCAGATTTAGACAAACCATAGGGACAAAAACCGCAGTTCATTCTTTTATCTTTAAACTTTAAAAAAATTATGTGTTGCAATCGAATGACTGCATTCTTAATAATTTATTTCGTTTGTATTTCAGATTTAGTCCTGCGATCTCATGAGGTCAAAGACGAAGGTTATGAAATTGACCATGATGGTAAACTCATCACTGTTTTCTCTGCTCCAAACTACTGTGACCAGGTAAATTATATGGTTTATTTTCATACATTATAATTTGCGATTTTTATAATATATTTACGGTGGTTGCAGATGGGAAACAAAGGTGCTTTCATCCGATTTGAAGCTCCAACGATAGAGCCCAAGATCGTCACATTTTCAGCAGTGGTTAGTTTTCTTTTATAAACATATTCTCTTTTTTTGACCACGGGTCGGTATTTTTTATGTATTAAAAAATGTCATGTTTTTGCGAAACGTTCAGCCGCACCCTGATGTGAAGCCAATGGCGTACGCCAGCAATTTCCTGCGCATGTTTAATTAGCGTTGCCGAAATGGTGAAGTCGGGTCGGTTTCTCTAATCTACACAACTGCACATACTGCGTGAAACTCCTGATGTGTGTCTGTAACGTTGCATTCTTGTTAAAAGTGTATTTGTTTTCGATAGTTATGTAACAGCGAGACAACCGGGTGGCCTGATTTATGCTCTCCGGTATAATGTATTGCATGTTTAGTTTTAACTATGCACTTACCATTTTTATAGAAATTGCTTGTATCCTTTATTGTTGATTTGTGAAGAACAATAAAGAATTATTAGTGTTCATTGTCGTATTCGGTCGGTTTGATGAGAGTTTTTGGTTGAACTGCGAACTACAGTTTTAAGGAATGTTAAACTAAACAATTCAAGATTGTGTTGATCGGTCGAACTGGCCCTTTATACCTGCTTGATGGTTTAATGGTTTGGTTTTGACAATTTAAACTTATTTTTTAAATTTTTAAATCACTAATGGTGGGATACGGTACAAATTAAACTAATTGACTAACATACAAATGACTAGAGTAATTAATGTTTTGAACTAGAGTAATTATGTTATAAAAAAGAAAATAATGTAATAGTAATTACTCTAGTTGAACTAGATCAAAAATTATAGAGCAATAATAATTACTTAATGCTTATGTAATTACTCTAGTTATTTGTACTATGTATATTTTTACAATAAAAATCATTTATTTTGATCCAAACCCAAATCACTAATCTTTATTTGATGTAAAATAATAAAAGATGGTTTATGAACACTAGTGAGAATTGCTAAGTTCGGTACAAGACTTTTACATTTTTCTTTTTTCGAATGAACTTTTATAAACACAAAACCGCAACAAAGATACAATGAAACACGCCCTACCTCCACAAGCGGGGGAGAGAAAAGCAAGACTTTTACTTTTTAGGCTTTATAAATATTTAATATTCTAAGAGCATTTTCAATCCGTTTTCTAAAATTATGTGAGGGGGATTTGCAAATTATATGGTATGGTTATAAGTTGTTGTGAGTAAATGAGAGAAAAAAATTATATGAGAAAGTTAAATTTGAGGTTTTGCTGTAGATGCAGTATAATTTTTAAATATTTTCATAAAGTAGTTGTGAGTGAAAGAGAGAGAAAATATGATGATAAAGGTATAAAAAATATTATTTAATTAAACAGGAGAGAGAAAATATAGTGTTTTTTAGTGTAATTATATGATATATATGGATATAGGGTAGGCCGGGAATGCTCTAACATATTATAAACATTATGTTATTATTTTATATAAAAACACCCAATCCATGTATACAACCATTCACGGATCTAAAACACCTTTCATTTGATGGGATATTAGTGATTGGATTCTTTCACTTTCCCTACAAAAACACCATAAAAACACACTCCAAAAACCACACTCTCTCTTCCCCATAATGCATATTATTATTCTCCTCTTTGTTTGTACCACTACTATCATGCACCACCCACCACCATATCTCCGCAACCAACCACCCACAACCACCACTCACCGCCACCATGAACCCGTCCGAGCGACAAACCCTTTACGAAATAATGGAAACACTCTCGTCCGACCAACAATGGAGAACTAACTATCCGAACCCATGCACACCTTTCACTTCATGGGTCGACATCGAATGCAAACCATCCATTGCCGACTCCTACCTTCATGTCACACGGCTTGACTTCGGCACCCCTCCGAACCTGAATTGCAAGAAAAATGCTACATTCCCTCCACAAATATTCCAACTTCCTTACCTTCAATCAATAGTCTTCTTCCAATGTTTCACCAAAACCAAAACCATCATTTCAACCACAAAAACCATTCTTACATCATCATTGCAACAACTAAGTCTTAAAGCAAACCCTAGTCTTGTGGGCCCCACCCCTCCTCAAATATTCTCTCGTTTAACTTCACTTCAAATATTAACTATATCACAAACCAAGATCTCTGGCGGGATCCCATCAAAGATCTCAGAGCTGAGGTCACTTGTTCATCTTGACCTCAGCTATTACAATCTCACAGGTTCCATTCCGGTCCAGCTTTCGAAGCTAAAGAACCTAGTGGTACTTGACTTGAGTTACAACTCGCTCTCAGGTCAAGTCCCACACATGGTTGGACAACTGTCCATGCTTCAAAAGTTGGACTTGAGCACGAATATGCTCATATGAACCGTCCCACCCGGGATAGGTAAATTGAGTTCATTAGTCTTCATGGCACTAAGTCATAACAAGTTTCATGGGAAACCACCATCGGAATTGTCGAATTTAAAGGAATTGGAATATTTAATAATGGAAAACAACTCTATGCATACCGAACTCCCTACAGAGTTCGGTCAGCTTCCGAAGCTTCAAGAGCTTCGGGTAGCTAACTCGAACTACTTTGGCGAAATTCCCGCCAGTTTTTCTCTCCTTTCAAATTTAACCACATTATCTCTACAAAACAACCGGTTAACCGGACCCATTCCGACCGGTATAGCGAATCTTTCGAATGTTTATCATTTGAATTTGAGCAAGAACTTGTTAAGTGGAGAGATACCATTTGATACAAGTTTTTTAAAGAGGTTGGGGAAGAATTTGGATTTAAGTGGGAATGATGAGTTATGTTTGGATCCAATGCAAGCATATGATAATGTAAGACTTGGTGGTGTTGTGTGTAATGGAAGCTATGCACGTGTGGGTGGTAGTACTAGCATGAAGCCATTGAAGACATCTGAAGGTCGAGTGGTTGGGGTGAGTAGGACATGGACAGCTTTATTCATTGTGTTTGTTGTTTTAGGTGTGTTTGAATTCAAACATTGATATTTCTTTCATTGTATTAATTAATCAATCAATCCATCATTTTATTTACACTTTTTGTGTTGTGTTTATGTTTTGTATATACATGGTATTTAACCTTATATATAGTTTAATGAAATGATGTTAAAAAAAACATAAACAATATATCCATTTTTCTGAACGCGATATTACTCTGTAACAAAAAGACGAGTATGATATTAGGTGATACCGCATCATATCAAACACAACAAGCGTATTGATCATTTACCTGAATAACAAGTAAATATGCTTTACTTTTGTTTTTGTTTGTTTTTAGGTAATAAAATAATTAACTTATTAACTTACTTTAGTATTTATGTTTCGAAAGTATGATTGGGTAATAAAATTATATTACAAAGATAATATCAAGAATTGTATTTGTAAATTTTAATGGGTAATTTTTAATAAAATAATGAATAAACATGACAAATATGAATTAGTGTTGGCTCGTGTATGAGACTGAAATTACCAATGCTCTTCTCAAACCCGCCCCTTGTCATCACTAACGGGTTTATACATCTTAGAGCGTTCACGTTAGACGTATAAATATTAATTTTTCTACTTTTAAAACATTTTTAATTATTTAATTGAATTCACTAAAAACTTATATTAATTAAGTGCAACTATAAATATTAATTTATATTATATAACTGTAAAATAAAATAAATCACTTTAAATTGAAAAAACATAAACGTAAATTATATCTGTTCAAATTTAAATATTTAGTTTTGATTAAGATTCTACACATGTCTTCTAGTAAGGATCATCTATCTTTAAGCCAGCTCGTGCATAAAATTTTAACCAGTGAGTATTAAATACATACTCAAAACACACGTTAATTAACTATAAAGCTAGTGAGTTCACAACGAGTCATATAAGAAATCATTGGCAAAGTTTCAGTAGGTGTATCATGTATGTATGCATAAAACCTTGACTTGTTTGTAAGTTATATGTACGAGAGTTGGAATCCCCAAGTAATATTGTTGAAATAGTTGTATGTATTAGTCGTCTCACGCTTAAATAATGCGTGAGTCATAAAAAACAATTTTTTTTAAAAAGTCATTTTATTTATAAATAGTAATAATTTTTGTGTTTGAAAGTCACTCTAAGAGAACCAACTTTATTGATGAGAAATAGGAGAGGGTAAAGCCATAAATGATATGATGCGACAAAATAAGGTTTTGTTTGAAAAACGAATCCATTATTTAACACTGGTTTTTGTACGTAACATCTTCATTATTGGATTGGACGTCACGACGCTTGTTATATGCATACACACTCATACTAATTATTATACGGATTTTCTACTAATTATGTTTATTATACGGATTTTCTAGGGACACCGCCCAATTGCTAAAACACCGGTCTATACGTCGCGTATAGGTCTATACGCAACGTATAGGCCGGTGTTCTTAGAAGATCCAACCAATTTTGTCTTATTATGTTTTTTTTTATTTTTTTTCTTTGTTATTTTGTTGTTATTATTATTATTATCATTATATATTAATTAATTAATTATTTATTATTTAATATCCTTTCGGTGAAAAGCAGTTAATACATATATATATCAAAAATCTTTGTTAAATCTGTAAAAATAAAAGAAAAT
This sequence comes from Bidens hawaiensis, assembly GCF_021521415.1. NCBI lineage: Eukaryota > Viridiplantae > Streptophyta > Magnoliopsida > Asterales > Asteraceae > Bidens > Bidens hawaiensis. The sequence goes on from NW_027493229.1 coordinate 238,234, forward strand.
ACAACAACTAAAACATAAAATCTACGTGAAGTCCCCCATGTCCATGGCTATGTCGTCGTCGTGGCCCACGAGCCCCCCGAACGCGTTGCTAACGTCGGCGTCGTCCTCGCCCCTGCGCCTCGGCCCCGAACGGTCCGGGGCATCCACGTCGTCGCCTCGTTCGCGTCTCACGCCAGACGTGCTCGCCTCGTGATCAAAACTGGGGGGTGGTGGCGGTGGCGGTGGCACGGTGTACTGCTGTCCAGACAGCTCCGCTACCCGACTGGCAACAAGCCAGTCGATCTGGAGCGACATCTGGCTCATCCGCCAGTCCGTCTGGCGCGACATCCGCCTCATCTCCAACTCTAGGGCCTCCAACCTAGCGTCGGTGGCGGGACCCAGACGCGCCGCGCGATATGTGCGTGGAACGTGCTGCGTCGGCCCCTAACAACAAAACCCAGAAATACGCTTAATACGAAGTCGAATTAAAAGAAACGATAAAACGATAATATATTAAAACGTACCTGAGATGCGCCCGGATCCTCACGTCCGGCACCACCGTCGTCAGGATCCCCGCCAGCCCCCTCCCCCGCGTCAACAGGCTCATGTACAAGCTTCACCTCCGGTGCCGCGATCGGGGGAGGCTCGACTAAAGGCACTTGGACGTAAGGCGCATGTGCCCCCGCCCCGGTCACCAGTCGGTCCCGCGGGCCGTGGGGACCGGGGAACGAACAATGTGCATGTCGCCGCAACGCTGGCAGTCCAGCGGCAGGGAGGGGTCGGAGTGATACGCAGGCCGTCCACCAGGTCTCCATGGCCCAGAGATATCGCAAGCTGGGTGACGTGCCCGCCACCCATCAAGGACCTTCGTCCCTGCCTGAACTGGTAGGCGAAAAAATAGTATGCAAACTCCCTAGCGAGGTTGTAGTGCCTGTGAGTCAGCAGACACCTAAAAAAAACAGGTCGCGTAGGCTGCAGTGATCCGCGCCCTGATTGCAACCCGCAATGGACATCGCAATCAGCCTGTGAAGGTACCTGTGTAATATAAGATAATATAATTTATTAACAATAATAATAAAAATATTATATTATATTATATTATATTATATTATATTATATTATATTATATTACATTACATTACGTTATACTAAACAATAGAATACATTTTAAGAACGTACCTGTGCAGCGGGTCCCTAATAGACGTGACCTTGGAACTGGTGCCCAAGTTCCTATCCCCGAAGTCGTGATCGCTAATGGCCCGCCACCATACCTGCAGCTCGTCCTCCGGCATCTGGTGGATGCTCTCCGTGTATATCGGGCTGCGTACCTCCTGCGCAGTGTATAAGCCTAGAGCAACCGCGAACTCCTCCATCGAGAGATGGACGTCATGCCCGAACATGCGGAAGTAAACCTCCGACTGTGTCGTATCGGCGCCTGGCACCCTCATCTCAATCTTTGGCGTACCAGGCGCGCGAGGCCTGCAATAATATAATATAATATATTAAAAACATAACAATGTGGAGTAAACTTACGTAACGCGTATCGTGGAGTAAACCTCCAGTGTCAGCTCCCGGTGAGCTGATAGTGGCATACTGAAGCATCGGCTCCAGGGCGTATCCTGTCCAATGTACTCAGCCGCCCGCTGGTGCGTGTCACAGGACTCCAAAAATGACCAGGAAATAATCATGCTGGGAAACGGGTGCATCTGGCGTAGGCGAATGTATCATGTGTGGGCGTCCGAACCCTCAGCGAACTGCACATGAGGGTAGGTGAGCAACACGTTGTTGCCCTCGGGCCGCGGCTCCGCCCCTGGCCCTGGGCCCCGCGGCCCCGCCCCTCGCCCTGCCCGAGCTGCTCGAGCTCGTGCTCAATCTCGTCGTCCACAAACTATAATAAAAAATAATAATAATAATATTTATAATAATTATAATAAAAATATTAATAATAACAATAAATACTAATAATAAATATTATTAATAATATTTATAACAAATAATAAAAATATTAATAATAACAATAAATACTAATAATAAATATTATTAATAATATTTATATCAAATAATAATAATAATTATAACAATAATTATTATAATAAAAATATTAATAATAATAATAAATACTAGTAATAAATATTGATAATAAAATTTATAATAATATTAATAATAATATTTATAATAATATTAATAATAATAATAATATTATTATTATCAAAAATAAACAGAAAAAAAAATTATATCAGACGCGACGTATAGAGCTATACGCCGCGTCTGACAGTCCAGGTAAACCGACGGCCGGACTCCGGCCGACAGTTTTATCCATCCAAACAACATAATCAACATCATCGCATCATCAACAACACATATTAATCATCATGTTAACCTAATCATCATCACTAATATAATATTAAAAAATTACCTCCATATCGTGTCGGTGTCGGTGTCGGGTGAAATCTCGTCGGTTCGTTTGGTATTCTGGTCGCCGTCCGATATAGGCTCGTGTGTGAATGCTCGGTCGTTCGCGCGGGAGTTTTGAAATTTTAAAGTGGGCGTCTGAGCAGGCGTCTGCTGATAATATGGGGTCCTAGATGCCACGTATAGGCCTATACGTGGCGTCTTAGGCCTAAGTCTGGTAGCTGAGCAGACGTTTGCTGATATAAGGGGTCCTAGACGCCACGTATAGTCCTATACGTGGCGTCTTAGGCCTATTATTTTTATTTAATTATCATTATTTATTAGTATTTATTATTTATTAGTTATTAATATTAATATTAATATTAATTTGTTATTTAGTTATTATTTATTTTTTTTTTATATTATTTTTTTGTTAATATTAATATTAGTTTGTTATTTATTATTATTAAAATTATTGTTATTTATTATTTAATATTTATTATTATTATTATAGACTTTTTTGTCCATTGATAATATGTCTTCTATAAGCTGTCTAGATCTACGTTAGAGGATTCTCTTTGCCAACCCTGGCGTATGTCTTCGTACTCCTTCAAACGTTGTCCGGACCGTGTTTTCCATTCGAGCGCAGCCGGTACGACGCTTATTTCCTAATTAGGGTTTGGCCTAGGCATTGGGAAATCCCCTACCAGGTTTATATATATCCAGTGATCACCTGCCCAGTTAGCGATGCCTATAACCTGTGGATCCGGAACCAAGTCACGACCGATTCTCAATGGGAAGTAAGATTCAGTCTGATTGCCAACTAGGTTGACTAACACACACGCGTATATCTGAGCAGCCACGTGCCCGTGACCAGGTAAGCTGAACAACCGACTCGGCGGCGCCGGTTTGACCGTGTTGTAGTACGGAATGCTGGAATGAACCCAGCCTTACAATCTGTCATCCTCTTTGTTAAACATCGCCCTCCACCACCCTTCGTTCGTTTCCAGCTCGTTCTGCATCGCCCGCATAATATCCGGCCAAACTTTCTCATGTATCCCCAAACCCACTGCAATTAATCGAAAACCACAGTTAACATCTGGGCGTACGTTTTTGATGTCTGCGACGAACGGCTGGGCCCAGCTAAGAATGACGCTCCTAAACGTTTCTATCGCCGGTACTTGCGCAGGCGAAACCATCAAAGGAAACCCGAGGTGAGCTCCCGTAGGTCGTCCACGAGGAGTTTTAAACCGCGACGCTGACTGGGACAACGAACGATTCAGCGAGGATGGGGTGGGGTTTTCTTGGCTGGGCCCCTGTGACGAGGATGGGTTGTAGGAGCTGTGTCTGGGGAGATCTGGAGCGGGGGTGTATGCGCTGTGCCTCGGGGGATCTGGTTTTTTGGGACGCCCCCGAGGATCCTCTCTTTTTTCTGGCTCCTTCTTTTTATATCTCCCTGGAATAGCAGACAAGAGTCTGGCGAAAAAACTTTTCTTTTGATTAGGGTCATCTATGGACGATAGCGTATCTGTGATGTCCCGTAGACCTGCTGCGTAGTCTGGCTCTTCGTTCGACGGACAGGCTGGATCAAAATTAAGCCTCCTTCAGAACGGGTCAACATCCTTTATTGGGATACACGTGTCGTTAACTATGTATCCCTCAATCCGACAGGCACATGGCAACCCCGAAGACGAATACAAATGGTGGTCGCATGAAGCGCCGCCGTCACGCATCTTGTGTATCAACCCATACTCGTTCACAAGTAGACTCAGAGCGTGAATCGACACCCTGTTTATTAGCTTCTTCAACCAGACGTGTTGTCGATGTCTTTCCATGACCTTCTAGCGGGAGGCTTCAAAAGATTTACCGATTTCTTTCATCTGCGAGTTGACCATTTTAAGGATTTGCCTGGCAATTGTGTCGAGCGAGTTGTTGCTTCCATTGAGGTACCTTTCAGATTTGCGTGCTGGCTCTCAACTCGGTTCGTCATAGTTTCGACGTTCGTCGATCCAGCAGGCTACAAAATTGTGTTTGTATGGATCCAGCCAGCTCTTGCGAATGTATTGCCAGACCTCTGAAAAATAAAAGGAAACGTTATTAACACGTATGTTTAGGCTATTAAAAACTGTCAGGTGATACGAAGGACTCACCGGCTCTATCGTCCTGTATCAAATGACGCTCCATGTTGAGGCGACGGTGGTCGTACTCCTGAATCGTCGGCAACTGATACAGGACCTTCCACCAGTACGCAAAGTCCGTCCCCATTTCCGTGCTATATAGGCCCTTAAATTTTCTCCTTATATTCTCGGATATGTGCCACCTGCATAAATTTTTGGTGGCATTAGGGAAGACCGCGTCGCATGCGTTCATGAGGGCCTGGTCCGCATCAGTGAGGATCACGCGTGGCTCCATGCAGTCGTAGAGCATTTGTTTAAGTTTCTCCAGAGCCCAGCCGAAGTTCCTCTGCCGTTCCCTGATCGCAAACGCAGCGGCGATACAAAACGACTGTGATGTCAAGGTCACACCGATAAACTGAACCAACGGTCAGTCGTACATGTTGATGTTGTACGTCGTGTTAACCATCAGCACCTCGGGGAACGCACGCCACATCTTATGCGAATTACTATGATAGAAGAAAATTTCCTCCGTCCTGTCTTCGGTATCACTCTCCCGGGTATAGAACGTGAAACCGTTGCCTGCGAGAAAGTTTTCTAGTGCCTACATTGGATGAAATAAAACTTTGCTAAATATTACAAGCACGAAAAGCACACATTAAAACTACAAGTGTTTTGAACTACCTTCATAGGGGTGTCGCCTAGTAGCCCATCCCTCCTAATCTTGGCGGTGTGGTTGTATATATCTTTTAATACAGGTTGCACACCGGGAAACTTTTCGCGGAGGGCTGCTTCGATTTCTTGCGGCTTCACGTCGGCCCTATGTAAACTCTCAACCATATCCAGCTGGTCGGTGTTCATTTTTCTAAAAGACGCACACCCCTCCTCGAATTCAACGGGATCGTGGCTGTGAGTCTCGTTTATCACTTGAACCCTCCAACATGCACCCCTCGAGTCGTACCTGCCCAGGATCTTAAGTTGGAAGCATTGATGGGTCTAGGGGTGGCATGTCGAAAGTGTTCACAATCTTTTCTTAAATTTTAATAGTCGAGGGAAAAATAGTCAATTGTCAAATCCCGAACCTTTATTTCCAAAAATGCCCTTGAAAATAATTTTGAAACCTGAATCATGTTTAAAATTCTAATTTCATCCGTTTGACATTTTCAAGTCAACACTTTGAGCCCATAACAAATTTGATGATAAATCTATTGCATTCTCAAACTTTTAAAAATACTCAGATTTCCCATTTTTGCGCTGTAACAAATTTTGATCATAAATGTAGTTAACTTATACCAAACAATCTATTTACCAAATTTTGACCTATAAAAATCAAATTTAAGTTCCACAAAAAAATCCGGAACAATCCTTTATAAAAATACTAAGATTAAATATGATTAACTTTGTTATGTCTGAAAGTGATTGGTATATACTATCCTTACATTTTAACATATATATAGTGTACTAAATTAACCAAAAAATAAATGTATATATTTAAAGCATAGATTTATAATTTATAAATTTATATGACTATTTACAATAATAATAATAGATAAATTGATTGATTTTAAAAAAAATGGATTGACTTTTAAGCATATATTTATAATTTAATGATTAAAAAAATAACTTTGTAAAATGAAAGCGTATTCGAGTTTTGTTTTTCTTTACAATCTTTTACAATATACATAGTACAAAATATAATATGTTAATGATAACATTTTAAATTATATTGTTTTCAATATTTGACAAACATGGTTTGTTGTTAATTTTTGGATTTCACCAAGTATTTTGGAATATATAGTAAAAGAATATGTAAATATTTATGTTTATACAAATGTAAAGATATAACATAAATAAAGTATTAAAGAAAAGTGAATAATTATTGATCTATTACATATATTAAGGTTAATTAAGATATTTGTTTTGGAAGGAAAAGAATTGTGATAATTAACCAAAAAATAACAAATGCCCATAATTATTTTACTTTATTAGAATAGGTAGATAGATTATACTTCATACTTCAATTAAAAAAAAGTACATCCTCGTTTCTAAATACTTTCCTTAGAAAAAGGAAAAAAAACTCAACTTAACATCAGTTTATCCTTGCAAGTTGCACCATTAACTTGAAAAACTAAAAAGAAATATATATATATATATATACATACAAATATTAAGAGGATACTAAGGATAAAGTTAATAAATTATAATATCAGGCTTTAATTATGTAAATTTTGTATTTAGATAAAGGGGGTTGATGCTAAATTGTCGCTATCTAGTCAAAAACTATTAATTCAGTGTTCCTAATCACATAAGCAAGCTAGGGTAAGTAGGGTGTCGAATCACGAGGAGTATGTGGTCAGTGTAAAGTATAAACGATTCCTAACATTATGAAGTAATTAAATTAAAGTGCTGATCACACTAGCAAACAATAATACTGATTAAACAATTAAACAACTTTCAAACAGTTAACAAAGACAAATCACACCCGAGAATCCAAGTATGTAACCTAACAGCAAACTCATGCAACTTAACAGATAAACTATCCCGTGTCAACTACAGACTGACTAACGGTTAAACCTTAGGCATCCACGCTCGCTAACACACGGCACTGGTTATCAAACGGTCCCTGCCAGTGTGACTCAACTAAGGGCAAACGTATGCTTTCTTGCAATTAACACGTCAAAACAATCCTACAAGTAATTATCATAGCAACTGGCACACTAATCGTTCTGATCGAAATACACCTAAACTGACGTTGTGCACAATCATACTAGACATCAATACTCATAGATTAACATCAAAGATATTTACAATCAATTCGTTCTTAATACATAAGAAAAACTGAAAGATACAATACTCTACATCCCGGGTATGACTCGAAGGATCTAGCCGCGTCTCGGCATCTCTCGGGCTTCGGTTATGATGTTATGGAACATATATGAGGCCTTGAGATGATTGGAAGTGATGGTAGCTCTCCTTGCTGCTCAGAAAATCGCCTGGAAGGTGAAGAATCCCGTCTAGGGTCGTCAAGATGTAATATAAAACAAAACCCTAACTTTCACGATTTTGGGGACCATCGCGTAGCGCGATGGTCTCCTCTCCTGGTCCATCGCGCTACGCGATGGACCAAAGTCAACGCCGAACATAATGAAGGGCATCGCGTAGCGCGATGCCATGTCTTCCACACCCATCGCGCTACGCGATGGGTCATTTCACTCAGCAAATCCATATTAATGTCTCGGTTTGCATGCTGGACATCCCGGGTCTTCATTCCATGCTCGTACAGGCCCAAATTAAGCGCGTTTAGTACATGTAACCTGAAACACAATAAACATGTATGAAGTACCAAAGTTACTAAACTAAACGATTAAAACGACTAAGTTAGCAAACTAAAATATGTACAAATAGACCGAACATCACATCCCCACACTTATCTTTTGCTTGCCCTCAAGCAAAACTTAAAGTAAACATTAACCGCCATCATAGGTCAACCAATTATCACCATTAATACTAGGAAGGTTTAAGGTCATACCCAATTTCCCATACTGACACTTTCTAGATTGACAACCCACAAATCAAGTTAATGCTACAATAAAACTATAGAATCGCCCAGACAAGTGTACTTTGTTTCCGGTTAGGGCATACATGTTCACACCCCTCACACTACCAACACTCCACTCGGTTTAATATCCGGACTGACAAAAGATGTGCCAGTATATGTCTCTGCCCTCAAAATACCTAATATGAGTTACAACTTAATATGCTTGCAGGTCAGTCTTATCTCCACCCATTAACCACTGGTTGCATAAATACTCGGACTAAGGTTTTGCTGAGGCTTAGGTTCGGGTGCGGATTAGGCATATTTAGTGACTCAGGTGGATGAACCCAGTTAAACAAACCAATATACAGACTCACGAATACAAACGAACTAGATATAAAATTAACTGCTATTTACATACTCAACTGCTAATAACAACTGAAATACTGAACTGATAACTTCTTTTTGTCTTTTTGCTGATTTTTCGATTTTATTTTTTTTATCAATAAAAACTGAAATGACTAATAATTACAACTCAAAACTTGACAACTTTACAACTCGTCTGACTAAGTACAACTCGATATATATACAACTCGATAACGAACTGGAGTTCATCACACAGGTAAAAATAAAATAAAGGCCAAGGCTGAAATGGTGTGTAATGTTCAGTTTAACAAACGAAAACGGAATATGGTCCAAACGGGCTCCTAGGGGATAATGTCGGGTAAGGAATTTATTTAGTAAGGAAAACATGTACGGAACGGGTTTTCTAAAGTCCTAATCTCCATACAGGTGGTGGTATTAAGATCTCGAAAAGCATGTGACAAGCAAGTTCTAATTCTGTAAAACATACCAGTTTCCCTCAATAAATGACAAGACATGTTTTATATATATTATATAATATGTGTATTAAGTATAGGGGATAATCTCACAATATGTCTGGAAATATGGGCTGCCAATATGAAACATGTATACCCGTCCCCTTGACTCGTTATCCCGGCCTCAACGATTCCATTTTCCAACTTCTCATTTTAAAAACATTTGTCGGGAAAACTATCGAGAAGCTAAAAAACCAACCATGACCAAAAACCTCTAACTTAGCATTAATAGTAATAAGTGACAGTTAATAACTTAAGTTTCTAAATACTGTTCGAGGTACTATCGGGCTAAAAATTTCAATTTTCCCCCCATCCTCACACTTGAGGTTGACATTGTACTCAATGTTAAAATAATAAAACAATTAATAAACATTTAGGGACGGGGTTGAACTGACAGTTTAACTACTTAAAAACTCGGGGAACAAATGTGATGGGTTTACACAAATTATACAATTACATTTCTAACAACTAAAATATAAATAACAAAATAGTTTATGAAACTGAAATCACCTGATAATAAAGACAATGCTATGCTAAACTCGGCCCACAACTCTCAACACACTCGTGACACACGTCTCCATCACTGATCAATTCTGTCTAACCAAATCTGCACAAATCTCGAGACATGTATAAGCAACCACTCACAAGTATAAGACTTAGGTCTTTCGAGAGTTAATATTATTATTATATTATAAAAATCATTACCGAGCCGAGTTAGTCAGTTTCATAAAAAAAAATTTGTTAATTAATTAAAAATAATAAAAGACCTAACTCATTTTCGTAGGAATCACTGTTGCATTTAGCGTATGAAACAAGCCCTTTAAACCCCCCGGTAGCCCGGGTGGACGAGTGAGGTCTCGTGAGGGTTTATAGTGAACACACCCACAAAGTTCCAAAAACAACACAAACATATATACAACAATACAAATATACAAATCAAATGCAGCAGACAAACATCACAAGATATATAGGGGAGAGAGAAAGGAAGATGGTGAAGCGGTGGTGGAATATATAAATATATATTATATTATTATATTTTATTTATTAATAATATTATTATTATTATTATTTACTTATTTATTTTTTATTTTATTTTATTTTTTGGATGATCCACGACCCATCGCGTAGCGCGATGGGTCCAGCAAGCATGGGTCGTGCTACGCGACCCAAATAGGTCAGATTAGGGTTTGACCACCATCGCGTGCGGTGGTCAAACCCTAATCTGACCTATTTGGGTCGCGTAGCACGACCCATGCTTGCTGGACCCATCGCGCTACGCGATGGGTCGTGGATCATCCAAAAAATAAAATAAAATAAAAAATAAATAAATAAATAATAATAATAATAATAATAATAATATTAATAAATAAAATATAATAATATAATATGACCACCATCGCGTAGCGCGATGGTGGCTGGTCTGGCGTCGTCGTGCTACGCGATGACGTCAGATGTCTGGGATGCCAAGTCAACCATCGCGTAGCGCGATGGTTGACCTTCAAGGGACATCGCGTAGCGCGATGGTCCCCAGAGAACAGAAACTTTTTGCCATTTTTGCGTCGGGCATTTTCCGACCCGGTCACTTTTCGACATCCCGACATCACCCTGAACACGTTTCCGAAGTCGGAATTTGCAATACTTACATGGAAAGCCATGAAATTAACCAATTACTTACCGAACCTCCAAGACGCACACTGCACCAAAAGCCTCCCCACACTTAAGATATGCTGCACAGAACTCGAGACCAAAGTCAAACAACGACTCAACGAAAAGAAAATAAAATGGAACACACTTACAACCCCGGGTTGCCTCCCGGTCAGCGCTGAATTGCATGTCTACATCTCGACAATGCCTCGAATGCCTCAAGTATTTTCATAAGCCGATGAGGTCACCATGGAACTCATCAATTCCTTTTCTCTCCTTCCCATCCTTGCTGTCGGTTTCTCACCATCTTTCATCTTAATGACTCTCTCATTCCATCCTTTTCTCTTCATGCTACTTTTCAGCTCGTTCCTGTCAGTTACAAAACATCCCTCTCTTGTATGACTTGTGCATGATGGTACACACTTGTCAACAAGAGGGTTAATAGCATTTTCAAACAATAATAACCACTTAACACGGTTCCCACACTTAATGCCAAAAATCCCTCAGCACAATCAATTACCGCATGTGCTATTGCAAGGAATGGCCTACCCAGTATGACTTCAGATTATTTAATATTACCCTTAGCATAATCAAGTACAAGGAAGTCAACTGGGTAACTAAATTCATCCACTTGAACCATTACATTAGTGACCATGCCCCGGGCTTGTGTATAAGTTTGATTCGCCAACACCACGGTGGTGTTTACTCTTTCTAACGTGCCAAACTCATACGATCATATAAACTGCCGGCCATGACACTAACACAAGCTCCAAGATCTAGAACTGCCCGATCAGTTTTAAAATCTCCAATTTGAATAGATAAAAATGGCACTCCCGGGTCTTGGAGTTTACTTGAGGTGGTATTATCCTCCACCTCCTCATCATCCGTATTGGTCAATTTGGCATTTAAACATTTTTCACAAGTGCAATTTTCACAAAAAGTTGATTCATTAGAGTTCGATTTCAATTCATTTTGAAAAATTGTTTCCTTTTGACCAACAAATTCATTCTCATCACCAACATCCTTCACCACCGCCTCAACAAACTGCGATGGTGACTCAACTTCAACACAGGTAATTTCAAAATGAGGTACAAGACTTACCGCGTTAATGTGCACACTATTACCTTTCTTAGAGATTGAACTAGCATGTTGCGGGTTTACTGTGGTGTCGCTCGGTAACTGACCTGCGTTTTTTTGAAATCTCGCCACATCTGCTACGAGCTGACCGATTTATTTCGCCATAGCCTCTTCAGACTTATCCCTCAACTCAAACTGTCTCTGCGTTTCCTTCTGATTATCTGTCACAAGCTTCAACAACGCATCGAGTTTTGAATGTATTGACTCATCTGAATTTCCCAAACTACCCTTCTGCTGGTCCTGATTCTGATTACCTGACGAACTGTTACCCCGATAACTATCTCTGTTACATCCTTGACTGTTATACTGACTGTACGAACCACCCTGTCGGTAGCTGTTATGCTGTCGGTTATGACTGGACCCCTGAAAGTTCGGGTTCGACGCGTTCCCGTATTTGAAATTCGGGTGATTCCTTAGGCCCGGGTGATAAGTGTTCGAATTGAATCCTTGGCCCTTGGACTCCCCGTACGCGTAACTGACTTCCTCCTCATCGGTATACTTGTCATCATCAACCCCGGGGCAATCTTCAACCTTATGCTACTCACCACAATCTGAACAGACCGGGAATTTTACCTCGACTTTACCAACCTCCTTCTTTTTCTCTTTCCAATAACCCGCGAGTTCCCGTTCCAACTCTGCAATTCTATCTGACACGCTCGAGGCTGATTTAACTGTTCGGGTGACCCCGACTTTTCGTCTTCGTTCAGCTGCTGCTTCTGACTTTGAATCGTCACACATAAACTCAAGGAAATCCCAATCATCCTCTTCTGGTTGGTTAAACAACATCCCATTACATGACGATTTCAAATACTTTCTGTCATCGCAAGTCAACCCGTCAACAAAACACTTCACTAACTCCCACAACTCAATCTGGTGGTGCGGGCATTTCCTGATCATCTCCTTATAACTAATAAATGCCTCATGAAATAACTCACCCGGTGGCTGTGCAAAATGTCGAATCTCCATCCGGGCTTCGTTAGTCTTCGACTGCGAATAATACTCGTTAAAGAAAACCTACTGCATCTTGGTCCAGCTCTCAATACTGTGCATCGGTAGCGAGTTGAACAAGTGTTTTGCCTTGTCTTTTAATGAAAACTGGAACAACCGCAACCGAACCTCATCCTGATCATAAGTACCATCACCAATAGACCCGCAAATAGCTGAAAAATCTGATAAGTGTGAATACGGGTCTTCTGATCCCAGTCGGTGAAAATGGGGAACTATGTTGATGTAGGACGGACGGGATTTAAATGTTGGCTGTCCCTGAACACGCACCTGTGGGACAACGGTGATGCACCATCTGAAATAGCCGGTCTGAACCGACTGTTAATACCCTGAACTGGAGGCTTGTAATTCCTTTGCCTGGCCCTCGGTTCCTCAAAACCTCCCCGATTGACCTGAATCGGCTGTCTCTGTTCCTTCCGATATCTTCCTATGCCACCTCGATCAAGATTCCTGTTCCTCCACCTGTTACCTCTCACCCTAACTGGTTCCTCAACCTCATCAACCTATTCAACACGCAAACCCGCATTTTCATTTCTCGACCCAAATTCCTCCTCATCTCCCTCTTCTTCGTCTTCAGTGTGAATACTGACATGGTCAAAATCTTGAATAATCGGCTGTCGGTGACGAGGGGTATTGTTTGGGGCTGATGGCCCGGGTCTGTCATGGTTTCGGTTTCTGGAGTGTCTGGCTGAATTTTGGTGTTGTTGATTGATGTGTATTGGTGGTGGTAGGTCATTAGTTGGTGGGTTTTGATTATTCGGTGGGTTTGGTTCGGGTAGGAAATCATTAATTTCGGGTGGTGGGTCTTGGTTTTGATTTTGGTTCTGGTTCTGACCTTCCATATCCGGCTGTCTGATATGAGCTCGGTTCAGCCGAGCTAACCGTTCGATTTCTGGCTCGTAAATCAATGGGGACCGTCTCCCTAAATGGCGGGTGTGCATAAACCTGCTACCTGAACAAATAACACACCCTGCGTAAAATGGGAAAATAAAACTAAACTAAAATTAAAAACAAAAACTAAATTAAACTAAGAAATCAATTAACACAAAACACTAAGCACACTAACTCCCCGACAACGGCGCCATTTTGATGCTAGACTGTCTTTATCTAGTAAAAAACTATTAATTTAGTGTTCCTAATCAACTAAGAAAGCTAGGGTAAGTAGGGTGTCGAACCACGAGGAGTATGTGGTCAGTGTAAAGTATAAACGATTCCTAACATTATGAAGTAATTAAATTAAAGTGCTGATCACACTAGCAAACAATAATACTGATTAAACAATTAAACAACTTTCAAACAGTTAACAAAGACAAATCACACCCGAGAATCCAAGTATGTAACCTAATAGCAAACTCATGCAACTTAACAGATAAACTATCACGTGTCAACTACAGACTGACTAACCGGTTAAACCTTAGGCATCCACGCTCGCTAACACACGGCACTGGTTATCAAACGGTCCCTGCCAGTGTGACTCAACTAAGGGCAAACGTATGCTTTCTTGCAATTAACAGGTCAAAACAATCCTACAAGTAATTATCATAGCAACTGGCACACTAATCGTTCTGATCGAAATAAACCTAAACTGACGTTGTGCACAATCATACTAGACATCAATACTCATAGATTAACATCAAAGATAGTTACAATCAATTCGTTCTTAATACATGAGAAAAACTGAAAGATACAATACTCTACATCCCGGGTATGACTCGAAGGATCTAGCCGCATCTCGGCATCTCTCGGGCTTCGATTATGATGTTATGGAACATATATGAGGCCTTGAGATGATTGGAAGTGATGGTAGCTCTCCTTGCTGCTCAGAAAATCGCCTGGAAGGTGAAGAATCCCGTCTAGGGTCGTCAAGATGTAATATAAAACAAAACCCTAACTTTCACGATTTTGGGGACCATAGCGTAGCGCGATGGTCTCCTCTCCTGGTCCATCGCGCTACTCGATGGACCAAAGTCAACGCAGAACATAATGAAGGGCATCGCGTAGCGCGATGCCATGTCTTCCACACCCATCGCGCTACGCGATAGGTCACTTACCTCAGCAAATCCATATTAATGTCTCGGTTTGCGTGCTGGACATCCCGGGTCTTCATTCCATGCTCGTACATGCCCAAATTAAGCGCGTTAAGTACCTGTGACCTGAAACACAATAAACATGTATGAAGTACCAAAGTTCCTAAACTAAACGATTAAAACGACTAAGTTAGCAAACTAAAATATATACAAATAGACCGAACATCAAGGGTGCGTCAACGTACAATAATTGATTAACGTACATCAGTGTTAAAAAACTAAAAATGTTCAAGGTTAAACCTTAAAACGTTTAGGCAAAAAACCTAAAACGTTCAGTCTTAAATCCTGATACATTCAATGTTAAAGCCCATCACTCAAACTCAAAATTGAACGATTGAAGTTTCAAATTGATGATTAATTGGATCAATTTCAAGGTTAATTGATCAACTAGGCTCAACAATTTCAATTTCAAATGGTCAAATTTGATCAACTGACCTGTGAACAACGATTGATGGTCGTGACGGAAGAAGATGGTGTTCGCAACGGTAGACGATGGTCGTGGCGGTGAACGGAATCGTTGGACGGTGACGGATTGCTGACGGTGATGGTGAAGGTTGACCGAATCGATGGGAGCAGAGGTGGACGAAGACCGGCTCGCGTAGTTGTGATTTTAGGGTTAGCATGTTATTGAAAATCGACATTCCAGGCATATCTATTGTATGATAAAGGATTAATGTGTCCGATAAAGGAATTAATTATGTAAATTTTGTTTTATATTTTTTACACCGAAGTATGAGTATTTTGTTAAGAATGGTAATGCCGATAATAATTTTATGACAAAAGGATAAATATTTTGTTCAGCTGTATCACTTAAAGCCGTCTTTATTTTTATTTAAAGTTTGACTCGGCTCAGTAATTTTTGTATTTAGGTAAAGTTTGTAAATTTATGTAAAAAGGGAAAATATTTTTTGAAGTTTTACTCGGCTTGCTCATAAGTTGTAGGCTTGTATTGTAGCACATGCTTTTTAAATCTTAACCAAAGGATAGTTGATTTAACGGTAATCCTATGGTTTTCTTATGTAAAGTCGTGGGTAAACGTCTTGTACATACAACATGTCATGCATAAGCCAAGAGTTTTACCAACCTTAGGACGATGTGCTTCCCTTGGAATTATTGACAGGCCAGGTCACCATTGTTGTCTGTGATGGCGGTCGTGGGTGGCTTTTTGCCAATGGATGTACACGGGGTGACCGGGATAATTTGTTGGTCGTTAAAAAAATTAGTGTTGCGACGCGTTGGGTAGGCTACCACTGATGGGCTATTAAGGTGAAGTTGTCACTCCTTGATCGTGAGTTACCACCTCTCATTAGTTTCAGTTGAGCCGTTTCAACTGATTTCATTAATTAAAATGACAATTTTGGTTGATCTAGTTTAATTCGTATTAACGCATTTTATTCATGCTTATGACAAATTAAACATTAGTTTTTGTTTATTTGAGAGGGATAATAAGAAACTCCTTTTCATAAGACTGCATGTTATGGGCGCGGAGAAGGGGGCGCGAAGGGCGCGGTAGTATGGGGCGTCGAAGGGTGGGGCGCCTTTGGGACGATCGACGCAGAAGAGGTGAGGATGGGCCCTCTCTTTCTCCATCACACACACACACATATATATAGGGAGAGGATCAAGAGAAAACTCACCTTTAGAAATAAAACTTAAAAACTCCTAAAGAATTATTTTTAATTAAAAATAAAAAAATATTTTCAAAATTCTGTTTTAGCCATTATTCTTATATTTCACTCGAAAAGAATAAAAAAAAACCGTTGTGATGCACATACGTATTACTGTGCGATACCGTTGTATTACACATGTGTATTACTATGTATTTTTGAGTTTAATAGTATTTTATTGCTTATATTCAATATTTGTGTATTGTATATGTGTAGTAGTGTTGTATTATATGAAAAAAAATAATAATAAAATAAAAGTCGATGTAGTGCACATGTGCGTTAATGTTGTATTACACATACGTACTAATGTGTATTCGATGTGTATATTTGCATATATACAATAGTGTGTATCAAATATGTGCAATAGTGTTGTATTCTATGCAATACAAACACTTTTGCATATATGCAATGCACACTATTACACATGCGCACTATACCGACGAGGTTACCGACAAGTTTTTTTTTTTGTTTTTTGAACCAATAACAACATATAAGAATAATGGAAAAAAAAGAAACTTCAAAAAAAAATTTAAAAAGTTAAAAATAGTTTTTTAGGAGTTTTTAAGTTTTCTCTTTAAGAGGAGTTTTCACTAGATCACACCTATATATATATATATATATATATATATTGGGGCGCCAAGGGGCATTAAACTATAGCGAGGCGGGCTTCGAAGCCCCGTTTTCTACGAGACGATCACGTGACGATCATGTGGCACTATGGAGGAGCTTCGAAGCCCTACATCATAGAGGATAGTCTAAGGAAGGCTTGTAGGAAAACTCTCTAAACCATTCAAATGAGGTGGCAATGCCAATCTTATAATAATGAGGTGGGGTTGACGACGCGACAAGAGCTTCAGCTGGTACTGATCCACTGGGTGTGGATGGACCTTCCAACTTCTTCCATGTTTGAAAGTTGAATTACCAGTAATATTTGTTTAAAATAAACGTACTTGTAACTTCTTCGTTGTTTTTTATAAATTGGACGTGGCTTAGTGGTAGAACATTCACTTTACTAATGAGAGATAAAGGGTTCAAACCTCACTATCACCAATTTATATGGGAGATACGAGGATGACCCTGGCTTGCCAGGGTTCGAGTCCTGATCTCACCCGGTTTAACCGGATCCTCGCTGTCGTGCCGTTTGGCGGGCGTAGGGGTCGGGTTTTATCCGGGGAATCCCTCAATAGGTGGACCGCTAGGGGCTCCGTCCGTCCGAACTCGTGGTCTGCTCGGGCTACCTTTAACCAATAGGAGCCGCGTACGGAGTACCCGGTGTTACTTAGTTTGTCGTTCAAAAAAAAAAAAAACCTTCCTCGTTGTTTTCTATTATTTTAATGAATAGTTGACTCTTAAAATGGTTCATAAATTGACAATCAATATTTTTAAAAATTATATAAGTAGCTTAAGGGTCATCTCTCCACATACAAAATAAAAGTAATTTTTTTAAAATTAATTTAAAAGCATAAGAGTATCCACATCGGTTTAGGTGATATAAGGCATCGTCTCTTCTCCATATTGGACCTAAGCGAGAATCTTTAGGAACTGAGACGCCAAGACGGTCTCTTTCTTTCCTCAATCTCATGTTCACCTCTTTCTCGTGCGAGACATAGTTTCACCTCTTTCTCTTCCAGATCGGTTCAAAGGCTTCCATGAGCGACCCGGTTGTAGATGCTCATGTTCCAATAATGTTGTTTAAAGTTGAAAAAAAAATAAAGTAAAAATTATAATAGTTGTACCATACAAAAACGTTGTTAGTACCCCTCCCTAACGGTAAACAAAAATATTTACCAGCCTAAAAAGACTTTGGGCCAAAGCCCAATTGTGCTGCAGTTATGGCCAATACGCACATTTGCCACACACAATTACACAAGTGGCATTTACATATTTCCCCTTCTTAAACTTTGAAATTACATATTTTCCCAAACCATGCTTAAAAAGCATTGTACATTGTGCATTAAAAACTTGTATTTTGGGGAAATATGTAATTTCAAAGGTTTAGGAAGGAGAAATATGTAATTTCAAAAGTTTAGGAAGGGGAAATATGTAAAAATCTCATTACACAAAGTTTAGGAAGGGGAAATATGTAAAAATCTCATTACACGGGGTATTTACATATTTCCCCTTCCTAAACTTTGAAATTACATATTTCCCCAAACCCCTTCATTTGACTTTGAAACCGATTGACCCGAAAATTGACCCAAATCAAATTGACCCGAAAATTGAACCAAATCAAACCGGTTTAAAACCGATTATATAGAAACTGGTTTGGAACTGATTGAAACCGTGGGTTTGGAACGGGTTTGTAACTTTCTCCCCCAATACCAGTTCCAAACTGGTTAAACTGAACCAAAACCGGGCAAAAACCGATCAAAACCGAAACCGGTCGTAATCTGGTCGAGAAACTGACTTCAACCCGAATCGAAACCGATCATAAACTGGTTTTGACTTTTGTTGACCAAACCGAACCGATTTCAACCCACACCGATTTTGAGTTTTAAACCGGTTTGTACGCCTCCGCTTTGGGCCAAGGCTCCGTTAATTCATTACCTTGTTTTTGTAGACTTTGGCATATTAACTTTTTTGCCCTAACCTGTCAAATGGGTTAATTTAAATAAAATACAAATAAAAGGGAAAACTATTGTTGGATTAATCGGTTTGTTTACGGGACGTGGGTCAGTGGTTCATATATCATGGGTTGTCTGGTCATCAAGAAAATAGGTTACTGGGTTTATGGAAGATTTGGTCTTTGATTGACCAAGTTTCAAGGAACCGCACGTTGCATTAGTTTACCTATTCTTTAGGATGAAGTTTAGTAATTACATAAGGGGCATTTACATATTTCTCTTTCCTAAACTTTGAAATTACATATTTCTTCAAATCATGCTTAAAAAGCATTGTACACCGTGCATTAAAAACTTGTATTTTAGGGAAATATGTAATTTCAAAGGTTTAGAAAGGGGAAATATGTAAAAATCCCTTTATTGTTTTATGTTTCCCACATTTGTTTTCTTTTGGCTATTAAAGTCAATTTAGTTTAATGAAATAGATGCCCATATCTTTCAATTCAATATCTTCGCCATTATTTCCTTTCCACGTTCACACACACAAGTCGTTCAAATGTGTTTGGTGTTTGTAAACTTGGGGCCTGAACCAACAAAAACTGTTAAACGGGTTTAAAGTTAACTAGCGCGTAACTTTAATGCTTATAACTTTTTAAATTGTTTTATTTAAAGAAGCTAGATAATTATTTTAAAATTTTAGTTCTTTTAATCACAAGAATAAGTGTAGTTGGGTGGTGCCCCATGCCCCTCATCACAAAATGATGCTAAACACTATTACAACAAAAGTAGGGTGGGCGCCTAGAGGCCAGAGTGTCAGAGCATTAGTGGGCGTGACTCGTGAGGGCTCTTCTTGTAGAGTCACATTTTTTTCCAACAAATCACATACTTTCACTCACATGTTATATAAAAAAGAGCAAAAATAATTATCTTTAGTTAAACCATTACGTGTTTTTGAAAACAAATATAATGATAACCCACATGTCTATTTGGCAGTAACATAGCGGAGCATTATTCGCTTTTCAGTTCAACCCCTTCACTCATTATAAATGCAATATTTGTTAATAGAAAATAGACAAAATGGATTATAAAATGTGTGGTCCAACCAACCCAATCCATCTTGATTCTTGATTTGTACTAAAATAACTTGTTTCAGCCGGTTGGCCCATTATCTTCATAGGGTTACGAAAACTACATAACCAATTTTGTGTTACAAAAATAAATAGTTGTATCTTCTGTTAAATTACATAACCAATTTTGCAGTACAGAAATAAATAGTTGAATCTTTTGTTTGTTTCTCGTCATATATGTCCAACACTACGTACAAGCATATTATATCTATGTATATAAATGCAAACAAGAGATGTCGTGAACTTTAAAATATTGTGAGGAAAAGTGTCATGTCATTGACGCCAAATGACATTGTTGAGATGCTTGGGGTGATAAGAGTACTAAATCTCATGGACAACATAACCACTATTTTTTACAATTCCGATAGGATAAATACACCATAAACCTATATTTTGCAGGATTTTAACTCCCTAAGCATTTGATTGTGAAACATATACCTTAACCACCAGGATGTCTCTTAAGGGTAGGGATAGCATAACTATCTAAAAATTAATGCAGCATAATCGCATGTGTCTAAACTCTTATCATCTACAGAAACACGCAATAATGAGTACAAGTTCATAAAGCCTATTGCATGCTATTACTTTCATAGGACTAATAACCAAAACAAACAACTAATAAACGAAAAATAACAAATTGGATTTTTATAGGTTGGCCTAAGACTAAAACGAGTTCATATTAACAAGTGTACATATATCCGTTCTTCATGGAGTAAATGATATCGATATTGTATTTAACACTTAGAGATTCGCTATAACAACTCTAAATTTTAAATCTATTTTGAAGAATAAGATGTAGAAATGATTTAGTTGTTTTTAACTTGTAGTATGGGACAGAGACTTTAATACGAACACTCTATGCTTTTGTTTTTATAGTAGATTCCTTTGTCCAAATTATTCAAAAGGCGAGACAAAGATGTTTCATGTTCATTTGTTATATGCTTCTTAATTAGGACGATACATGGAACAAATTCAAGAGCGGGATGGCATTCGACATGAGGATATTTTTTGTATAATCCAAACACGAAACACTCGATGGGCTTTGGGTGCCAAAAGTGCTAAATTAAATGATTTATTTTAGATTCATGAAAGAAATATAATACATAATTATATCTAACATTCTAACCAAATAGTTAGAACATGTGAAATTATTGTTGTAGAATTGATTGCCTCTTAATTTGGTTTGTAATTTGATCAAATAGAGTAGGGGTTCCATAGGAGTCTACAACCCAATATTCTTGATTCTCATCCTCCTTTTAATGTCCTTAACCTTTTAGAGCATCTCCATTCCAAGATTTTTGAATTAGCCAATGTAAAGATATTGAATATAAAGGATTACTCGCTTTAAATATTGTCTAACGTGTTTCAAAAATTGATTGAATGTGTATATTGGTAAAACTCCACAGTTAAGGATGTTTGGTTAAAACTTTTCCAGATACGTGAAATTATGAGAAGTTTTCACAATAAAAACAAAGCCTGGACTCCAAATAAAACGACCAATATTGATTATTTTTACAAGAGACCGGATTTTACAATTGCTCCGCTTAGAAGTTTAGAAATAAGTCTATCAACGACCCACTCATAGGGTTTTCAAAGTCATGTACAAGGTTCACTCCGGTTAAGTTTAGAGTATAAAGCACGTACACATGAAGAATCAAACGCTATATTAATTTTTTAACACGTGTTTAAATAAATAATTATAAGATCTACACTCAAAATTTGAACGTTAATTTATGTTTGTTAATTTATGGGTGTGTAGTTGGGGATGTGCACAATAAATGGATATGAGTTTGTATATATATATGGGACCAAGAGGCAAGAGAGAGAGCCTGTTTTGAATTCGACACAACATTAATCCTGTTACAGTAAAGGTAGTTCGGTTTCAGAATAGTAGCAGTGGGCACATGAAGTTTCCTGCAATAGTAATATCATTGCCAGCGTACACGATGCTCTCTTACTTACCTGCCCTATTTAACATACTTCAAACCTTTCATTACTGCTCTTCCTATTCAAACGGGTGTACGGGTATACTCCGAATTTAGCAGGTCAAATTAATTTATAATTAGTAAATACGTGTATTTATTTGTATTCATATACGAGTGAGGGTTGTTTTTATTTTTCGTTTATAATATTTATATATTTTTTTGAATTTTAATTTTATTTATTGTAAGGAAGTCGACAATATAGTTAGGGTTTGATGATAAAGAGTTTTACAAATAAATGAGATGTTATAACTCGTTTAAAAGCTATCCGGGTTTGGTGAGACCCATGACCTACTTATTTTTTTATTATAAAATTGTTTCTTAATAAAAATAATATCTTTTTTTTTTAAAAATTGGATATTAATTTTTAGTATATCTCTATTTATAGGTTATCTGGATTTGGTGAGACCCGTACCCGTAAATTCGGGTCAAATGCATGATAAGCCCCCATTTATAAATAAATTAAACAATCTGGTGGCTTGAGAGAATGTAGGAAGCAACCAAATAGTTTTTAAATGTTTCGTTTATATATATTTTAGATTTTAGATTTGTATTCATATACGAGTGAACTATATACTTGATACTTACGGTCTAGTTTATTGATTTGTTAATACTATTTATTTGTGCGTTATTTGAATCTGACACGATCTAAATCGTTCATCATGATTGAGCATTATCTTGATAAGAGATATCTATATAGGTTTTGTTATTAGTGAATCTCCAAAATAAATATTATTATTGTATAAATACGTCTCTCTAAAAGATTAAGAAATTGTTTTCTATTACGATCTTGTTCCTTGCTCTCTCTCTTATTTTCAAAATACGCCATTTGCGCAAAGCTTTGACATGTTGAGAAGGCATTTACTCTTGCCATGTCCTAGCTATTTTATGTTCTAGATTTGGACATAACGTGGTACGTGGTCCTCATACACCAACTTTCTACTTCTTGCATAATAGAATGGTTAATAAATTTGTTTGTATTTTGCGACGACGGAGATGTACTGTTTAATAATTCAAAAATCTATTGGAGTAGTACAATAATAACTCAAAAAACCGAGTAGAGCAGTTAGAAAATTCGTTGCACTTGGTAAGTCCTAGACATCATGTTTCATTTTACATAACACAGAAAATACAATGCATTCATTGCCTAACTACATTATCTCCGAAGATGAAAAAATTAAGTTGATTAGTTATGAAAAATAGAAGCTCACATGAACTGGATTTTGGTTGCCAAAGTATAGACAGGTGCCATGTGGCACCGGCTAAATACACTTGTTTTTTAATATAGTATCATAGTAGGGCTGTTCATGAGCGAGCTGAAATGAGCAAAGGCTTGCTCCTTGCTTGGTTCATTTACAACCGAACCGAACGGTTGAACCGATCAGACCTTTGTTCGTTGCTTGGCTCGTTTACAAACCGAACCGAGCAGAGCGGCTCGTTTACAATCGAGAAAAAAAACGAACGGGCATTTTACAAGTAGTTTCTGAGCAAGCGACGAGCGGTTTGAACGGCCCTAGACTATCATGAGTTGCTCGTTTTTCATGTGTCACAATCAAGGATATTGATTCCGCTGAACATTTTCGCAAGTGACACCATTTAAAGAGAGTTTTGAATTTGAATGATGATAAATCGACCATATAAAACTCATTCTAGATTGTAAGATTTAAATCAGCAACGATTATCGAATAATTACTACTAAATATATATTAGCTTTAGAAAAGATTATTTATTAGTAAAACTATGTAAAGCGTACTAAATAATGAAGGACCAGATCAAGTGGAATGGCCAGGAGACTCGTCAGGAGTGTTTTCGGTAAACTCGGTTAGAAAGATTATTGCTAAAGATAAAGATAATAATAACAGTTATATTCTATAATGGAGTAAGTGGGTGCCGAATAAATGTAACATTCATGTTGGCGTGTGGAGACGAATCGGATCCCAAGCTGGAAAGCTCTCGATAGAAGGAAAATCCAAGGTCCTTCTTGGACCTGCCCTCTTTGTGACTCAAGGACGGAAACGGCAGATAATGTATTTTAGGTTGTTCGGTAACGACGATTGTGTGGGATCACTTAACTCGTTGGTGCAAAGTTCAACCAATATTCGGGTTCTCGGTGAGAGACATTTTGGAAGTATACAATCAAGTGGGTTTAAGGGACAAAGAAAAAGAAGTTTTTCAAGTGATCATAGCTTGCTGGAGCATATGGAAAGTGAGAAATGAAAAGGTTTTCGCAAGGAAAGAGATTAAGATCGAAAAAATTATCGGGGAAATCAAAGCTTCCGGCTTTATTTGGTACAACCATAGATCTAAAAGGCAATCGGTTGATTGGCCAAACTGGTGCAAATTTATTTTATTGTAATCGGGTGGTTTTTATTAGGTGGTTGGTGCGTCTCCGGCTTGTGGAGGGTGCCTAGTTTTAGGTGCTTTTGAGTATTTTGTTTATAAAAATTTACAGTTCGAAAAAAAATATTAATGTTTGTTGAGTCGAAGGGAATAACGAAATTCAAATGAAGAATAATGAAACCCGTCGATCTATTTTTTTTTTACTTCATCCGATTCCCTGGAACTGTTCGAATAATATATAGTTGTAGTTATAGTGGGTAAATATAGAGATTGTAGTGGGTAAACGTGTTTGGGGTAATTATATTACGATCTTATGATCGCGGCACAATTATAAATAGCAAGGTATAAGAGGAGAAAACAAGAATGAAAAACCGAAAAGATATAGACAATATACGCTAACGCTAACGCTAACGCTAACGCTAAGTGATATGAATGTGAATATCAATATAACGTAATAACTTATAAGGGAACCCCTCGTAATACATGATTACCAACCATCATTCAATATAATATATTAATAAAAACACACAACTTTTGCTTGCAAATATATATATTGACATTAGTTGTGTGCAGCTCATGTCAGGTTGATTACACTTTTTCCACCACCTATTTTATTTAAAACTACCGTTTTACCCGACGCGTTGCTTCGGGACAGCTCGGTAATGTCACACCTCGATCAAAGGCGAAACATGGCGGGGCGTAACGTATTGATTGGACAGTAGCCCAAAAGACACTAATTAAAGCGACAATAATTATTTAACTTCATTAACATTTAAACAAGTACACAAATTCAATAAGTAAATACATCATAACTTGCAATTTGAATAAATATCCGAAGATCAACTAACTATCTTCGATCTTGAATATATCAAATACTTGAACATTTAACATGTATAAAATAGAGTTTGTTAACACGAATGTTGGTGAGAATACATAAGTTTTAGTTGTATATATATATATACTAGATTTTATCCCCGTATTACGGGGGTTGTTTTACATTATTCGTTTTTAATATTTACATATGTATATTTGGATTTTAATTTTATTTATTGTAAGAAAGTTAATAATTAATTTACTTGAGATTTGATGATAAAATGGTTTCACAAATAAATGATATGTTATATTCCGATTTAAAAGCTATCTGGGTTTTGTGATACCCATTACCTGTTTATTTTCTTTATTATAAAATTGTTTCTTAATTATAAGTAATATATTGTTTTAAAATAAAATAGGATATTAATTTTTAGTATATCCCTATTTTATAGGATTTTCATATCAAATATTTTATGAGATTAATTTTTAATATAATGAGATATTATAACCCGTTTAAGAGCTATCTGGGTTTGGTGAGACCTTTACCCGTGAATTCGGGTCAAAAGTATGAGAAGCGTTCATTTACAAATAAAGCAATCTGATGGCTTGAGAGAATGGTTGTTTTACATTTTTCGTTTTTTAATATTTATTTTTTGGATTTTAATATTCTTTATTATAAGAAAGTTAATAATATACTTATGGTTTGATAATGAAAGTTGATATGTTATAACCCGTTTAAAAGCTATCTGGATTTGGTGACCCATGACCCGCTTATGTTTTTTTTACTATAAAACTATTTATTAATTATAAATAATATCTTTTTCTTTTTAAATTGGATATTAAATTTTAGTATATTCCTATTTTGTAGGATTTTCATATCAAATAATTGGTAAGATTAATTTTTAATTTAATGAGATGTTATAACCCGTTTAAGAGCTATCTGGTTTTGGTAAAACACATACCCATTAATTTGGGTTAAATCAATGAGAGAACTCAATTTAAAAATCAAGAAATCTGGTGGCTTCCATAAAAGGGGGGAGCGACCACATCGCGACACGTAGGATTTTAGGGTTTTCGTTTATATATATTATAGATATAGGTAAATCACAATTCATATATAAATGGTGAGCATTACAACACTTATGAAAATGTAAACAACTAAATAGATGTGGACCCGTTCCTATTGATACGAGATCAATGTACTTGGGTAAGTGTATGATCATACTAGATGAGAATGTGATACCAACCACCAAACATAAAATAAACACTTAAGCACATAAAGCATAATCATAAAGCATGCAATAATCACACATAGACATAATTTGAATTGTGTTTTCAAAAGATGAAGAAATAAAACATGAGTAAAGTTGATAAGGTATACATGCTATCCCCAAAATATAAAAGATGGAAAAAGGGGGGGTATGTAAACTCACCTTAACGAGTGGATTAACGAAGATGAGATGACACTAAAATTAGGATAGAAACGATTGGCTCCTCGGGATACGTCGGCAAGAGTTCCAAGTTGTTAACGATAATCTAAATTAATTTATAACGAAATAATTACAACTACGAGACTTATAACGGATTTGGGATTTAATTGGGTTTAAGTAAAAATTGTAATTATAATATTTGTAATTAGTATAAGTAAGCTAGAGAGCATAGATAATAAAGTAATACGACGTAACGGTTGGTTTAAAAGAACTTGGAGTCTCTTAAGGTTTTGAATCATTATTATTAGTTTTATTATTATTATTTGAAAATAAATATTAATTGTTGATATTATGATAGTATATATCTATACACATATAATAATGAGATAGTTGAACGAAATTTATTTGACTAACTAAAAGTTCGATTTATTAATCAAGTAAGAAAATTATATTAGGGTTTTTAAATCAAGAAAATATGAACTTATAACTATATATATATATATATATATATATATATATATATATATATATATATGGGAGATTTCAAATGAGAACCCCTTTGAGTTTTAAGAACTCGAAAGAACTCAGTGTAACGATTTTTTTTTTCGAATTTTATTTTACACATGCGTAATATATGTAAGTTACATACACGTAAAATTACAGAATTTTTTACGCACCTAGCCGACTTTTTACACATGTGTAACGAGACGTAAAAGTTAGTGTAACCACTTACATCTTTATTTTCTCTTCTACTTTGACTTTTTGACATATTTAATCTCAACCACATATTCCAATTCACCTAATTAAATGTGTGGCCTAGAATAGAGTTCTTGAATTCTTACAACTCAACATTGTTCTCAAAAGATCCCTCATATATATATATATATTATCGAAATTGATGATGGATTAAGGGAGACGCTATCCAGATCTTACAGCTCTGCAACCGGTCTTGACGGGGCTCCAACAGTGAGATTTAATGCAATTAACTTAAGGTTTAGGGTCGAGATGTTGAGAGGACGGTGTGGTATTCTTTAATTGAATTATGATCGTGTATTTTAAGGCTTTTAAATGCCGTTCAGCCGCGGTTTATAATTAAAAGAATTCGCTGTCAATTCGTTAATGTTTACTGTAATTAGAGTGTCGGTAGGTTGCGTTTTTGGTTAGGAATTGATTTGGTAAGATCAATTTTGTTGATTATGCCGTGAATTAAGGAGCAAGCAAGAGAGAGGGGGGGGGGGGGGGAGGTGTCGGCGACGGGGAAGGAAGAGATGAAGGAAAATGAGTTTGGTTATTTGCAAACAAGTCCTTAGACTTTAGTTATGGGCGCAAGAGAGATTAAAAGTATAAAGGGATTTATTATGCCATATCCACATAGTTAATTACTAATTTAATATAAAAGCTCACATATATTAAGAGTTAAATAATTAAATGGACTGATTAAATTGCGAGATTTTATAGGCGGGAAAATATCGTTTCACAAACCGGGTCGGGTTTAGAGTTTGAAAAGTAACGAATGTTACAGGTAAATCCTAGGCAATGGTAAAACTCAAGCGTTATCGGTTTTAAGTGTTGAGGCGGTAAGTCGACACGAATTCGGTCGGTTTAAGTCAAGTTTGTTATTGTACCGGAACTAAAGTCAAAATAAAAATAAAAAATAATAAATTTTGAGGTTGACCAAGTGGCGTCGGCCGGTAAAACTCGAACACCGGTAAAACCCTACCGTTGTCAATCTTGGGCGTTGAGACGGTGAGTCTACGCAAATCCGGTTGGTTTTTGTCACGTTCGTTACAGTACCGGAACTAAAACAAAAATAAAAAACAAAATTGGCATTAGGTCGGTTTTATCTGCGTTTGTTACGGAGTTTGGACTAAAACAAAACAAAATTGAAATTCGGTCGGTTTTCGTTACGTTTGTTACGGACCGAAACTAAAACAAACCAAAAAGGACAAATAAGGTGTTCGACTGGTTTTTGTTACGTTTGTTACGGATCAAAACTAAAACAAACTAAAAGGAACCAATAAGGTGCCGTAAAGTTGCCCAGTCAGGACTTTGCGGCACCAAACTTTGTAATTATATTATATAATAATGCTTTCATCGGTATTCATGATTTATTTTTTGAATGCAATAGTAAACGATGGCACAACAAACTGGGCCAAGTTTGACGACACTTGTCGTAGCTATAGCCCCGAATTGTCGCTGAGATAGCCTTTCTCGACAACACGACGCCGATTACGCTATTGTTGGAAGTAATAGCTTGAAGAATTCGTCGCAGTAGATGTATGGCCAATCTATCTTGATGACTTTTCGTCGATATAGAATAATTAAAAAACAATCTTTTTTATGATCAAATCTCAAATGCGACAAAATCATAGCCGGTATATGGCTGGATCGTTGATCGCTCATCAACCCTATGCTTAAAAAATGATGCACGGGCCAAAAGACTACAATCACATATACGACCAAATTGTGAAGCGACGATATCACATCTAGACAAGTTTTTAGGAATGAGCACAACATTTAAGGAAGCCAAATCATCTACAAAGTACAAGTTTATCAACAGTTCAATACAGTAAGGAACTGAAGTAAAATATAGTTATTTAGGAACATAAATGAACTTTAAAAACTATTCAATATTTTTTATAAATAACCATACACTTCTTTATATAGAAAATGGTTTTCATAATTTATTTTTATATATGGAGTGATAGAGATCTTGTTCTAGTTTGTTACTTAATAGTCGTTTGTAATTGTGGGAGGAGGTAAGTGTAGTTTCTACTTCTATAAATAAGGATCAATAGTCATTTAGGGGGTAAGAAGAGAGATATTAGATAATTTGTTAGGCTCATTGCATTAGCATGAGAAGGGCATAGCTCGGGACCACTTTGGTGGTTAGTTATCCATTGTAGATTCTTGAGATCATCTTCTTCAATATAATATAGTTTACACATTTGATTTCATCATCTCTATATTTCCTAATTTAGTACTTATCATTGGTCCAACCTGCCTCACATCTGCTCCCCTTTCAATTTCAATTTCTAGATCTGTGTTCGCACCTCTGCTTTCCTTTCAATTTCAATTTCCAAATCTGTGCTCCTATTCGGATCTCAGATCCAATTAGTTTCAGTGATTATCATATCTGAATCCGATTTCTCATTCCGGTTTATATCTCTGAATTCCTCGATCTATTTTATTTCTTCAATTTCATATTCGATTATGGTGAATCAAACCTCTCGTCTCAATACTCATGACTAGCAGATCACTCAATTACAGCAAGATGTTGCTGAGATTAAGGCATCTTTGGCTGCAGCTCGATCAGAATCAAGAGAATTTCAGAAAACCATTCTCGCTTAGATGAAACAACAGGATAAACGACCGATCGATTCTTCATCGTCTGGATTTGGTCTTTCCGGAAACGGGGGGATCCCATCGCACCAGCAGTTTAATTCCGACTCTAATAATGGTGCAACGTCTGGCTTACCATGGGCTATTAAGAAGGTGAAGTTGCCTGAGTTCTTTGGTTTTGATCCTCAAGGCTGGATCCAGAAGGATAACTTGTTTTTTGATCTCAACCACACTTCCGATGCTTCTCGGTTGCATCTTGCTCAACTAAGTATGGTTGGTGTTGCCCAACACTAGTTTACGATCATCCTCCAGGTTCGCCCTTCTTTGACTTGGAACAAATTTCAAGCTGAATTGTTACAACGCTTCAGTGGTCTCGCAATTCAGAATCCTTATGAACACTTAGCTATTATTCAGCAATCGGATTCCATCTTTGATTACATAGATGATTTTGAGTATTTGGTTCCTCGTTTACCGGAGTCCAATCTATCGGGTATTTTATCGCGGGATTAAAAGATGATGTCAAACTGAGGGGTCGTTTACATTATCCATATTCTTGCATTGATGCTATGTCTTTAGCTAAGGATGTCGAGTAGATGCTTCGGCAGTCGGATTCCGGCACGCTGTTGTCTGTTTTCGGTACTCTCCCACATGCGGGACTATCATTGTTGGATTCCAGGATTGGGCACCGTTTGTTGGGCAATATGGTGCCCAAACCTCCTGGGGATCACAGACCTGCTAATGGGAACATAGGCTTTCGTTATCGGGGTGTTCGTTCTTTATCTCACACCGAGTGGGAGGAACGCAAGAAGAGAGGACTCTGCTACAAGTGTGGGTAACTCTATAGTCCAGCTTATAGGTGCCTAGAGGGTAAACTTCGTGTGTTGTTGCTCGGGAATGATGAATCTGATGGACTCGAGGGGCTGCATTTTCAGTTGGAGCATATAAACAATTCCCACGCGGATGGTCTTATTCTTCCGGCTGTGGGGTCTTCTATCAAGCCTTGAGGACAAGTCTTGTTTTATGGGGGAAGTATTGATAGAGATCTTATGCTAGTTTGTTACTTAATAGTCGTTTGTAATTGTAGGAGGGGGTAAGTGTATTTTCTACTTTTATAAATAAGGATCAATAGTCATTTAGGGGGTAAGAAGAGAGATGATAGATAATTTTGTTAGGCTCATTGCATTAGCATGAGAAGGGCATAGCCCGGGACCACTTTGGTGGTAAGTTATCCATTGTAGATTCTTGAGGTCATCTTCTTCAATATAATATAGTTTACACATTTGATTTCATCATCTCTATATTTCCTAATTCAGTACTTATCATGGAGTACCTTAATATTAAAAATCTCAAAAATCATTTCAAATCTTGTTCACTTCTTTAGTTCATTTCATTAAACACGCAAATGCGAGAAATTAAGAAGACAATTAAAGATAATAGTGACTGATGTGGATCAAAAATTGATTATCAAATTTTACCAATTACTATTCACCGGGTATACATGTTATTGTTAAGCATTCACTCATCAAATACAACTCTTAACAGTATAAACTAACACACTAAATAACACATGTTTAGTGCTTGGGTCCAATCCTAATTATTAATAAACACATAATTTTTTATTATTAATTCTTTTAATGACTTATTAAATAAAGCAAAAACTTTCCATCTCTGAATACAAGAATTATGTTCTAAGTTATCTATTTTAAGTTGACACCTATCAGTTTTATGAAAATAAACCATTTTTTATGGAAAAATTCTTAAAATGACCCAATTATAATAGGAGATTCTATTTTTGTCCCTTTAAATAAAGGTTTTCAGAAATGTCCCTTACAAACACGTCTTTAACGACGTGCAAGGCCTTAACACGTCTTTCATGACTTGCTAACATCCAACGCGTGTCTTTCACGGCATGTTAGCCTCTAACGGGTTTTTTTCGACATGTTAGCCCTATTAATTGTTTTTTTAATATTACATTAGTATAATTAATTTAATACATATTTGTTATTTCTTTTATAACTTGTAATATATTAATTTATATATAATTTTAAATATGTCATTAATACGTGTTTATTTTTCTACACGTTGTCATAAATTTACTCAAAACTGAGTGTCAAATTGATATTAAACCGAGTGTCAAATTGATATTAAAATGTTCAATAAATGTTTAATAATATTTGACCAGTCTTATTTTAAAGAAAATTTATGCCAATACGTAGATAAAAATAAGTAAGTCTTAATGGTATATATGAAACTTTATAAAACTTTATGCATTACAAGTTATAAAAGAAATGACAAATATGTATTAAATTAATTATAATAATGTAATATTAAAAAAACAATTAATAGGGCTAACTTGTCGTAAAAGAAGCGTTAGAGGCTAGCATGCTGTGAAAGACGCGCGCTGGAGGTTAACAAGTCGTGAAAGGCGCGTTAAGGCCTAACACGTTATCAAAGACGTGTTTATAGGGGAGACATTTCTAAAAAACTTTATTTAAGGGAACAAAAATGAAATCTCCAATTATAATTAAGTCATTTTAAAAATTTTTCCTTTTTTTTTAAATTATTAACATGACTCGTATTAAGACAGAGAAGTCTCAAGTCAATCGCTAATGAAGGAAGTTAGCATGGCCCATACAATTATCTATATCAAGCAAATACGACTCGAACATGATTTAATAATTGATTTATAAGTAGTCAGATATGTTGGTAATTTCCATCTTATTAGACCCGCCATGTGTAGGTGATCAGGTTGGATCTATTGAGGCTATGCAATTCATTAATGTTATAATGGGTTTATAGGGTTGCAATTGGGCTTTATATTTGGTAATTACTTGTTGGCCAAGTTTGGGTTACCGTATAAATACATAGCCATGTTAGGGCTATTGTATTATGAAAGAGATTATTGTATTTAAGTTTTGGGCTATTTTCTTAATTATAATAATACGAGAGGTTTATCCTAATATCGTGTGAATTCGTTTTTGAATTGGTATCAGAGCAAGGTTAAGCTCTTTGTGTCTGTCGTAACTCATAACCCCGCTGGCGAAGTTGAAGTTTGATTCTAAAGGGATTTTGCCACTGTTCAAATGAAGTCTTTGGTTGGTTGTTCGGTAACAAAGTCAAAAGTAATTGTTGCATATAGAATTATTTATTTAATCGAAATTCTTTGCAAAAGAAAGTTGCTATTAATTTACTAGACTTCTTTGTTGGAGATTACAGTTAATTGTAATTCTTTTTGCAAAAGAGATTTCAATATTAGTTTGGATTATTAGGGGATGTTGGGGATTTCTTATTTTCATCAACTTATAACTTATAAACTTTTTAAAAAGTTAATAAGGTGTATAAGGCCTTATGAATTTTAACTTAAGAAGAAGGCAAAATAAAAGGGTTTGAAAAGTTAGGAATTTGTAACTTATTAACTTAATGGGTTTGATTTACCTATTACACTCCTCTAACCCTTAAACCCATCACACTCCTTTTAAAAAAGAATGTCATTTTTAGTCATTTTGGCTTTCTCAACACAAACTAATCCAAACTGTTTTTTCAAAACTTCTTTTAAATATTCATAAGTTAATAAGTCCTTTTAACAAAAAATCTTTTTTCTTTTAAATAAGCAATCCCAAACACACCCTTAATTTGAATAGGTCACGAAGAAAGAAAAGAAAAAAAAAAGGAGTCATATTGTGGTTTTTTTTCCTTCTTTGGGCAAACGAGAAAAAAATAATAAATAAGTTGATTTAATTCTTTTGTGTTTTTGGTTCAACTAAGTGCTTGATCGACTTTTGCGGTTAGAGTTTAACTAAGATCGATGTGTGAAAGAAACAACGAAGACGAGCATTGGTAGTGGGAGCGGGAACCCCAATGCGTTCCAAAGTCCCATGCCTGCCTCTACCAATTACACTGTATGAGCTATTCGAATGTAGGACTCTTGAACGTGCATAAGGTTTGGGATACAATTGATCCGAGGACAACCGATGATGATAAAAACAACATCGCGATTGCGTTGATTTATCAGTCGATCCCGGAATTAGCAACAATCATGCAAGTGGCAGGGTAATCTTGTGATATAGTTTATCTACAAAGATTATTTTAAATATTTATTTGAATTTTAAGTTACCACTTTATCTTTTGTTTGAATTTTGCATTATCTTTTTTACTTCACAACACTATATGTGTCACACCCCGACCAGTGAAGGCGGAAACGTCGAGGCGCGACATGATTGCTCATTGTACAATGACACTATAAAGTTAGAATATTTAAATAACTCATTTAAATCTATATCATCATAAATTACACAACAATTGTTCATACAAAATGCCAAATAGATAGATAAACAAATAACTTGTTCTTTTATTTTCTAATATCCTAAAGCCAAGATAATAAGTTTCTTCAAGTAATCCAATCAAGCTAACATCAAACCTGTAACATTGCATAAAATAGAGTTTGTCAACACGAAGGTTGGTGAGCAATTTTCATAGTTTTGGACAATAAGTATATAGTATGAAATCCACAACTAGTATATGAAAACAATAAATAATAGCAACAATTTAGAAAATAAAACCGTCAATAAGAATACATTGACGACAATAATGAAATCGTCAATAAGAATACATTGACGACACCTTTCTATATGGGGATACCATATATACTCGGAATTAACGTATGATCATACTTTGATGAGGCTACCCGCCTTAGCATTCAAGAATTTGCACATAATCATGTAAAGCATATAACACCAAATCGAGCATTTATTTAAGTAAACATATACAATACGTGTTGTGGTTTAAGACTCAAGTATAAATCGTTTGAATTTGAATAAGTATGCAATGCCACCCCCAAAACGAAAGATGGAAAACGGGGGATGAAAAAGTACTCACATTAACAAGAAACTTGAAAGATAGTGTCGTGAATAATCGGAGAGATCGGTTTAACGAGAAAGACCTATATTAAACGGGTCTTATGTTAGTAGGTAGTCTTGGAAGGGTTTAAAATAAAATACATGAAAAATAAAGTAAATAAATAAAGTTTAGGTTTTAAAATGTAAATATTTGAGAAATTAAAGAAACGAGTTTTGTAAAATAAGTTTATTCGAAACCGGGTCTCGGTATTCTATTCATTAGTTTTTTTCTTTTTTTACTCAACCTATGTTAAGTAATAATGTGGGTTAAAATGCGATATTGCAAAACCTTTGGTTATAAGAATACCAAAACGAGGTTTAAACGAGTGTTCAGGGTTGTCGGTTCGGGACTTGATAATTGACCAAGCTCACAGTTAACTTCCCAAAATAATAAATGTTATGAGATAACTCAATAAAATCAAAATAGACTTAACCAAGTATGTAGTTCTATTGTGAAGAACCTTAACGTTCGTTAAGCGAGTATACGACCTTATCGGTTCGAACTTGTTATAAGATCAAGTTGGTTACCGACATGCCAAGTATGTTTAGAAATTAACTAAAATTGATTTAAAATATAATCTTGAAGAAAAATATGAGTTTTGGTGGCTAAAAACACACTTGTGTGTATTAAGCGAGTGAACTCGATTTAGTTCGGTTTTTGGTTCGGTCCTTGACTCGGAATAAGACCGAGGATGGTTACCACATACCCAATTACCATGGAACTTGTAAAATAACTTATAAATAATAATACTCAAGTTTTACATTCAAAAAGTTAACAATAAAGCTTTTAAACAAAAGTTCGGTTTTTGGTTCGGTCCTTGACTCGGAATAAGACCGAGGATGGTTACCACATACCCAATTACCATGGAACTTGTAAAATAACTTATAAATAATAATACTCAAGTTTTACATTCAAAAAGTTAACAATAATGCTTTTAAACAAAAGTTCGGTTTTTGGTTCGGTTCTCAACTCGGGATGAAACCGAGGCTAGTCACCACATACCCAATACCATGGAACTTGACAAATATGAAAAATAAACTAAAATATGTAGAATTTAAGCAAGTATAACAAGTTATATGGTTAGATTTGTTAAATATATAAACAAGGACTACAAAGTCCTCCATGTAACCTTGCCTTACTAGTCCGACATTTCAACCGGCCGAGACCGGAGAAATGAAAGACCGAAGGTAAACAAAGAGTGTATATTATATATATGTTGTAACATCAAGCTTTAAGTATTGAGAAGTTAGTTAAAATGAAAGATTAGCTTATGAAGAACAACTTTAGAATTCAAGAATTTGAGAGAGAAATGAAGAAATGAGCAAGCACAAATGAAGAAGATGGGTGTGTATATATAGGGTAAGTTGAATGGGTCTTTCATAAAGGGTGTTTCATGAAAATGGGTTGGTTATAGACCCAAGAAAGCACAAACTACAAATGGGTCCTTCAAGCCTCCATTTTGGTAGTTTTAGTCCCTGGAGTTCGTTTTGAGTGTTTTCGGAGAATTTTAAGAACCGAAAAGGGTGTTTTTTTTATCCAACAACTATAAAACAAATATTTAACATACAATTCATCATTTTGATAATATCGAAAGGTTCGGGATACAAAACGGGTTGGGTTTACATTAAGAATACAAGTATAAAATAACCCGAAATTGACAAATATCACAATATGTACTCAGTTTTACGTATTGGAGTTTAGTTGAGTTTTTTATATTGAATTTTAATTAATAAGAACTTTGTTCTTGGAACCTATGGTTCAGTTTATCGGTCTTTGATTAACTAAAGTGTTATGAGCCATTTGAATGCTTCTGAAACTGCATCATTTGGTATCAGAGCTTTTGATTCTCAACTAGCTAGACGTGAGGATGAATACTTTCTTGTTCGTAGATTTCAAAATCTGCCGAATCACTCATTTTATGATCTTCTACATCCTAGGTCTTCCCGTTCCATCATCTGGCTTATGTTCTTCATGTAGCATTCAGACCGAAGTATGCTTGATTCACGTGCCCCTGGTATAGATTGGATTTCTACTAGCAGAGTCGCCGCGAGAGGTAGCAGTGGAATCCATCCCGATCCGTGGGATCTTAAGATTAAAAGACTCCGACAACGGGTACGTGACCTCGAGTTACAACATGAGATTCGACGACTCAAGCAACGGATCCGAGATCTTAATGCGTCATCGACATGGGAGGAAACGGAACCGGGAGAACCCGTCGGGGACGAGTTAACCGGGGATGAGGAACATCCTATCCATGGCGATTTTATCTATCATTCAACTCCTCGTTTTGATAATTACGAGGACGAAGAGGTGAATTCTCCCGGTGGTGATTTTTGCTATGATTCGCCACCCGTGTTTGATATCTACCGGGATGAGGAAAAACATACGGTGGCTATGGGTGGTGATATGGTGGTAGATGGTAGTGCTGCAGTTCCTATGGCTGCCACGGATTGTGTTTCAGTGGTAAATGGTAACCATGCAAAGATGAAAGACGATGTGTTGCTTTGTTCTCCAGTAAATATTGATATCGTCAATGGTGGAGTTGTGGCGGAGGCCGGACGCGATGCTGAATTGGATGCTGAAAGTGGTGACTTGGTCTTAGAAGTTCCCATTAAAATGCCGACATTCATGGAGGTTTTGAATCTTTCTACAATAAAACTGTTTATCCACCCTAAAATAAAAATTAAAGATATATGTGAAGTTGTGGGTAAGTTTTCAAAAATTTATGATAATAAGCAATATAAAAGGTCCAATTATATTGCATCAAGCATGCATGCTATGTACGTGGAAATTAATATGAATTATGCAAGTGGGATAAATTTTCAAGTGGAGACTAGTGATTATAAGCTACAACGAGCAAACTTATTAATGTATAAGAGACGGGTTGATGTTCCGTTTGAACCCAGTGGCTTGCTTTCGAAGTTTTCAAGTTTTCTCAAGTTCAATAACAAATGCAAGTCTGGTAAAAAGAACAAAGGAGCCGATCTATTATTTTGGGTTGTCACTAATTTTTTCGACGTTCTCAAGACTTAAGGACGAGTCTTTTTCGAATACGGGGAGAAGGAGATGGAGAGACCTAACAACCCAGTAGACCCAGGTGGTACAGGTCTAGAACCGGGTGAGATGATTTGTGAAGTTAAGTTGCGGAGACGGTTCGTGATGATTATAAACATAAATAGGGTTGATGTTCCTTTCGACCCTGGTGGCTTTGGTACAAGGCAAAACTCTTTGGTCTGAAGGCAAAACTCGAGGTCGAGTTTTCTTCGAAGACGGGGAGTATGATACAGTTTATCTACAAAAATTATTTTAAATATTTATTTAAATTTTAAGTTACCACTTTATCTTTTGTTTGAATTTTGCATTATCTTTTTTACTTCAAAACACTATATGTACTCAGTTTTACGTATTGGAGTTTAGTTGAGTTTTTGATATTGAATTTTAATTAATAAGAACTTTGTTCTTGGAACCTATGGTTCAGTTTGTCGGTCTTTGATTATGAGCCATTTGAATGCTTCTGAAACTGCATCATCTTGAGTCGGCCAAGGAGATTCGGAACACGATTAAGACGCGCAATTTGGGGGCTGATCATGTTAAGGAGGCAAGATTACAAACCCTCATGAACGAGTTTGATGGTATAATGATGAAAGAGATGGAGACCATTGATGAGTTTGTGGCGAACCTCTCATGTACGGCGTCGAAGGCGGCGAGTTTAGGAGAGGTGATCGAGGAAACTAAGATGGTTAAGAAGTTCCTTTCAAGTCTACCCCGAAGTAAGTTTATTCAAATTGTTGCCTCCCTTGAACAAAGTTTGAATCTGGAAACTGTTGGGTTTGATATATCATCAGCTTTTACTACTAAGTCTTTTAACGATTTATTAAATAACTTTTAGATATAATCACTTTTTACATCTTATTTACAAGAATTCTCTTCTAAGTTATCTATCAAATTTAGTTTTTTGGTGGACACCTAACAGTTTTGTTAAAGGTAAACTAACTTATAAATAATATTAACTCGCAATATGACGTACCCATGCATGTTAAGACAAAGAAGTCTTAAATCACTAAGGCTGAGGGGTGTGGGGGGCGCGAGAGGGGGCGCGAGTGGGGGCGCCAGCCAATAATATTGTGACGTGTGGCAGAGAGAGAAACTTGATAAGATGGGTGTTGGTAGTGGTGCTCGCGCCCCGGGACATGGTGTGGAGGGGCGCGAGAGGGGGCGCGAGCGGTTTTTTTTTTTATTTTTTTATAAATGTATTAAAAAAACGTATTATTAAACAAACTCAAAAATTATTTAAAAAAACACACATTTTTTTGAAAATTCATAATAAAAAAAAACATACTAAAAATTAAACAAACAATAATATTTAATAATAAAACTAATCTAATACAAGATCATCTGGTCGCCTCGCCCACAAATGTTCAACCAACTCATGTCGAAGATCCCCGTGTATCTCACGGCTCTTGATATTTGCTATGTTATGAAGTTTTTGTTGATCACTGATTGTGGACTGTTGTGGCGGAATGTCACCTTGGTAGTTTTGGCATATAGCTTTGCCCTCGTCTTCTAACGTCATGTTGTGTAGGATAAGACACGTGTAGACGACGTCCATTATCCTCTCCCGAGTCCAATAACGTATCGGGTTCGCCAGAACATAATATTGTTTTTTTATAGCTCCAAAAGCTATTTCAATATCTTTTCTAGCAGACTCTTGCTTCTTCGTAAAATACTTCCGTTTGTCGGCGACTGGATCTGTAAAAGCTTGAACTAACACAGCCCATTCGTTGTAAATACCATCGACCAGATAGTACCCATACTTGAAGAGTTCTTCATTTGCAAGAAAAGATTGAGGTGGTTCAACCCCGTCGATAAGGTCGTTGATCAAATGTGACTGATCGATAACATTAAGGTCGTTATTTGACCCAGCAACACCAAAAAAAGCATGCCAAAACCAAAGATCCTGTGAAACCGCCGCCTCAAGTATGAGGGTCGGCCCTTCATGATCACCACGGTGGAACTGACCTCGCCAGGCCGTTGGACACATAGCCCATCCAACATGCGTACAATCGATGCTACCTAGCATCCCAGGAAAACCATGTTTTTCTGCGTGCACCTCATATATGCGTTGGATGTCATACGTTGTAGGTTTACGCAGATATCTCCGAGCGTAAGTCGATATGACTCCTACGTACAATATATATTACAAAATGTAATAAATATTTAATAAAAAGTAAAATTAATGTTTTTTACCTTGGCAGAAAAAATGAAGGGATTCACGTGCAACCCTTTTCGACATCTGTAAATACTCATCCAAAGCGTCCGACGAGATGCCGTACGCTAATTGACGGATAGCAGCCGTGCATTTTTGAAGAGGGGTAAAACCGGGAAGACCCCTAGCATCCTCCCTTTGTTGAAAAAAGGGATACCGTGCCTCTAAATCACTCGCTATACGCGTGAACAATTGCCTGCTCATTCGAAAACGAGTTCGAAAATCCGACTCCGCGTATACCGGTTGAGGGCTAAAATAATGCCTCATCAAAGTATCGTTAGCACCCGATCGATCACGATCACGAGGTGGTGCTCTAACCCTCGGGAGTCGGGGTTGATGGGCTTGATTTTGCAAGAGATTGACCACGGTTGCGGTCAAAACTCCCCCTACATGAAGAAGCAAATCATCCTCTTCGGATGAGTCGGAATCAGACGAGTACGACGACATTATTTTTAAAAAAAAAATTGGGTTGTTTTTGGATTTTGTTTGGGTATTATATTGGAGTTTGGGATATTATATATGAGTTTGGAGATTGAAGTTGTGTTTGATATGGTAAAAATGGGTTGATTTTGTATTATATAGGATTTTGTAAAGGGGTATTATATAGGATTTTGTAAAGGGGTATTTAAAAAAGTTTGAAAGAAATGGGTAATATATAGGAAGTGTTGTATAAAGAAATAGGTAAGTTTGGTTTTTTTTTGAAGTTGTGTTAAATGTTGTATAAAATGGGTAATTTATAGGAGTAAAAAATTTTTTTTTTTTTATTAAATAAAGAGCCAACGGCTCATTTTTAAGACTCCAACGGCTCTTTTCACCATTCCCAAGCCCATTTACGCCCCACAGGTCCCGCGACCCCCCTTGCTCCTGCTTTGTTTTTCGTGCTCGCGCCCCTCTCGCGCCCCTCTCGCGCCTCGGTGGTGTGGTGCTCGCACCCCGGGGCGCGAGCGGCTGGGCTCACGCGCCCTTTCTCGCGCTCCACACCCCTCAGCCTAATATGGGAAATTAACATGGCCCATAACATGTCCGATATCAGCAAGTCGACTCGAATTTCACAACTAGTCAGATCAACAACATCAACAGAGACTGCTAGCCATTTTAACTAGTATAAGTGAATAAATTTGGTGTTAGAGAAAGTGAAAAACATTAGTTGGATTTCATGGAAAACAGTAAATGTAATCTTAAATGTATCCTGCAAAACATCACCTACCCATTCTCACTCTTCCATAACTCCAAATCTCTTTTATATAAATCACTCCAAACCCTTTACTTCCTCATTATCTTCATCTTTCATTAGCCATGGCTAGCTCAACAACTAGTTTGCTTGTTTGGGCTCTTGTGGCAGCCTTCATCTCCCAAAACATGGTCTCATGCTCAACCTTTCAAGATAAGAAGAACTTCTTCTTGCCTCCACTCTTCCCTGGTGGTGGATCTCCTCCCATTGACCCTGGTGTTGGTTCTCCTCCCACGGACCCCGGTGTGGGATATCCGCCCATCGATCCTGGTTTCGGGTCTCCTCCGGTTATCCAAACTCCACCCGTTGTCCCTTCTCCTCCCATAGGTATGTATCCACAATACACGTGTGTGTATATAAGCTGTAAGCGTCATGCTATAGTTACACCACCCCATCTGATTTCACACAATCAAACGGTTATTCACAAAACACTCGACAACTGTTTTAAACAAAAAAAAGTAAAGTTAACCTTAAAATATTAGATGTTAAACGGTGTGTGAATAGCTGACCCCAAAGATGAATCTTATTTTGTTTACTATTTTGTAGGTTACTACACTAGTCCACCTCCTAGTCATGGCTCAGGAGGAAGCACACCACCGGCTCATCATACACCATCTCACGGTGGTCATCATCACCATGGTGGCAACCCACCTTCCAACTGTGGAAACCCACCACCGTCCAACTGCGGAAGCCCACCGCCCAACTGTGGAAACCCTACACCTAAGTCACCACCCAAGCATGTTGATCCTTCTCCTCCCCATCACAGCCCTTCACCGGCTCCTCCAACCGGAGGATATCACTACAACCCACCATCCAGCGGTGGCAGCCCACCGACTGACCCTTCATCACCACCAGTTGTACTTCCTCCCACCACTCCTGAATCCCCGCCTTTACTTCCATCACCTCCGTATGACCCGAACACACCTCCCATTGGTGGAACATGCAAGTAAGCTTTCTTACGTACTAATAGTCTATTAGACTATATTATCATACTAGGGTTTATTAGCATCAGCCTTTATGTTTTATACTAATAAACCCTAGTCTAGTTTGAAAATATAGTCCAAAGTATTATCACACTAGGGTTTATTAGTACGAACCTACAGTCAGGTTCTATACTAATAATCGCTAGTCTAGTTTGAAAATATAGTCCAAACTATTATCAGAGTGGGGTTTATTAATATGAACCTACAGTTAGGTTTTATGTTAATAAACCCTAGTCTAATTTGAAAATATAGTCCTAAATATTATTTGAAAATATTGTGCAAAGTATTATCAGAGTAGGGTTTATTAGTATGAATCTACGGTTAGGTTTTGTACTAATAAACCCTAGTTAGTTTGAAAATATAGTCCAATAGAATCTAGTTAACATGCACATGTTTTCTTATGTGTATGTACATGTTTTGTTCTAATTAAACTGCAGTTTCTGGAGGAACCACCCAGGGATAATATGGGGTCTGTTTGGATGGTGGGGAACAACCATCGGGTCAGCATTCGGCACACCGAGTGCTCTTCCAGCAACCGGAGCACATCTTAACTTGCTGCAAGCACTGTCAAACACCAAGACTGATGGCATCAGTGCACTTTACAGGGAAGGAACTGCATCTCTACTGAACTCCATGGTGAACAAGAACTTCCCCTACACAACGAACCATGTGAAAGACAGTTTCGTGGCTGCACTCGGGTCGAACAAGGCTGCCGCGGCTCAGGCGAGGGTGTTCAAGCTAGCTAATGAGGGTCATATGAAGCTTAGAGTCTAAGATAAGTTATTATAGCATTTGTGTGTTTGCAGTTAATTAATTGAGTGTTGGTACTGGATTTGTGTGTTGAGTTTAATTACTTTTGGGATGTTGTTATGCATTAATTGTTTACTTGTTTGATTATGTGTTTTGGGGTTTAGATTTCCCCATTATTTGTGGTCCACTTTATATATTTACATGATTTTATGTCAAATGTCTTGATTAATCTATATAATGAAACGCATCTCTTTCTTTTGCAATATAGATGGTAGTCATTGACTTAAGCGTGACAAGTGGTGCATAAATAAAAGCTTTGTAGTCACTGAGTGAACTGAAAACGTAATTACTTTTCTGTGAACATCTTAAATAATTTCAGACTTGAACTCAAAAGTAGTTTTTAAAAATGTTTTTTATTAATTCTTTAAAAAAATCTAATGTGTATAAGGCAAGCCGGTCATGGCATGGGGCTGAGTGATCGACGGCCATATGCCTGATTACCTGCTAGGCCTGATTTGTTTTTTTAAATTATTTTTAAAAACAATATGTAT
Source organism: Bidens hawaiensis (assembly GCF_021521415.1). NCBI lineage: Eukaryota > Viridiplantae > Streptophyta > Magnoliopsida > Asterales > Asteraceae > Bidens > Bidens hawaiensis. The sequence goes on from NW_027493229.1 coordinate 281,943, forward strand.
ATTTAGGGTACGTTTGGCAAAGAGTTTTTAAAAACTTTTAACTACAAGCTTTAAAAAAAACTCATATTTAATAAAAAGTCTTTTTGATTAGAGTAGCTTAAAGCTTTTAGATTAAGATAAAAAGATTGAAGCTAAAAGCTCTAGTTACTAGCGTTTGAAAAAAAAAACTTGTAGCTTTTATATTTAAAATTTTATAAGTTTGGTATTTGTTAATTTATATAATAGTTACACATTTAACCTTTATTCAAAACTAACTACCCGACGATTTTTTAAGAGGCCATAACTTTTTCGCACGTTAATATTTTTTTTAAAAAATTACATCATAAAAACGAGCATTTTATTCTATTTAATTTGAGTATGATATTGATATACTTCTTTAACTTTAAAAAATAACATATTTCGTGATTACCAGTTAAGATCTGCAGCAAGTCGAGTCAGGCGAGCTGAGGTATTGTGTAAGGCCAAATTAGGGTCGGAACGAGTCGATACAAAAAGGGTTCATTTAGTTCGGTTTATGTCGGTACGGTTTTGATTCGAAAGGGGACAAGTCAGAACATGTTTCAGATTAGAACAGTGTCGGGTCGGAACGGGATTCAGATCAAAACAGGTTGGTTTAAAAGATTACTATTTGAAATTACTGTATATTTCAGTTTTGCTTCTTGATTTTTGCCACCGGTTACACGCGTACTGCCTTTGCACGAATTACACGTCTACATTCGGGTTATGTGTGCACTGTTATCATGTGAATCATGTACCGACACTAATTATGCGGTTGATGTGAGGTTGCACTCCCACTCCGTCACAACCCGCGGGCACCCAACTAGTTTTATTAAAAGTTTCAGCTACTCTGCCAAACACCAAAATATATCTAAAAAGCTACAACTAACAGCCACCAGCTTCCAGCTATCAGCTACCAGCTTACAGCTAACAGCCACCAGCTAGTTTTGCCAAACATACCCTTAATGTTTAAACTCAATTACATAACAACTAACTTGGTCTAGTGGCAAAGGCGTATGACTCCCAACCAAAAAATTGTGGGTTCTAGTATGTCTCATTGGAGACATGTTTAAGCATATTTTTATACATTAGTTTTTTACATAACCCAAATCATAACCAAGGAAGCCAATTTAAAAATTAAATTGTTTAAACCCAACAAAATACTATTTTTACTTAAGGCCAAAATCATAATCAAAGAAACCAATTTAAAAATTAAATTCTTCGAGGCTTTAGACAATAGACATTGTAACACCCCGACCAAAGGCGGATTATACATCGGGGCGCCACATATTGTTTCATTACTCGTGACACTATTGGTGTCAATATTTAATAAATATATTCATTCGCGCACGCGCAAAGTAGATATAAGATAACATAAATCATCATAAATCAATATATTATAAATCATAATATTCGAACAGCAATAACTTGTCTTGATACATTTTAATCTAGGTCCAAAATAAAGAAAACTTCCTACGTGTCCACAAGCTCCAAAACAGCTACTGCAAACCTGAACATGTGTTAAAATAAACGTCAAACACTTGCGTGTTGGTGAGAAATCAAGTTTAATAAAATACATAGATAACAATAAATCTGCGCGCAACACGTGTATGTCTGGTGTTTAACAAGGGTGTAATCAGATTGTGATCAAGCCTAAATAGATCATAGTTCATAGTTCAATCCGTGCTCCCAAATGAGCACAAAAACAAGAAAACATCTGTGCAAGTGTAAACAAAGAAAACCGTAAACGATAGGTCTCCCGTGTTCATCTAATGGATCCATGAAAACTTCGGAATAGGCCGAACAAAGCGGTTAATGATACACACATACAAATAAACAGCCAAGTAAACGTCCTCAACACATGGGATACTGCGCGACTAAAGTTCATAAACCAGTTTAAGACTCAAGTTTGTACGAACACATGAACATCCCAAAACATTAAAAATAAAAAGGGATTAGGTACGAGATTACTCACTTGATAAACGATGCGGTGTAAGATAAAGCAAGAACCAACTTTAAACAAGCACAAGTTAACCTATAAACAAGATTATTGTTTTAATGATTGATTGTTAGTCTTGATTACCAGTTAGCATAATTAATAAGTAAATTATTATATAATATATATTATATATTACCGCAAAAGCAGGGCAGAAGACGAGGCAAAGAGAGAGGAGGCGGCAGAGGAAGAACAACGGCAAGGAGCAAGAGAGAACAGGAGAGTTTAAGTGCTTTGTGTGTGTAGTGTTAGGAAATTAACATTATTATTTATAGGGAAACCCTAGGGAACACAATCCCTAGAAAAGGGGAAAAGATCTCCAAAAAGTAAAAGATTCCAAAAGCAAAAGATATCAAAAGATATGGCAGCTGCAGAGGACAAGAGAAAGCTGACAGGGAACAGTAAACAGGCATGGGAGGGTCAGATAAAGGTACTGGTCAAGCAGGGAAAAAGCAGATCTCAAAAGATAATGTCGGTCACTTTTTCTGTCAACCAATGGGGTTGGTGCGCATGCTGCGCCAAAATTGGCTTTTCAGACATAAGATAGGTCAGGTCAACAGCACAGAAGATAAGACAACACAAAAGTAAACGGCTGGATTAAACAGAAGAAAAGACTCAAGACATAGCGCGAGAAAGCTTGAGCGCGAAGGCAGACACAGAAGGTCAAGAGAGCGCGAGCGCGATGGCAGACAGAACCAACCTTTGCGCGCCGCGGAAAGAACTATATTTCTAAGCGCGCCGCGGGAAGAACTTCAATTCTAAGCGCGTTGCGAGAACTATATTCCTTAGCGCGTCGCGGGAAGAACGGGATCCATAGCGCGCCGCGGGAAGAACTAAAATCCTTAGCGCGCTGCGGGGACAGTTCGTCTCGCGTATCGCAGTAACAGGTGGTCTTCACGAAGGCTTCCTTGTAAGGAGTCTGGCGCGTGGAGCTGCGCAGACAACCTTAGGCGGGAAGGAACAAAGGACAACAAAGAGTAAGGAGAGAGGGAAACAAGGCTTAAGGGCGGGACGGCGACAAGAGGGAAAAGAAGGCGGAAAGAGAGAAGAAGGAAGAGGGAGGGGACGGCGGAAAGAAAGAGAGAGAAGGAGGCGGGAAAGAAAATATATTATTATTATTATTAAAAGTAAAATATAAGTATAAATAAATATTAAATCATAAAAGAAAGAGATCGGATCAGAGAAACGGGTACCTGGGTCGGGTCGGATCGGGGCAGATGTCACAGTCTCCCCTACTTTAAGAAATTTTGTCCCGAAATTTATCTCGAAGTAGGTTGCGCAGAGAACAGGTGCGGGTACTTGATCTTCATTTGATCTTCCCTTTCCCATGTAAACTCGGCTCCGCGCTTGGACTCCCAGCGAACTTTCACGATAGGGATGCGACTGCGCTTGGTTTGCTTAACCTCGCGATCCATAATCTCAACAGGCTTCTCAACGAAATGCATAGATTCATCAACTTGAACTTCATCAAGTGGAATGTGAAGGTTCTCGTCAGCTAAACACTTCTTGAGATTGGATACATGGAACGTTGGATGCACATTACTGAGCTGCGGGCGGCAGGTCAAGTCTGTAGGCAACCTTTCCTACACGCGCGAGAATCTTAAATGGTCCAACATATCGAGGAGCAAGCTTACATTTCTTCCCAAAGCGGACAACACCCTTCCAGGGCGACACTTTGAGGAGAACAAGATCACCAACTTGAAATTCGAGAGGCTTCCGCCTGCGATCTGCGTAACTCTTCTGTCGGCTTCTGGCAGTCAGCAGATGATCACGGATCTTGGCGATTTTATCGGTTGTCTCTTGAACTAGTTCGGGTCCTGTGATTTGAGCTTCTCCCACTTCGCTCCAACAAATCGGGGAGCGGCACTTACGACCGTAAAGTGCTTCAAATGGGGCCATACCAATACTGGAATGATAGCTGTTATTATAAGAGAACTCGATCAAAGGCAGGTGTGAATCCCAATTACCTCCAAAATCAAGAACACAAGATCGGAGCATATCCTCAAGAGTTTGAATAGTTCGCTCGGACTGACCGTCAGTCTGAGGATGATATGCCGTACTCATGTCCAAGCGAGTTCCTAACGCAGATTGTAGAGATTTCCAAAAGCGGGATATAAAACGGCCATCGCGATCGGATATGATTCTCAAAGGAGTACCATGACGGCAGACAATCTCTTTGACATAAAGCTGCGCGAGTTGCTCAACACGGTAGTTTTCACGAATGGGCAGAAAGTGAGCAGACTTAGTCAAACGATCCACTATTACCCAAATGCTATCATGTTTGCTTGCTGTCAAAGGTAACTTGGTAATGAAGTCCATCGCTATACCTTCCCATTTCCACGTAGGAATTTCTGGTTGTTCGAGCAAACCAGATGGGCGTTGGTGTTCAGCTTTTACCTTAGAACAAGTCAGGCATTTTGCTACGAACACAGCAATATCCTTCTTCATACCGGGCCACCAATAAGTAATGCGCAAATCCTTGTACATCTTATCAGCGCCGGGATGAATAGAATACCGAGATTTGTGCACTTCACTCAGGATATCAGCGCGAAGGTTCTCATCAAAGGGAACCCAGATGCGATTGAGGTAGCAGAGAATTCCACTCAGATTGGGCACAAAATGCGCTTCCGCGCCACACGCTAACTCGGCGCGAAGGTTACCATTACTGATGGATGCGCGCTGCGCGTCACGAATACGCGATTCAAGGTTGCTTTGGATCGGCGCGAAGTGAAGCTGCGTGCGCGGCAAGATACAGTTAAGCTGGCAGGGTTTTCGGCTGAGCGCATCGGCTACCACATTAGCCTTACCAGGATGATACCGGATCTCACAATCGTAATCGCTGATGAGTTCGTTCCATCGGCGTTGCCTCATGTTAAGTTCCTTCTGATCAAAGATATGCTGAAGGCTTTTATGGTCAGTGTAGAGGATACACTTAGTACCATAAAGGTAGTGTCTCCAGATTTTCAAGGCAAAAACAACTGCACCAAGTTCGAGGTCGTGAGTTGTATAATTCTTCTCATGAACCTTGAGTTGCCTTGATGCGTAAGCGATAACCTTGCCTCGTTGCATAAGAACACAACCGAGACCTTGGTTGGAGGCATCGCAGTACACGACAAAATCATCATTACCCTCAGGTAGCGCAAGGACAGGAGCTCCACATAACAAACGCTTGAGCGTTAGAAAGGCTTCTTCTTGCTTCGAGCCCCAAATATACGGTTTACCTTTGTGCGTTAGAGCTGTTAAAGGCAAAGCGATCTTTGAGAAGTTCGAAATGAAGCGCCGGTAATAACCAGCTAAGCCTAGAAAGGAACGGATCTCGGTAGGAGTAGATGGCGTAATCCAGTTCTTGATTGCTTCAATTTTGGATGGGTCGACATGAATACCCATCTTGTTCACAACATGGCCAAGAAACTGTACTTCATCAGACCAGAATTCACACTTGGAGAGCTTGGCAAAGAGCTGCTCGGTTCGAAGCTTTTGCAACACCAACCGAAGATGTTGCTCATGCTCGGCCTTGGTCTTAGAATACACCAGAACATCATCGATAAACACAATCACGAATTTATCCAAGAAAGGCCTACACACCCGATTCATTAGATCCATGAAAACGGCGGGTGCGTTGGTTAAACCGAAGGACATGACCAAGAATTCAAAATGGCCATAACGAGTTCGAAAAGCAGTCTTCGGAACATCTTCATCGCGGATGCGCAACTGGTGATAGCCAGAGCGGAGATCAATCTTCGAGAAACAAGAGGCACCTTGGAGTTGATCAAAGAGGTCGTCAATACGCGGTAAGGGATACCGGTTTTTAATGGTGAGTTTGTTTAACTCGCGGTAATCAATACACATGCGAAACGATCCATCTTTCTTTTTAACGAACAACACCGGAGCACCCCAGGGCGAAGAGCTAGGGCGAATGAATCCTTTAGCAGTCAACTCTTGAAGTTGGCTTGCCAATTCTTGCATCTCAGCGGGCGCAAGACGGTAAGGAGATTTAGCTACGGGGGAAGCACCAGGGACAAGATCAATACGGAACTCGACTTCACGAGCGGGAGGGATACCAGGAAGATCATCAGGAAAAACTTCAGGGAAATCACGCACAACAGGGATATCGCGAAGCTTCTTTTCTTCAGCAGGTTTAACCACATGGGCTAAGAATGCAATACACCTTTTCCGCATGAGCCTTCGGGCTTCGGCGCAGGACATAAGTTTAAGACCGCGGGAGGGTTTCTCGCCGTAGATGTGAAGATCACCGTTTTCTCGAGGAATGCGAATCAACTTCTTGGCACAAATAACTTCGGCGCGATTCTTCGAGAGCCAGTCCATACCAATAATAACATCAAAACTTCCAAGAGGCATGGGGATGAGGTCGATCAGAAAATCGTTTTCGTTAAGGTTAAGCGTGCAATCTTTAATCACTGAGTTAATTAAAACAGTTTCGCCATTAGCCAATTCAACTGAAAAATTTTCTTTTAAATCGTTGCGCGGTCGCGCAAGCTTTTGCTCAAACGCGCGAGAGATAAAACTTCGATCGGCGCCAGTATCAAAAAGTACAGAAGCATAAAATCCGTTAAGCAAAAATGTACCATTAACTACGTCATTATCCGCTTGCGCTTGGTGCGCGGTTATGTTAAAAGCTCGTCCGCGTGTCACTTGGTTCGAAATCTGGTTCACCGGATTCGCTTGCGTAATCTGAACTTGTAGCCTTGGGCACGCGTTCCGGAAATGACTGGGATCACCGCAGTTAAAGCACGACCTGGGTCGTGGGTTTTGGTAGGTTGGTTGTGGGTTCTGCGGGTAGACTGATGTGTTGGCGCAATTGGGTTGGCGGGAGGGACTCTACAGTATTCGGCAGAGTGACCAACGCGGCCACATCGGTTACATTGTCGACACGGGGTTTGGGTTGGGTGGTGAAGTCTACAGGTTGGGCAAAAGGGTTGGGTTCCTGTGTAAGGTTTCTTAGGTGGCGGGGCAGGGAGTGCGGGATTGGTTAAGGCATAGTTATGGACTACAGGAGGTGTTGGGTAGGTTGACAGTGGGTTAGGCGCGTAAACTGGAGGTTGGTAGATGGGTTGCTGGACAATGGGCGGGTTGGTAAGCGCATAGGCTTTGCGCCTGCGCTTGAGGTTGTTACGGTTTGAGGGTTCTGGTTTGGTTTCTGTTGGTTCAGGAACAGTCTTGGTGAGTTTGGTCTTCTCAGATCCCCGCAGGAGCAGGGTTCCTGCTCTGACATGGTTGTCGCTGAGCACAGCGGCCAACTCGATGGCGTCAGAGAGGGTTAGTGGGTTCCTGGCCCATACAGAATCTTGAATTTCCATGGGGAGACCCCCAAGGAATTTCTCTATGGCTCGGCGGGAAGGGGTAACAAGGTGAGGGACAAGCAGGCTTAGTTCATGGAAGCGCGTCGCGTACTCGCGCGCTTCACCGCTGTATTGCTTAAGATTCCAAAATTCCTCCTCCAGGCGCTTAACTTCGTTGGGAGGGCAGAATTCTCGCGTCAGAATTTCCTTAAATTCCTCCCAGAGCATGCTAGAAGCAGCTTCTGCGCCACGCGCATGAGCTACTCCATTCCACCATGTAAGCGCTCTGGATTCCAGGACACTGGAGGCATATAGGGTTCGTCTGTCAGGAGGGCATTGGGTATGGAGGAAAGTGTTTTCAATCTTCTCGAGCCATTGGAGCATCACGGTGGCTCCTTCAAGCCCTGTGAACTTTGGAGGGTTACCCGCGTTAAAGGACTTAATGTTGTAACCAGAGGTGTTGGTATTGTTTTGGCTCAAAGCTTGGGCTATTGCGGCGGCCATTTCCTGGGAACGTTGCAGCGAACGTCTGCGCGAGGCTTCTCTCCTCAGATGGCGGCGAGATAGCGGAGGCATTCTATAAAAGTTTTAGTTTTAGTTAATATCTTGGTTTTAGCGCAAAGTATAATCCTCGAAAAGCTTGGTTTCGCGGAGTCAGTTACTGTCAAAAGTTAAGGTAAAATAAATGACCCTATATGCAGACTTAATAAAGGTAACAAATTCGAATCAAGAATCGACAATTCATGTATCACCATGACTTTCCGAATTCCCAATTTAAAATATACGAGCAAACGAGTATTGGAGATTGACGATTCATGTATCACCATGACTTTTCAATCTTCAATATAAAATATACAAGAAAATGAGTATTGGAGGTTGACAATTCATGTATCACCATGACTTTTCAAGTCTCCAACCTCAGAACATAATCGTAAATGGAAATTGAAAATCAACTATTCATGTATCACCATGACTTTTCGGATTTTCAAATCCAACAAACGAATATGTAAGTAAAACCAATAAAAATCGAAATTCAACAAAAATCGAAATATCGCGGAATAAAACATAAAATCATATACTGCGCAGGCGCGAACATATTCATAAATAACGAGTAATTAACAATAAGCGCGCAAACATGAGATTTTCTCTCATGCGCGAGAAGGGACTCTTAGGTATTCTAGGCCGTTACGTCTAACAACCTATCCTAAAGTCAACGTGCTCTGATACCAATCTGTAACACCCCGACCAAAGGCGGATTATACATCGGGGCGCCACATATTGTTTCATTACTCGTGACACTATTGGTGTCAATATTTAATAAATATATTCATTCGCGCACGCGCAAAGTAGATATAAGATAACATAAATCATCATAAATCAATATATTATAAATCATAATATTCGAACAACAATAACTTGTCTTGATACATTTTAATCTAGGTCCAAAATAAAGAAAACTTCCTACGTGTCCACAAGCTCCAAAACAGCTACTGCAAACCTGAACATGTGTTAAAATAAACGTCAAACACTTGCGTCTTGGTGAGAAATCAAGTTTAATACAATACATAGATAACAATAAATCTGCGCGCAACACGTGTATGTCTGGTGTTTAACAAGGGTGTAATCAGATTGTGATCAAGCCTAAATAGATCATAGTTCATAGTTCAATCCGTGCTCCCAAATGAGCACAAAAACAAGAAAACATCTGTGCAAGTGTAAACAAAGAAAACCGTAAACGATAGGTCTCCCGTGTTCATCTAATGGATCCATGAAAACTTCGGAATAGGCCGAACAAAGCGGTTAATGATACACACATACAAATAAACAGCCAAGTAAACGTCCTCAACACATGGGATACTGCGCGACTAAAGTTCATAAACCAGTTTAAGACTCAAGTTTGTACGAACACATGAACATCCCAAAACATTAAAAATAAAAAGGGATTAGGTACGAGATTACTCACTTGATAAACGATGCGGTGTAAGATAAAGCAAGAACCAACTTTAAACAAGCACAAGTTAACCTATAAACAAGATTATTGTTTTAATGATTGATTGTTAGTCTTGATTACCAGTTAGCATAATTAATAAGTAAATTATTATATAATATATATTATATATTACCGCAAAAGCAGGGCAGAAGACGAGGCAAAGAGAGAGGAGGCGGCAGAGGAAGAACAACGGCAAGGAGCAAGAGAGAACAGGAGAGTTTAAGTGCTTTGTGTGTGTAGTGTTAGGAAATTAACATTATTATTTATAGGGAAACCCTAGGGAACACAATCCCTAGAAAAGGGGAAAAGATCTCCAAAAAGTAAAAGATTCCAAAAGCAAAAGATATCAAAAGATATGGCAGCTGCAGAGGACAAGAGAAAGCTGACAGGGAACAGTAAACAGGCATGGGAGGGTCAGATAAAGGTACTGGTCAAGCAGGGAAAAAGCAGATCTCAAAAGATAATGTCGGTCACTTTTTCTGTCAACCAATGGGGTTGGTGCGCATGCTGCGCCAAAATTGGCTTTTCAGACATAAGATAGGTCAGGTCAACAGCACAGAAGATAAGACAACACAAAAGTAAACGGCTGGATTAAACAGAAGAAAAGACTCAAGACATAGCGCGAGAAAGCTTGAGCGCGAAGGCAGACACAGAAGGTCAAGAGAGCGCGAGCGCGATGGCAGACAGAACCAACCTTTGCGCGCCGCGGAAAGAACTATATTTCTAAGCGCGCCGCGGGAAGAACTTCAATTCTAAGCGCGTTGCGAGAACTATATTCCTTAGCGCGTCGCGGGAAGAACGGGATCCATAGCGCGCCGCGGGAAGAACTAAAATCCTTAGCGCGCTGCGGGGACAGTTCGTCTCGCGTATCGCAGTAACAGGTGGTCTTCACGAAGGCTTCCTTGTAAGGAGTCTGGCGCGTGGAGCTGCGCAGACAACCTTAGGCGGGAAGGAACAAAGGACAACAAAGAGTAAGGAGAGAGGGAAACAAGGCTTAAGGGCGGGACGGCGACAAGAGGGAAAAGAAGGCGGAAAGAGAGAAGAAGGAAGAGGGAGGGGACGGCGGAAAGAAAGAGAGAGAAGGAGGCGGGAAAGAAAATATATTATTATTATTATTAAAAGTAAAATATAAGTATAAATAAATATTAAATCATAAAAGAAAGAGATCGGATCAGAGAAACGGGTACCTGGGTCGGGTCGGATCGGGGCAGATGTCACAGACATGAAGCAGCTTGTCGTGAATACGAGCTTCTCATGTCTAAAATGTAAGCATCATTATGCCTCGTAGTACGCATCAGAATCCATTCTTCTGGGACCAAAAACCTGGCTTCAAGATCAGACACACATGTTTAGTGAAGAGAGTGGAGTATCGCTTGTCACATATTTGATAGACACTGGGCATATTGTGGTTAAGCTGTTCCACAAGGTTGACATCTTCACAGGTCAAAATGTCATTTGAGACCTTTCCTTTCTTCGTTATTCCCCCTTGTCACCAGCAAAGGATAGGGATCCACCATCAAACGGTTGAACATCAAATAGTAAAGATTCATCTCCCGTCATATGCTGGGTGCAACCACTGTCTAAGTATCAAATACTATTGACATGCCTTCTTGACTGACCCTACACACATTAGCAATTAATTAGACATGGGTTCCCGAGACAAAGTTGTCTCGGAAAGATTAATAATAAAGTCACCAAATTTTATCTTATGTTCTGTAAAGATGTAAGGTTTTGGTGAATCATTATCTGAAGACTGGTCCTTAGGAACCCATGCAGAATCACGTTCCTTGTTTTTAAATTTCTTGGACCTAGTCTTCTTTATTTTCAAAACAAAATCCTACAATTTTTCAACCTTTGGATTTCTTTTAACAATTGTTTTTGACGGATTCTTAGACTTTTCAATCTTTGAATCCATTTTTGCTCTTTCCTTTTTGGTTATCCAAAAAGATTTTCTTATTTTCTTACTTTTATTGGATCTCCCGCCTATTTCACTGGCTTCACTTGTGGTTTGATCAGTCCTGGATCCCGAGCTGCTAGCAGTAGTAGATTGGGACTGATTAAACTGCTTTATCATATCCTTTTGTTGCTTATGCCAGTTCTTGCAATGTGAGAAGGGTTACTACAAACATAAAAATATTTTCTATTGTAGACCCTATAACACTCGTCAAAACTATAAGATGGTTGATGATGTCGAAAAGGTGACCCTTAGAGGAAAGGGACATAATTGTGATACCCATTTGGTTTTTGACCACGATCATCAAAAACATTAGTGTTGTATGACTCTACATAATTTGGTTGACTATGACCATGGTAGTTGTTATCAATAAAGTTGTATGACTGAGGACTTCTTACATAATTAGTTGTTTCAGAAAATGATCTATTAGTTGGTGGAATATATTTACATTAAGTACTTGCTTTTTCATTTTTAAACACTTTGTTTTTATTTGAAATAACCTCAAGCTTACAACTTGATGATGAACAGCTTGGTATGTTCACATTAACACAATTTTCAACAAAGGATTCATCATACACAGTTTCATAATTACTATCTGAAATAATATCAACATTTTCATCCAAAATAGTGTGATCAATGCCAACATCAACATTGTCACAGGTTACATCACCATCTGAAGATGAGTTCAATGTATTTGGAATGGAAACAGTGTTGTTATTAGTAAAGACAGAGTTGACAAATGATTGTTTAGGATTCACATCAGAATCAAAAAAATGAACTTAAAACTTTCTTTTTCACAACTCATGTCTTTCTTCACTGCCCACCTTCGCCCACACAACCTGCTAAATAAGATGAATTACTATTAGAACTAACTGGTTCAACGACTGGATCAACAGTCTTGGGCACAACAGGAAAAAAATATCTTAGGTTTTGGTAGATGACCAATTCCATCGACCATTTCGTCCTCTGGTGGGGTATTGAAACTAAATTTGGGTAGAGACGTGTAGTTATCATTAAAAGGTGGTGGAATTGAAGCATGTTCATACCCCCCCCAGGTCTTTTGTTTCACCCCCATTTGTGATCCAATGATGCCATTAACTTATCTGAGGCTATTTCAAACTTTTCGACGGTTATTTTTCTTTGAGCTAGATCTAATTCAAGTTCTTCAATTTTAGCATTTAAAACAATTATTCTTTTATTGTGAGAATTAACTATCAAATTAGATTGCTTTTGATGTAAGCTTGCCATGCTATCATGATGAGTTTTAATTCTAGTAGTAAATATTTTTTCAGCTTTTTTATACTCATCATTTTGGTACTTAATGCCAATGTTTTCTCTTATCAGAGTAGCATTATGGGTTCTATAATTTTCAACTTTGTCAATACATATTTAAGAGCATAAATATTTATGTGCATTGGGAATGTCATAATTGCTTTGGATGCATCATGCTACAGTGCTTGATGAAGTTTGGTTTTCATTCACAAATGCCATTATGGCTAAGTTCAATGGATTCATCAGCTGACTCGTTGATATGTGGGTGAAATAATGTGTGTTAAGTAAGTTATATCGTGTATTTTATGTGTTTATATGTCTTGGACACGATTACTTTGAGTGGTTTTACATTTACAGGTGAGTGGAGCTTAAAGGAGCTAAATTGGCGCATATGAGATGGAGTGGAGATGGAGATTTTATTGCATGGAATGATAGAGAATTTGAAGACGAAGACGTTTCCGAAAACGGTGCGTAAAACGGAGCTATAACGAATAAGTTATGGGCAAAACAATGCGAGGGGGTAGTCACCGTAAGGCAGTGAGCTTAGACCGTAGGCTACGGTCCCCACCATAGCTTACGGTGGGGAGACTGGCTACGGTCGCCTGGGCGGAAAAACACGATTTTTTGGTATTTTATTCCATATTTAAGTCTGGTTCAACCTTAGGACGGCTATGCTTCATGCCCTAACATATTGTGGCGATTTTGGGGCCATTCTTCACCATTCTAACACATCATAATTATCCATGCCATCATCCATTCAAGAATTAAGAGGGCTATTGAATATGCATATGCAAGGCTAATCCGCTAGTGACCGTCTCCAGGTGTAGGGTTAAGTTGTTTGTTGGATTATTGATACTCTAAACCTTAACTCTTGGAGTTTGTTTGTGTCCTTGAAAGTGTTTTTGGTAATCAATTGATTTTCAGTTTATTAGTTAATGATTTGTGGTCATCAACAATTAGCATTGAGTTCTTAGTGTCATTGGCCTAGTTATCTTTAACCATAATATTGAGTTGGTGCATCAACACCTAAAATTGACAATCAATTAGATCATTGTTTAGCAGTGTCAATCATTCGGATTAAGTTCTGACGATCAACATAGTCAAACATTTAGTCTTTTGATTTATTGATTCAAACAAAGATTATAATCCAATAGGTTTAATTATCTATCCAACTTACTTGATAACCTGAAACCTGGAGATTGGTTACCGTTTTTCATAATTGTTTGCAATTCAATTTAATAATGTTTTCACTCAACAAACCTTTTAAACTGCTTGACATCGTTTGTCCGCTTAGTTTTATTAATTAGTGAACAATGAACTGTAGTAGCACTTTCCACTGATTCCCTGTGGATTCGACACCTTACTTGCCTTAGCTAGTAAAGGTATTTATAAATGTTTTTAATTGACCTTTCGACATCGATCACTCGTTTGATTCATCCAATCTGGCTCAAAAGTTTCACCAGATTGAGTGAGCAGGGCCTTTGTATTTGAGTTCCCTTGACCAATTCTTGGAACTCCTTGGCCTGATGAGCTGGCTTGACCAACCTTCCTCTTCTCAGCATACTTTGCTCTACCTCCTTCACTGTCAGACACATTGTAGGTCCCCCCTGGGGCGTCGCCGATCGATACGAGATCCGCACGAGGTCTAGGAGTGCGGAATCCTCCTAGACTTGTTAATGGTGTACAAGATGAAGAACACAAACACGTACACGAACAAATACACGAACAAATACAAGAACGGGATAAACAAATCTGCAGATTCTTTATAATAATAATTAAACAAACACGTTACATACTGTAACATAAAAAGAAACACGTCCGACCGGGTGAGCTCTACCTCGGGTCGTCCCTAACGACACTCTCTCTCTGTTTGTTCTCTCTCGACACTCAAACTGTAACACACAACTCTCTGAATTACTGCATTCTTAACCTAAACAAGACACACGTATATATATATATATATAAACTTCAGTAGGCGTCAGTAGGCGAAGTTGTTCATAACTTCGCCTATGGCGAAGTTGTGATAACTTCGCCTAAAGTGAAGTTGTCCTAACTTCGCCTTTGGCGAAGTTGTTCTAACTTCGCCTAAGGCGAAGTTGTTCTAACTTCACCTATGGCGTCTCCGCTGGTCTGAATTGCATAGCGACGGTCACAAAATGCACCAACACACATCAACGATCTTCACATCTCCATCAAGATGTCTTGGGTTTGTGCATTCTTTGGTAAAGTGCCCCATTTCATTACAGTTGTTACAGTGGAGCTTATTTTTGTTGAACCCAATATTGTTGATGTCAGAGTCCTTGAAGTTGTTCTTCCCATACTTTTTCATGAAGTTTGTATCCCGATGAACCGTGGTATTTGATGTCCATATTTTCAAGGTCTTGCTCATTTATATCTGGAAGAACTCCTTGATTGAAAGATGGAGGCAATAGTTTCCATTGTAACAATTCTTCATGGTTGGCGATAAAGGCATGAAATAGTGAGATGTGAGAGTCGTCAACTAGCATGACGGGTTAACTAGAGCTGTTGCTTGAGCTTGAAGAGTTGGTATTCCCATGAGCCTTAAAAGCTTGATTAACGACTTGATTCACTAAGTCTTGAATTAAAGAAGACGCTGAAGATCCTGAAGCACCTGTGGACGACTTGAAGGCTTTGTTCTGATCGGACTAAACTGAATTTGAACAGATTTTACACCATCGACAGGATGAACTGTGGGATGTGATTGGCTTAGAAAAACCGAGCCACACCAGAAGCTGTAGAAACACCTGCATGATTCAGAGAACTGACATGATTGCTCATTCGAAGTTTATCATCCATCTCAAATGATTTGATGGTAGAAGTCAGATTTGTGAGTGTTGTGGTGTTCAGAAATTTATTTAATAATGCCAACACTTTTCATCTTGGTAATCAATGCTTCAAATCTGCTGAGGGGAGTAGTAACCAATTCCCCTTGAATATGATTAAACATGTTGAATTCTCTGTTCAAAATTTCTCTTCTACTTTCCCTCATATCCAGATTTCCTTCAAAATTTTCCCCAAGAGCATCCCAAAGACCTCTTGTCATTGTGCATTCTTTTAAGGTTTGAGCTATATCAGCGAACAGACACACACTGATTACTCCATATGCTTTCTCATCATCAAGCATCAGTTTCTTGTCATTATCGGTTAAACTTTTCAAAGGAACATCAGCGGGTCCATCAGGTGTCATGGTTGTAGGCTTGTGTGGTCCATACTCAATTGATCTCAACAGTGTAAAGCCATTAATTCTTATAAAATTCTTAAACCTCCACTTCCACTCATCAAAATTGCTTTCAAAGTTTAATAGCTTAGGTGGTTTGTTTGTGGTTTCAGCCTCGTTCTCAAATATCAAGTAATTCTTTAACGTTTCAGGACCGTAAGACATTTTTATAAGCAAATTATCAAACCAAGCAGTCTTGAAAAAGTAACAAATTCTTTTGAAAACACTAAGTGCAAATGAATCGCACAGAAAATGCGATGAGATTGGTTTCTTGAATGCAATGCGACTGAGTTCAAATGCGATTGGTTTTTCCAAATGCGACGCGATTGATTTTAAATGTGATTGGATTACGAAATGTAATGCGAATGAGATCACAAATGCGATGCAATTTGAAATCTTAAATGCGATGCGATTTTTATTCTAATATGCGATGCGATTTAAAGCCAATGCGATGCGAATGAAATCTGGAAACTTGATGTATCACGTTGTTTAAGTACGAACTTGTTCACAAACACCCTTTTTCACTGATTTTAAGCTTCAAACACTTTAACAAACCCGAAGAACATTCAAACGCACTTCTCAAACACGAAAACAAGACCATAATCCAAGGTTGTGGCCCAAGAACCTTAACTAGTAGAGGCAAAAAACTCTGATGCCAATTGTAGGTCCTAGATACAGGATCAAACAACTAGTTCTTGAATCAATCTCAACTACAAGCTAGCATGTTCACTTGTAGTCAGCCGAGATCTCGGATCTTGCTTAGTGTTTGTTATTTCCGAATGTAGAAAGATAGAAGATAAGGTAGAGAGAAAAGTTGTTGAGAGTTTGTAAGTTGTGACAAAAGGTTATGGTGTGTATGGAGACTTGCACTATTTATAGTACAAGCTCCATACATCCTTCTTTCCATTACATGGGCCCAAAATGGATTTTATTTACATTGGGTCAAGCCCAAAACATTACAAGTTACATATAAAGGCTAACAAAACACATCGTAAACTAATATAACAAATATGAAAGACTTAATACACAAAATAGACTCTACCGAAATTTTGAAGTAAAAGGAATAGCTTACTATTATTGACTTTAATAAAGTTCTCTTTTCTTTTAGAACATTTTAACTTTTTCATGCGTTATGTATTAAAAAAAAACTATACAATAAAATCAAATATTTTTCATTTTTAATTTAATTATAGTATTGTTATATAAAAAATTATAAAAAGAAAACAATTTTAAGTGCATTCAACAACGTTTGATTTTCCAATAGCGTTTTGATTTTATGCATGGTGTTTTAATTTTCAATATAGTGTTTTAGATTATTCCAACATGCGTTTTATTTATGCCAATGCGTCTTTTTTTAACATCATGTTTTATTTTTGTTTATGTGATTTAATTTATATTTAAATGATAGTTTTGTTATTGTAACATTGCGTTTTATTTTTCTCATTGTGTTGAGTTATTACAACATGTTAATTTTAAAAGCATGGCGTTTTAATTTTCAACATAGTGTTTTAGATTATTTCAACATGCGTTTTATTTATGCCAATGCGTCTTTTTTTAACATCGTATTTTATTTTTGTTTATGTGGTTTAATTTATATTCAAATGATGGTTTCGTTATTGTAACATTGCGTTTTATTTTGCTCATTGTGTTGAGTTATTACAACATGTTAATTTTAAAAATTTGTAGCGTTTCATGACAGCCTCCAGCAAGTTTTATAAACAAATATGCATTATATGTAGGGGTGAACATAAATTGAACCATAACCGCAAACTAAACCATTAACCGAAATTAATTAATCATAACCGAACAAAACCGGCGGCAATAGTTAAGTACGTGAATCTGATTAACCGATCATTCGGTTATGGTTACGGTTAATATGTCTTCATTAACCAACTTTAACCAAAACCTAAGCTAACCTTGTATGCTTGTGTTTTTCCAACTTTTATACCTTCAATTTCATCTTCGAATATTTAAATTTACGTTGCACGTGTCTATAACGTGCCTAGGTTGAAACACCATAACTAAGTTTGAAACAAGTATATTTCAACTTCGAAATTTCATAATTGAGCTCGGAACACCATAATCGAATCTAGGGATGGCAATGGGTCGGGTCTGGGACGGGTCTAGGTATTCCCAGACCCGGACCCATTTATAAAACCCCATCCCAGACCCGTCGGGTATTTATCGGGTAATTACCCATCAGGTCTCGGGTATACTCACGGGTTTCGGGTATACCCGTTAGTTTATTAAAAATACTCATCGGTTATACCTAGAGGTGCACAAATCGGTTTTTTTGAAAAAACCGGTTCGGTTATTAACCGGACCGGTTTTTTTTATCCAGAAAAAAACCGGTTCGGTTAATAACCGGACCGGTTATTAACCGGTTTTTATCAATGAAAACTCTAACCGGCCAAACCGGTTTGGACCGGTTTAGAAACCGGTTAGAACCGGTTATTAAACCGGTTTTTTTATAACCGGTTTTTAATAACCGGTCTAACCGGTTAACCGGTTTTTTTTTTTTTTTTTTTTTTTTTTTTTTTTGCTTTAGGGTTTAGGGTTTAGGGTTTCGTTGTTAGCATTCTTTGCTTGGAAGATTAAAAACACATAACTTTCATTTATAGCTTTTACATTAAAAATACAAACATTAAATCGTTATCGCATATTCGTAACTCAAAAATACAAACATTAAAGAATGCTTAGACACGATTACATTAACAAGTTGATGTTTGTTACTCATTTTCTTCGCTACCCGATCCCGAGCTATTCCTTAGGTAATCGTCGTACGCGGCTTCTTCATCGGTCATTGGTTGAGTGTGTCCTTGATTGACCTCGTCTTCATACAAGGCCGCCTCATACTCCATTTCCCCCTCGAGTGAGCGTTGATGTTGTGCCCTATCTAAAGAGTCCAAGTAATCCTTGTAGCAAATCGACATCTCTACAGCTGGTGGAGTGAGTCGAGTCCTCCTAATCGATATAACCCTGCCAGAAACAGAAAAAGCAGACTCCGAAGCTACCGTGGAAGCTTGGACCGTTAGTAAATCTTTGGCCATGGCGGCGAGGATCGGAAACTCATCCTCCTTACCTCTCCACCAAGCCAGCAAATCAAGACTTCTAAATTCATCCGGAGTCATGTGTTTCACAAAGTTGGTACCACCATACCTTCCAAGTTCACTGCTTGGGGTGTTTACCCTTTGACGTTTACCGGCGTCTTCCCAAATCATGTAGTACATCCCCATTTCAAGGTCGGTTTGGGATTGGGATTGGGCAACAGCTCTTAACGAGTCATGAATTTGGGAAGACGACCCGTGTTTTGTAAGGTAAACATCATACATGTTTGCCAAGGTGGTGTTGAAAGCATTCTTTAAAGTTTGGTTATAATGGGGGTTTTGATCGTCGTTTAACTCTAGCTCATCACAAATTTTTTCTATTAAAGCTTCAACACCACCAACATTGATGCAAGGGTTTAACGCAGCCGCACAGGTCAAAACAGCGGGTAGTTGTTGAAAATATTTTCTAAATTTTTCTTTCATTTTTGCACCCATATCAAAATAAGGTGCACCCCTACAATGAATTTCAGTCAACTTTGTGCACATGACAGCAATTTTTGGTAAAGCAATGGGGCTTGTTGGATAGTAAACCCCGGATAAACTAGTTGTGCAAGATTTAAAAATTTGAAGAACCTCCGTAACGATCTCAATCAATAACCAGTTTCTAGGATCGTACGGTGCACATTTACCCCTATTTGACAAAATTTGATGAAACGCAATTAACGATTGTTTTTGTTGGATGGCTTTCTCAAACATTTCACAAGTCGAGTTCCATCTTGTTGGACAATCCCAATTAGGCCCCAACCATTGACAGTTAGCTTCTTCACAAAATTTTTTGTATCTTGAAAATGTTGAATTGTTGCTAAAAACATCTCGTAACATTCTTTTAAAATTGTTTCTTTGCGTTTCGATCACGTTTAACCCATCTTGCACGGCCAAGTTGATAATATGTGCAATGCATCGGCTATGAAAAAACGCTCCATCACAGATAGGTTTATACTTTAATTTTAAATGGCCAACCGCGGCCGTATTGTTGGACGCGTTATCAAACGATATTGAAAAGATTTTATCTTCAATCTTGTATTGTCGAATGACTTTATCCAAGAGTTTAAAAATATTTCTACCCGTGTGCGGGTAATCAAACAATTGAAACGCAACGGTTCGTTTCATCATTTGCCACGACCGGGGGTCAACCCAATGAGCCGTCACACAAATGTATGAGTCGGGCGAACCATTAGGTACCGACCACACATCCGTTGTTAAGTTCACACCAGTTTGTAAGTTTGAAAAGTATGAAATTAGTTCGGACTTAGCGTTTTTCCATGCTTTAAGACAATCTCTTCTAAGGGTCGAACGACTTACGTGTTGGTAGCGTGGTTGAACATACTTTTGCATCATCTCCGTGAATTGAGGGTTGTCGAAGTGGTTGAAAGGAAGTGATTGTTGAATCACAAAGTTGCCAAACTGTTGACGTACCGCTTCAAGGTCGTACGTAAACACCGTTCCTTGATTCGTCATCTCCGGCTGCGAACTACTTCCGGATTCGTCCTTCAAGACCTTGCAAGAGGGCTTTTCTACATGAGCTCTTAAACTGGAGTTTGCTTCTTTGTTATAAAACTTCAAACAATGTTTGCATCTAGCTTTTTGGGTTCCGTTAGACATTTCGCATAGGTCGAAATGTTGCCAAATATCTTGGTTTCGTTTCGTGGGGATGACCCGAACGACGGTTTCTCCCGTGTTCGAGGCACCCATGTTGACCGATGAAGCAGCACTTTGGGAGGCCATGATAATCGACTACGAATTAAGAGTGGTATACTCGAGTATGAAATAAACGACTACGAAAGAAGAGCGTTTGGAGTTGTATAATCGCGTATGAAATAAACGTTTAGAGCGTTTGGAGTTGTATAATCAAGTGTGATCTAACCAATACCCAACCTAAACTATATATAGATGTTTGTGGGGGTAAAATGGTAAAAAAACAAAAAAAAAACGGCTAAAAAACGGTCAAAAAAAAAAAAAACGGCTATAAAGCCGTTTGGTAACGTTCGAAAACCGGTTTAACCGGTTAACCGGTTATTAAAAAACCGGTTAACCGGTTTTTTTTATAACGGTAATAAACCGGTTATTTTAAAAACCGGTTAACCGGTTTTTTAATAACCGGTTATTTAAAAAAACCGGTTTTTTTTATAACCGGTTATAAAACCGGTTTTGGCTCCAAAACGTATAACCGATACGTAAACCGGTTACGTAAACCGGTCAAACCGGTTTTTAAAAAAACCGGTTTTTAAAAAACCGGTTTCCGGTTGAACCGGCCAAACCGGTTCCGTAACCGGTTTTTTTGAACACCTCTAGTTATACCCGTCAGGTTTTGACAATATGCAACTGGTCAATATGTTTTTTTTAATTGATTGCTTATTGATATACACATAACATCCTTTTAATAGTCTTGAACATCACTAGAATGTAAAAAAATTAATACAACAGTTAACACAAATTAGAAATATTAATTTTTATATTTACATATATATAGGGTAAGGGTCCTAAGAGAACCATTGGCAAATTGAGAACTTTGAGAACCATTTTGGACCACTAAAAAAATATTAAAAAAATTATAAAACAAACAAAACCGAAAATTTTAAAAAAGTAAAAAAACCAAAATTCTTATATTTCATTCCAGTTTCATTAAAAAAAAACCGAAATTTTTTTTTTCTTTTTAATTCGTATTATACCTATACACATATGTATACTTTCATTTAATCTCTAGTTACGTAATATACACATATATACATTATTATTTACCTTAAATTATACATATGTGTATGGGGAAAAACACGTGTGTACATATTATACATATATGTATAATAAAAAAAACGATTTTTTTCTTTTTAATTCGTATTATACCTATATACATATGTATACTTTCATTTAATCTCTAGTTATGTAATATACACATATATACATTATCATTTACCTTAAATTATACATATGTGTATAGGAAAAAAACATGTGTGTACATATTATACTATGTATATGTATAACTTAGCTAAACCGAGAAGTTTTTTTTACGTTTTTTTTAGAAACCGGGATGATAAATAAGAACTTTGGTTTTTTTACTTTTTTTATTTTTGTGTTTTTTTTTGTTTTATGATTTTTTTATTTTTGAGTTTTTTTGTGGTCCAAAATGGTTCTCATAGTTCTCAATTCCTAAAAAGTTCTCTCATGATCCTGATCCTATATATATGTGTGTGTGTGTGTGTGTGTATGTATATAGATATATAGTTATTGGGTACTTCGGGTACATAATTGAGTAAATAGGTCCATATTATCGGATAATCGGGTATATTAGAAATACCAGACCCGTCCCAAACCCGCGAAAAATTTAAAAACTAATCCCAGACCCGTCCCAAACCCTAATGGGACGGGTAAGACCCGTCCCAATTATGTCAGGTATCGGGTTTTCCCATCAGGTTCGGGTTTCACTGCCATCCCTAATCGAATCAGTTATGGGAATAAAAGAAAAAATATATATTGGACATTTAAGCAACATTACCCGAAACCGACGGTTAAATGACTTATGGTTAACCAACCATTCGGTTATGGTTAATTAAGCAATCTTCCATATATAACCAAAGCTCAGTTATAGTTATTGTTAAGCCCCCATAACCAAAACGGAACGTCTTTGCACATCCCAGTATATGTATATGTGTGTGTATATGTATATGTATATGTATATGTATATGTATATGTATATATAGAGAGAGAGAGAAAGAGAGAGAGACCGATCATGGTTTTGACCGAGTTGGTAGACTGTGGTCAGTGCATTTAAAAGTGTTATAAATAAAATGTGTCTTGTTCAGAGCCATTACCACCTCAATAACTCAAAGGGTAATATGACTGTCGAAGCATGAAATGAATCTGACCTGATCCATGACGATGTTTCCACGGATTTTCGAGATGAACGAACCACGTCTTGATCTTCTTCTCCGGTTGCTTGAGACCTGCGATGGCTTTTCGGGGGTGTGGAGGTGACTGCTAAGAAATCCTAAGGATCTCTTGTTTACAGACACAAAAAAGTGGTGGTGGCTCTTATTGAGCATGACCCCTAATAAGGAGGTGGAGACCTCCTTATATAGAGAGCCTCATGGCCACCATCATGGTACCCTAATGGGCCTAGCCCAGTTAGGGTTACCTCCACAAAACCCCCTCAGCCCAATAACATTGTATTAGTCCATATAATAAAATAAGCCAAACATAATAAATTTAGGGTCGTAAAACCGGGTTTAGTACCATACCCCTACAATGACCATGCATTTGCCACGGCCCTGTCAATGCGGTGCCCCAGCTCTCTGCCATATTATAACATTCTTTAAACATCCATTTTTTTTTCTTTTTACGTTTTGTTTTATATATAATCTAATGATTAACTTAATTGTTTCAAAATTGATCGTATCATGTTTCCTGATTTCGCGTTCTTCAATCTTCGATTTTTCTTGAATCGGAGCTCAGTGTGTGCTTCATTCCTGTTCTATAGATCCTTTGATTTATACATTTCATATTGATTATAAAGACATGTAACATGTAGCAAAGTTAAAAACATATATACGTTCATATCCCTTTTTATACATCCAAGAAAAGACACTGCCAAAAAAGATACTAAAGTTTTCTTAGGTATGTGAAAATGATTTTTGTTAGTTTTGTTTGTCTTATTTTATGGTAGTAATGTTGGTATATTTGTATGTTTTATTGATATAGCGTGACATCTTCTTTTATGTAGAAATTCAATCTCTCTCTACGCTCATTGGTTTTGTCCTTCCTCAAAATATTAATTCAATTGTAAGCTAGAATAGAATGTGAACACTTAATACTGTTTTAAAAATATTACAATACATAAAGAGTTGATAAATGCATATTTTTATGGCCATAAGAAGAAGAGAAGATAATAAAAATATATCTCTTGATTCTCAAATATATTCTCTTGATGTTACAAGCATAAGAACATGTGAAAATGATAAAAAGATAAATACAAAACCATGCATCGGCCAAGACATTGTATTATGGTCGCTAAAATGATTGATTGCAACGATCGTGGTTTGGAGTTACAAAATAAGCTTAAGGCTTGAACAGTACTTAAAAAAAAAACAAGTTAAGTTTTAAAAGCTTTAAGTGAACTCCAATGGTTGAAAGAATTTCCTCAAAACTTCACGGAATAAAAATAGTAGAAACTGTAAATTGAGTTTTAACGGTTGATCGTGCTTCTACTATTTGAGAATTGCTCTGATATAGCTTTAACTGTAAAAACAGTAGACCGGTTCTCTCTAGTCTAATCACTTTTTGTCTTTGACAATTGCTCTGATATAGTTCGAAATTTTGACCTCTTGTACAATTACCAATTAAATCTAGAAACAATATAAACAAAGTCATATTGTCTAATACGATCTTCTGTTCATATATCTCATGAGTTCAACAAAGAAGAACAAAATTTAGAGG
This sequence comes from Bidens hawaiensis, assembly GCF_021521415.1. Taxonomy (NCBI): domain Eukaryota; kingdom Viridiplantae; phylum Streptophyta; class Magnoliopsida; order Asterales; family Asteraceae; genus Bidens; species Bidens hawaiensis. The sequence goes on from NW_027493229.1 coordinate 306,224, forward strand.
TTGAACAGGGAAATAGTATTTACATCATACATTGTAACATTCATAATATATGTGTTTGCAAGAGATAATCACTACCTAAACTAGTGAAAACTAAAAAGCAAATGAGGTGATTGTTTAATTACTTGAGTAGTAAGACGTTTTTGTGACCTCTTCCAAGAATAAAAATAAAATAGATGGGGGCTGATCTACACCATCTTAGAAAGACCGGTTGGACCTGAAGATAACTATCAGTTTGTAGAGACGAAAATGAATAACTATTGATAGAAGACCAATGAGTGAAAAATAAATTTGTTAGCATCCACCCAAACCACTAGCGGGATGTTCTCTTCTTGTTTTATATCCATTCTTATTTCAGAATTACATGATATTTTTAGAGTTTGAACTAACGTTATTTAAAATTAAAATAAAACAAGTAATAACCATTTCATCCAACTCCACTTGACCTTTTAGTTTTCACTATATATGGACAGAGACACGAACCCGAAAATCTTGTAAGACATGAATTAGAACACGACTTGCAGATTCGCTTGTTAACCAAACACGACCTATATTTGACCCGACAATTATTTATTTATTTTTTATTTGACACATTAATTATTATAATCACATTTTTTTAAATACAATTTGAATTAACAATTTCACCATAATTACAAATATTATTTCAAATTTCTTTTTAATTATTTACATAGGATACCGATCAAATATAACTTATTACATAAACATATTTTAAAAAAATTGAAAAAAATGGGCTAAACGAATCAATTTGCAAACCCGTCTTGTTGGATTCACGGATTCAACCCGAAACTAACGCAAATCCTTTTATCCCGCAAATTCACACCCCTATGATATGAATTGTATGAGAAAGTCTGCAATATGTTTTTGTTATTCCCACTAATTTGACAAAAATCAAGTCACACTTACAATAAGCCTATAATACACTTACAATAAGCCTATAATATAACATATGATTTAGGTAAAGTATAACATAATAAATGTATAATATTATAATATATGATTTAGGTAAAGTTATGCACTTAATGAGTTGTATGATGATACAGTACAGTTGTCACATTAATTTTGATTATCTTAATTACAATTAGATATCATATAAAATATAGATGTCCCTTCTAACGTAGTGTAGTGATCAGAAACCTGAATTTCTCATCTGAGACTAAGTTCGATCTCCACATATAACATTTTGGGATGACTCGAGTGGCTCAATAAAGAAAAACCTAGATCTTTATGATCTACGGTTCTATCCTAAGAACGTCCGAGTTTTACCACCAGTAAACATTGGGACTAGAGGTGAGCAAATAAACTGGTTAACCAAACCGACCTGAAAACCGAACCGAAACCAAACCGGTTTGAAACCAATTATGTAGAAACTGGTTTGGAACCGGTTGAAACCGTAGGTTCGGAACCGGTTTGTAATTTTCTCCACCAAAACCGGTTCCAAACCAGTTAACCGAACCGAAACCGACCTGAGACCTTAACTACTATGCTTTGGCATGTGCTTTGCCTTAGTTGTGCTTAGGTATTTTTATGGTCCGGCTGCGCAATACGTAGGATGGATGCTATGAGTAATTTGAGCTAAGGCTCATATTATTGAGCTAAGGCCTTGACGTTTCAGAGTTAAAACTCGTTAACGCGTCTGTGCTTGAAGCTCGCGCATGTATGTTTTACTTCGTTTTATTTTTAGTTTGATGTCAATACAATGTTGTCATATTGCTCAAAATTAATAAAGGGAAGTGTGAAACATGTATGCAAAAGGTAATAGAACGCATATTAAAATAGAGCGTATCATTATTCATAATGGCTTACAAAGCCTTGATTACAAACTTGACAACTTTTACATGAAACATTTTCTAAGTTGTGCTGCGTTCCATGTGCGTGGGATCTTCTTTCCATTTAAATCTTTTAAAGCGTATGCGCCTTTTCCCAATTCTTCCGAGACTTGATAAGGTCCCTCCCAGTTGGGAGACATCTTTCCCGGGGGTATTGCGCGACTAGCTTCATTGTTCCGAAGGACAAAATCATTCTTCTTGAAGTGGCATTCTTTCACGCGCTGATTGTAGTATTTTTCCAGCTTTTTCTTGTATTTAGCTTCACTGATGATAGCCGCCTCTCTGCGTCCCTCAAGTAAATTGAGATCCAACCTCCTTTCTTGCTCGTTATCCGTCTTACTCATCATGAGCACTCTATAGGATGGGCATCCAATCTCTGTTGAAATCATAGCCTCCGTTCCATAGGTTAGGCTGAATGGGGACTCGCCATTGCTGGTTTTGCTTAATTTCCTGTGCGCCCACAGGACATTAGTTAACTCCTCGACCCATGCATGGGACTCTCCTTCCAACCTTTTCTTCAGCCCATTCAGCAAGCTTTTGTTCGCGCGTTCCACTTGGCCATTCCCTTGAGGATGGTATGCTGAAGTGAAGACCTGATTGATGTGCAATTCCTTGAACCAACTGGATAGATTCCTGTCAGTGAATTGTTTGCCATTGTCGCTCACGATTTCCACGGGCAGGCCAAAACGGCATATGATGTGGCTCCAAATAAATTGTTTCATTGCCTCGGCTGTGATTTTTGCCAGTGGCTTGGCTTCAACCCATTTTGTGAAATAGTCTACTGCCACTACCAAAAACTTTACTCGCCCTGGCGCTTGTGGTAAGGGACCCACAATATCGATTGCCCACTTGTGGAAAGGCCATGCAGAGGTCACCGGAATCAAGTTGTTCTTAGGCCGCATGGTATTTGGCGCATAGCTCTGACACGCTTTGCATTTTTGGATCTCTTTTAACGCGTCCAAGTACATGCCTGGCCAATAGTAACCTGCGTTCATTGCCTTGGCAATCACCATGCGCGGGCCAGCATGTATTCCACAGATTCCTTCGTGTATTTCTCTGATCACATAACTTGCTTCCTCAGCGTCTAGGCATTTCATGAGCGGTCCAAGATAAGAGCGTCGATATAACGTACCATCAAGCAGTTCGTAGTTCTGCGACTTGTGTCTTATCTTCCTCGCCTGTGCGCGATCGTCTGGTACCTTTCCCTCCTTCAAGAATTCCATTATTGGAGTTATCCATGATGAAGGTGTTGTATGAATTACAAGAACAGACTTCGCACCCACTGACGGGTTGCTCATTACTTCCACCCTGACATCTTTGCCAAAATGATCGAAGCTGGTTGATGCCATCTTGCTTAGCGCGTTGGCAGACTTATTTTCACTGCGCGGAATGTGTATGATTCTGAAAAAGTCAAATTGTTCGATGAGTTTCTTCGCCTGCTCTAGATACAAAGGCATGGTGTTCTCCTTGGCATCATAAAGGCCATTGACTTGTGCTGCTACCAGGTATGAATCTACATGAGCCTCTAGCTTTTTAACTCTGAACTTGTACGCGATGCGCAAACCAGCCAGCAGGGCTTCATACTCAGCTTCATTGTTGGTGCTCTTGAAATCCAACCTGATTGCGTAAGTATACTCATGATTTTCTGGATCCACCAGTTTGAGGCCTGCGCCGGACCCTTCGTTGTTTGAAGCTCCATCAGTGAATAATCTCCAAACGTTTTCTTCATTACTGGCTTGCGGAGGGTCTACTTCGCGCTGAGCCTCTTCAACTTTTCCTTCAGGGATTTCTGCGATGAAATCAGCTAAGACTTGTCCCTTGATTGCTGGACGAGGCTTATAGGTGATCGTGCGCTCCCCTAATTCCAGCGCCCATTTTGTCAGCCTCCATGAGAGCGCGGGACGTCGCAAGACTTGCTGGATGTTGTAATCAGTCAGGACTTCAATAGGATGACCATTGAAATATCTGCGGAGGGTCTACTTCGCGCTGAACCTCTTCAACTTTTCCTTCAGAGATTTCTGCGATGAAATCAGCTAAGACTTGTCCCTTGATTGCTGGACGAGGCTTATAGGTGATCGTGTGCTCCCCTAATTCCAGCGCCCATTTTTGTCAGCCTCCCTGAGAGCGCGGGACGTCGCAAGACTTGCTGGATGTTGTAATCAGTCAGGACTTCAATAGGATGACCATTGAAATATCTGTAAAGCTTGCGCGACGCATGTGTTAGTGATAAACTAGCTTTTCTATGATGGTGTAGCGCGTCTCAGGATCTGTCAGCACCCGACTTACATAATAAATTGGTGTTTGGATTCCCTTGCGATCCACCAATAATACTGCGCCAATGGCGCGCTCTCTTGCTGACAGGTACAACGTTAAAGTTTCACTAGGTAATGGAGCTGTGAGCGCAGGCAGATTTATCAGAAATTCTTTTATCTCACTGAAAGCTTGCTCGGCCTCAGGCATCCACTTGAATTGGGTTTTCTTTAAGCAATTTCTCAATGTGTTAATGAATGGGGTAGATTTGCTTGCATTGTTTGCTAGGAACCTGTTAATTGATACCAATCTACCATTCAACTTTTGAACTTCCTTCATGGTGGATGGTGAGGACATGCCGAGGATAGCCTCCACATTCTCTGGGTTCACCTTGAAACCATCCTTGGTGACCATTACGCCGAGAAATTTCCCTTCTTCAACACCGAATGTGCATTTGCTCGGGTTGAGCTTCATGTTTACTTCCTTTAGGCGCCGAAGGGTTTCTTCGATGTCTTTGAGCATTTGTTTTTCCTCCCTACTTTTAATCACCAAATCATCCACGTAGACTTCTAAGTTTTTTCCAATCTGCTCGTTGAAAATTGCATCCATGAGTCTTTGGTAAGTGGCTCCTGCATTCTTCAAACCAAAGGGCATTTTTGTGTAACAGAAAACACCCTTGTCAGTTCTGAAAGCAGTCTTGTCTTCATCCTGTGGTGCCATTTGAATTTGGTGATAGCCCTTATAGGCATCCAGGAAACATTTGAGCTTAAACGGCACCACAGAGTCCACCTTCATGTCAATGTTTGGGAGGGGGTAACAATCTTTTGGAGACGCCTTGTTGAGGTCCTTGAAATCAATGCACATTCTCCATGACCCATTGCTCTTCTTTACCATCACAGGATTGGCTACCCATGTTTGATATCGTATTGGGCGAATGATATTCGCGCGCAGTGGATCCTCTACTTGCTCATTCATGGCCTTTGTCTTCTCGTCTCCCATGACTCTTTTCTTTTGAGCAATTGGCTCCACGGACTTGAATGTGTTGAGAGAGTGCTGCGCTAGGTCTCACGGAACCCCAGTCATATCAGAATGTTGCCACGCGAAGACTGACATATACGTTGTGAGCAATCTTTACATTCTCACTCTTGTGTCATCTGATATCGTAGCTCCGATTGTGATTGTTTGTTCTGGGAATTTTGGGTTGAGAATCAATTCCTCTGGCGCGTTGTTTGCCACTGGAAGCTTCATTCTCCCTTCTCGAGGTATACTTATTACTGCGCATAAATGATCTCGGTACACAAATGTTACTCCTGTTGGTGTTGGGAACCCCAACGCGCCATGCGCTGGTGACGGTATGGCGTTGAATTGGGCAATCGTTCCTCTGCCCAAGATCATACTTGGCATGAAGTGGTGGGCAAGACCAGGAAGTTGACAATTTCAGCTCGCTTGTGCTTCTCATCCCCTATAGTTAGTTCGAATTGTATCTGACCTAGGGGGTGAATAGTTTCGTTTGAGACACCCGAGATTGGTGCACTCACAACTTCAAGCCTTGCTTGGTCTGCTGGATCCAACTTCCTGAAACATTGCTCATACATGATGTCTGACTCACTACCGGTGTCCACCAGGACTCTTGACACCTCATAATGAGCGATGTGTGCAGTGATGACTAGAAGGCTGCTGATAGACGGGCTTTTTCTGATTCTTGGAAAGATTATTTGTTGCTCGCGCCAATCCCCTTGGATTTGCGCGCTTCTTTTCCTCGATCTTTGCCCTTGCCTTCTTCCTTCAGCTACACAGATTCTTTTGAATTTTTTACTGGCTGAGGCTCCGTCTGGTTGTTCGTTCTCTGGTCTTGGATTTTTTACCATGTGAGCCAACTTGCCTGATTTCACATCTTTTTCGATCGCATCCTTCAAATGATGGCATGCATCAGTGTTGTGCCTTGTGGATTTGTGAAACTCACAATATTTGCCACTGTTCGGTGGTCCCTTATGGAGTAATGGCCTGGGGTTTTTAAACTGGACATTCTCTGTGCTTAACACTTGCGAAGGCGTTTTGGTGATGGGAGTCCATATTCTTGGTAGAGGTCTGTTAGGCTCTCTGCCGCCTTCCTTCTTGTCACCTTCTCCGCGATTAAGAATGTCTTTTTGGGGTTGGGGTGAACTTTGTTGCGCTTGCTTTTCTGTCGGAGAATAATTGGTTTGTTGCAACCTGGACCATACGGAGTTTTGTTTGCGCCTCTTTTCATTGTTGCGTGGTGCTTCTGTTTGATGCCCTTTATCTCTTGCTCTGTCTGGGGCAATTTGCTTTTCATTTCGCGCGAAGACTCGCGATGCTTCCATAAGCTTAGCCCAAGTGGTTGGCATGCCTTCTCTGCTCACGAGAGCTCTGCGGAGTTGATCACTGCGCGCACCTTGTATAAAGGCCACGCGCAAGAGTTGTTCAGTGATGCCTCCAATTGCAAGAGATTCCTGATTGAAACGAGTTATGTAGTCTTCAATGGTTTCATCATTCCTGCGTACGCAGTGCATGATGTCATCGGGGTCGCGCGTGTGTCTGCGCTGCTGTACAAAGTGAGCCTGGAACTTTTCCAATAGCTCTTCGAACCCATCGATTTGTCCTGTCGGCAAGCTTTCGAACCAGACACGCGCTGCGCCCGTGAGGCAGCGAGCAAACATGTGACACCATGTTGGCATCGTCCAGCTTTCTAAGTTTCCAGTGTTATAAAAACCTTGTAAGAAATCATCTGGATCTGTTGTACCATTGTACTTGCCTAAACCACTTGGCATCTTGGTTTTGTGTTGAATTGGAGCCTTCGCAATGCGCTCAGCGAATTTTGAATGTTTTACCAAGATGGCTGGCCTATATGGTGTGGTTACGTCCACTTGCTCTTTCGCTTGTGGGTTGTATGGTGTGTATAAATCCATATCAGCTTTGGCTCCAGGTGCTATGTGCATGTGTGCGCGAAGCTGTGAACCTCCTGCATGAGTATCTCGCGTCTTCCTCATGATGTGCACCTCTTCCTCATCACTAATATCAGTTTGTTCGGTGTGAACAGAATGACCGTCTTCCAGCGCGCGCGTCTTTTTTGTTGTTCCCTGAATGGTTTGTTTATCAAATGCGAGCCTTTGTGTTAAATCGGCTAACTTTTTGTGTTTTACCAACTCATTGTATTTGTCCATTAAACGCCGTTGTTCGTTTATGAGCCATTCTTTAGGGTCATTGGTTTCAACTTCCGGGCCCATTGGTCCTTTTTGTTTTGCACCAGTCAGATTTTGGAACGTGAGATCGTCTGGGGGAGTTTCAGTTTGACTATGAGGTGTTGTGTTGAAGGGATGGTTACTGGTGGTGCGCGCAGTGTCACGCGGCGCCCTCAGAACCTGATGTCCCTCATTAACATCCTCAAGCTCATTATCCTCCAGAACTTGATCATTGTTTCGAACACCGGAAACCATGGTGAAGAGAAAATTGATGAAATAGTAGTTTTGTTGCCGTTGTCCCACGGATGGCGCCAATGAAGAAGCGTGGATCAACTTACTTGTATACGATCAACGTCCCTCGGGTACGAGTGTGCTATATCACCGATGGTTTTCCGAGATACGAGTTCTTCCACCTACAAAACGAACAGCACCGTGAGCTTACCCCTCAGAAAGGGACAGAGGGGTCCTCTTTGGGGTAACCCTCCGGTGTGAGAATCAGATATTGTAGGATGGGATAATCAGGATGTGAAAATGAGTAAAGGATTTAGAGTATATTTTCCTGCCCCCCTCCAACTGTGGAGGTGGTGTGGTATTTATAGTATTAGGGTTTCCAATGGCTGGGCTCAGACCCAATTAGGGCCTTTTTGGCCTCCTCCTATTGCTTCGCGCCACGTGTACTTAGGACACCTGGTGCTTTTTCATTGATTATTCTCTGACCAAGGTATTTCACCTGACTCATGTGCCATCACGTGGTGGCACATAGGCTTTGCTGAGTTGTCCACCCTTCATTGGCAGCTGTCAACATCAGCACATTTTTTATTCCTTAAAAGATACCTTCTGGAAGGTTGCCTGATGAGTACAATCATGGTTGTCCTTATCCTGATTTGGATTAGTCTATTGTCTCATTTGTTGTGTGTCGCTTATGCGCGGCCTTTATGCGCCTATCCCGGGGATGCGCAAGGTCTTCTCTTTATTCTCACAGATGTTTCATGCGCTTGCGCATATGTGATATGCGCCACGCGCAGATGTTTCATGCGCTTGCGCATAGGTTTTGGCTTTGTGTCTTCATGACATCCTGATTTCAAGCCTCTTGTGTATATTTTGTGGGTTGACCCGCCCCGCTCGATGTTAAGGCGGGTGCATACCTCTTCAGGAAGGCTGGCAAACCCTCCTTTTCCTGTAAAGGGATCAAAAACATTAGTGTCATTTAAGGGTGGCAAATGGGTTGGGTTGGGTCAAAATGGGTCATGGGTCGGAACAGGTTAGGGTCGAAATGGGTTAGGGTCGGAATGGGTCAACTAAAAAAAGGGTTGTTTTGGTTTGGGTCGGAGCGGGTTTGAGTCAAAAGGTTCGGGTCATAACGGGTCCGGATAATGGGTCAAGGTCGAAATGGGTAAAAACGGGTTTCGGATCGGTTTTTTTTTTAGAACGAGGGCAACAGCGGAAACGTTTTGGTTTTTTTACATTTTTCGTTTTTGATTTATATTTTGAGTTCTGCTTTTTTTATTAATTTTTTGAATATTTTTTGGAGGGGTTTTTATTGTTAATATTATGTTAACAAATTTATTTAAAATAAAAAGAAAATAAAAAAGAAGCGTACATAAAATAGACGACCGGCTAAAACAACACTTCTTATCTCACTGCCACTTTGCACATCCTCATAGCACTCATACAATATATCCATACATGGATAGAAAGATGCGCTGTATGCGGTCAAGAATTCCTTTTTGCCTTCTTCGCCCAACGACTCGTATACGGCCTTCATGCCCTGTTTTAATTAAAATTTTGAAAAGACTGTAAAAAAGATTGTAAAATAAGCAATATTATGTGAAAAATTTTTACCTAAAAGCATAGATAATAAACCTGAGTCGATATTGTCTTTGATATTATGCCGGTAATGCACTCAACGGTATTTTTGTAAGCCAATTCTTCCGTCATACCGTTTTCAGTATACCTTCTAAACAAAGACTCCACAATACCATGCACCGCACCAAGTAAAATACCTAAAATTTACCAAAAATAAATTAAATACATCATATTTAATATGTAAAATCAAATGCAGAAAAAGACTTACCGCGCTCCCCAAATATATTACTCCTGTACTCCTGCTCGAGTGTAGTGGCAAATGTAAAAGGTGAACCGAGTGCAACCGACCATCCAAGAGCAACATCAGTGGCTCTTCCATCAACATCCTGTAGACACATAAATATATAACTAATCGTCAAATATATATATTTTTTAATATGTCACGACATATACATGATAAAAGAAAATAACTGACCTGATGAACAGCAAAACTAGCATTGATTCCGGCCCCGTTTATTTCTTTTCCTTGCACATACAATCGCCGAACAGACGGACCCATTCCTTTGGGGCAAACAGCAACCACACTAATATTCTTGGGGAAATCAAGACCGGCTGATTGCAGATGACCCAGAAGAAACCCGTGTGACAATCCGAGTATGCTGTTTGGTTTCATGTGTGAAAAGATTTTCTCATAATTATCAGCCTGCAACAAAATTAATATCACATCACAGTTGCTAGGGATATACGCTTAGAGATTATAACATATCCCGATCAACTAACCTGAGCCGAATCAGAAATCAAGAGCAGAACCAAGTCACTCCCAGAAATAGTCTCGTAAATATCTCCAAGAGTTCCGGTTTCTTCAGAAAATCCAGCAGCCCGAGCCTCGTTAAACGAACTCGAACCCTTTCGTAAGCCGATCTATTTCAAGAACAATCAACTTATTAAATTATTAATCTACCACTACAGCCAACAAATTCAAATTTTCAAATTCACCTTCACTTTAATATCAGATTTAGCCTCTGCAAGTGAATCTCTAAGATTCTGAGCTTGAGCAGGACCCTGCAGAAACCCTCCAAATGAAATAACTACTAGAGCCAGTGTTATAAAAATCGGAAAAAATCACCGACAAGTCAGTAGCCGGAGATCAAGTGACTAACTTTTATCTGATTGGGCCAAATTTGTACTAATCAGGTCAAACTTTGTAAATTACATATAAAAATGTATGTATGCATACATATAAAACTGCAAACTACATATAAAAACATATAAAAATGTGTGTATATGTATAAAAAAACTGAAATTACATATTAAAGTGTGTATAAAATATAAGTATGTATACAAAAAGTAAAAATTTCATATGAAAATTCCGATCTGATTATTAATCCCAAATAATCGCTAGTCAGAACCTCACTGGCCAGTATTAACAATAATGATTAACAAAACATTAAACTGAATAATATGACAAACCTGAGAGCCCCAACCAATAACACCAATCTGCTTGATCCCCTTAAACGCATCAGGCAACAAGTGAAACAAATCTCTTCCTCCTCTCACAATATACTACACAATATTATCAAAAGCAAACATTAAACCCAATCACACAAACAGCATATACATATCATGGATAAGACTGGTACCAAATTTCAAGTGGGTACCTATAGATCCATCGGTACTATAAGTAAAATATCGATATATGTACTCGTAACAATATGTTCCTCTATATATGTTATTGGTACCGAAAATACATCTACCAAATTTCTAGAAAAGTGGGTACCAAATACCGTACCAAATTTATATTGATATTGGTACTCGTTACAATATGTTCGTCTGTATATATGATATGGTACCTTACCGGTACTGAAAATAGGGGTGAGCAGAAAACGAATTAACCGAATCGAAACCGCACCAACGCATTAACCGACGGTTGATTTTTATTTTTTTTTTGAAAAACCGAAATTTCGTTTTCGATTCGGTTATCCATTTTTAAAAAACCGAACCGAACTGATTGATGATGATAATGATTATCAAGATGATGAGGAATGGACTAAACTTTTAAGATATATAAATAAGATGATGAATGAAGATCGGGACTAAACTTTTAATGCTTTTTAATTTTTAACTCTAGTTAGCAACTTTGTATTCGTATAGTTCCACGTAACACGTGCCTATTTTTGTTTTTTGAATTCAATATATACGTGGACTGTGGTACTCTAACGCGTTTCTTATCAAGCTTAAAATATGCATTTTCATTTTTTAATTTTATTATTTTTTTTTGCAATGTCAACACATAATTGAAAAAAAACTGAAAACAACCTAACCGAAACCGAAAAAAACCAAAAACCGAACGGTTTGCATATTCAAATAACTGATTGTTTCGATTTCAGTTTGGGTTTCGCCTAATAACCGAACCGTGCTCAGTCTAACGCCCCTAACTAAAAATACATGTACCAAATTTCTATAAAAGTGGTTACCAAATACCGTACCAAATTTATATCAATATTGGTACTCGTTACAATATGTTATGGTACATTCTGAAAATACATGTACCAATTTTCTAGAAAAGAGAGTACCAAATACCGTACCGAATTTATCGAATTTATTACTGGGTACCGAATACCGTACAGAATAAATACCTCATCATGGCCAGCAAGGTTAATCTTCTCCTTATTAAAAACCGACGTGTCAAAATCAAGAAGCGTGGGTCGGGTTATCGCCGGTGCAGACACCATTTTAGCTCCGAGAGCCGACCCACCAGATCTAGCTGCTGCTTTGAGTGATCTCGACGTCGTCGTTTTAACTGGGAAAGCCGCCACGTTAAACCCTAGTGTTTTGTGGGTAATCTTCGATGAGGTGGTGGGTGCCACGGTGGAGAAGGTGGTGGTGGTTTTAGCAGCCGCCATTATTAATACGTGAGGGATGTGGAGAAACGGCAGTGCTATGTTTGTGTTGTGCACCAACTTAATTTTTATGCGTTTTAACTTTTTGCGTGTTAAGCTGTTTTACGTCTTAATTTGGAGTTAATTATCCCCTAACGTTTTGTTTATTTCAGTTTAGTGTATGTTGTCTAGGTTTATGAACAATCACATTTCACAATTCATACGGTGATACTGATACAATCACAGCACATCTTTTTTTGTGTGAAATATGGTAGCTTTGCTGAAAATGTAACGTCTACGTGATGAACTTATATTTTAACCTACTACAATTGATGGCAAGATATGTCAGTGTTGAAGTTTTCTATTTTGATAAATTATATGATGTTAACATAATGTACATATGTAGAGTGTATATATGTATATTATATGATTTAAGACTAATTAAAGTTAAGCATGTTATTATGATCATTCGTGTGGTGTTTAATCTATAATATAAACTAATTTAAATTAATTAAATATAATGAATCTATAACTAATTTAAATTAATTAAATATAATGAATCGTATTTGGTATTGCATAAATACAAACACAATAAGATAATATTTTATTTTTTTTAAAAACATCAATAAATTAGTTGTATATTATTTGCTAAACGTATTTATACAATTCATTTAATGTCTTTTAGGGTGGAGTGGGTAGTCATACTTGAAGACTCTCTTATGATGCAATGATTGGGTTGGTTGTCCATATAATCGACAACATACCGTGACCTTTTGATTTTTTTTCCGGGTGTCAACCTTATTTCATGAACGCCTATAAACAACAAACAATCTCTAGACCTTCTAAAACACAAACTTGAAGTTTCATCAAATTTGCATTATTATTATTTGGTGTGACAATTGCAACACGCCTTATTTCTATGCTAATCCATCATTGCATACTTAAACATATACAGAACATGTAAAAGTTAACTAATTTTTTACAAAGTTACAAGCATAAAAGCAATTAGGTTAAAAATGATTTTACCAAGTCATCAACAACTTCTTGATTTCTATTTACATGTTTCAAGCTTCACTTTGTTCCCCTTAGCTTTGAGGTGGTGCATTAGAACACATCTATCTCTATATTAAGAAGTTACAGTCATCATATTTAAATAATACTTAAGAAGATATATTCAAGATTATTTTAGTGTTACTATAATCTCTCTCTTTTATTTATTCAATAATAACTATTGTTTTGGGAATTGAGGGTTTACACCTCACTCACACCAACCTTCATAGGACAACAGATCAACTAGTCTAATCGACCCGTTAATGACATCTTTAAGTTATATTAATTTAGAGCCCACTGGCACCCCCATATTGACTTCTATTTAGGATGGTTGCCACAAACAAGTCTATTTCCCACGTTGTTGAATAAAAAATATTACACAGATAAAAATAAAATATATTGCTGGGGCCAATATTCGGTCTTTATGACATTTCTTTTGTTTCATGCTAACTAAAATATTGATGATCTTAGTATTGGATTGGTTTATGCAAATAATTGTCGATATCAATTCTTATAGTGTTATTTGTGTTTTTAATTGTCCATGTCAATTCTCAATCTTCTACAAAGCTAGTAAAATCATCGACCTTTTTTTATTAAAAAAACATATCATTGTATTTTCTATTAGTGTATTTATATATACGATATAAATATATATGTGTATAAAAGTATGTAGGATTAGGTTCAAATAAGAAGTTTGATTTTTTTAAAAAGGCTAGGAAGGAGTGTATTTTAGTCTAATACTTTAATATCAAAACTCACTTACTTTAATTTCAAAACCCAATTAAATTAATTTCAAAAACCCAATTACATCTTCACTCATCTCTTACAACCACCACCATTCTACCGCCCACCGCCACCACAACCGTCACCCATCGCCACCACCTCGCCGAAAAAGTCCAAAAAAACACTATGAAAAAAGAACACAATGATAAAAACACAATAAAAAACACAATTGTATGACACAATGTAAATAATACAATGGAAAAAACACAATGAAAAATACTATTGTATAACACAATTTTGTAAAACGAAATTCGGTAAACACAATTTATAAAAAACCCACACTAATTTTTTTAAATTTTTATTTACAATATGGTACTCATATAAAAGATAAAAAGACACTCGTTATTATGGTGAATTTGTTTTTCAATAAAAGCGTCGTAAAAAAAAGTTATGGACATTTTAAAATGATGGGGGAATTTGACATGTACCTTGCATGTGGAGAGAGAAAGTTAATAAATGTGTTATTCCTTTTAAACTCTTCCCCTTTTGTTCACACTTGATTTCCCCCTAAACTAATCTCAACCCTCCATGTTCAAAATCAATGCCCAAGATTACTTCTTATCATTCCTACAAAAGATATACTTCCTGTTATAACCCAATCCTAGGTTATAATGGTAAACATAAGTTACATAATTTTGGTAGGAAGAATATTTTGGATATTGATGGTTAAGATTAGTTTATGGGTGAAATCAAATGTTACATGAGGGGAATGCCATAATAAGGATAACATAGTTGTTGACTTTCTCTTCCCGTATGCAAGACGTATGTCAATTATCCAATCATTTTAAAACGTCCATAACTTTTTATACGACATTTAAAAAAAATAAAATAAAATCACCATAATAACGAGTGTTTTTTACCTCTAATATGAGTACAAAATTGTGTTTTTATCAATTTTTTTTTTCATAATGTTTTTCCATTGTTTGTTTTTACATTGTGTTTTTCTTAATCTTTTCCATTGTGCGTTTTCTAGCGACTATTTTCCGGTGACTTTCCGATGAAACACAAACTAGTTAATAACCGGTGTTGGAGAAACCAGGGGCGGGTCTAGGGGGTGTCCATGGGGTGCCTTGGATTCCCCTCAACTTTCACTGCGAAGTGCAAATCAGTGCAATAAAAATATTCCATATCCGTTTTATGTATTTAGATACCCCTGAACAAATATTAGGATTCCCCTATATCCAAAAAAATTTTCTTCTAGATTTACAATTGTTACTAGCCCATTGTAACCCTGATGGCTAGGAGATAGCAATACTTTTTGAACTTCAACCAATTACAAACCAGTTTATAAAAACCCGTTATTTTAATAGGTTAATAACCAGTCACTAACGTTAAACTTGTTATTAAACATTTTGACTGTTTTCTAATACCATATGTCTTAGTTGTTTAACAAGAAATTTACATGGGGCTAGAGGTGCACAAACCGGTTTGGGTTGAAATCAGTTTTTTGACCATGTTACGATCGGTTTCAGTTCGGGTTTTGACTGGTTTTGGTTCAGTTACCCGGTTTGGGACCGATTTTGATAGAGAAAATTACAAACCGGTTTGAAACCTACGAGTTCAGTCGGTTCTAAACCTGTTTGATTTTGGTTTGATTTTCAAATCAGTTCGGTTAATTGGTTTATTTGTCCATCTCTGCTGCATGGGCCCTTAAATACCAAATCAGTTATATTTGGGTTAGCCCGATAAGTTAACACCACTCGGGCTCATTCGCTCAATGTACAAAGGGTTTTAGTTTTAGACGACAATAATCCGGTAACCAACTAACCATCACCATGTCCGCCGTTAGGTTGTTTATACGATCAACTTCCGTTCGTTACGCCGCCGCTAAAATATCCTCCGGCGTCAAGACCTCCGTCACTCGGTTGCCAGCCACTAAACCTCTTTCTCATCGTATCTTCAGGTATATTAATATTAATAATCACACACGTATACATGAAAAACATTTTTTTAAATAATTAATTGATGGCTGAGTTTGCAGGTGTCCGGTTGAATTGAGCGTCTGTTTGGAAACGGTTCAACCGGTTCGTACGGTTACTGAATCGAGCTTGATGCCTTCAGTGCTTGTTTTATCTCGAAGCAGTTATTGTTGGATCCCTGAAGGTTAGTGAAATCTCTACATTTTCGATTTTTTTTTATTTTTTTTAATTTAATGGAATTTAGAGGTAGAATTTGTTATGATGATCTAAGCAGTGAATATGCGGAAAAATAACATATATCGGTTATGGCGGTGAAAAATAACAGATATCGGTACTTTTAGTATCATTTATTTATTTGTTTTTTTTTTAAATTTTTTTATCACATTGAAAAATAACAGATATCGGTTATCGCGGGGAAAAATAACAGATATCGGTAATTTTAGTATCATTTATTTATTTGTTTTTTTTTTGTTTTTTTTATCATGGTGAAAAATTACAGATATCGGTTATCGCAGTGAAAAATAACAGATATCGGTAATTTTAGTATCATGTATTTTTTTTAGTATCATGTACATGGCAATTTAACATTAATAATTTAGTGTACTCACCTACCATTAACAAGTTAACCTTTTGCAACTTGCAAAATACTAACAATTGTAGCAAGTAGGAACTGATTAAGACTTAAAACACTAACATTGAACATCAAAAATTGATAACTAAGGCTTAACACACTGATATATGGAATATCAGTCCATATCGCTGATATTATCGGTACCAATATTTTACCAAGGGACCGATAGCCGATATATCACCGATATCAACTGTATAGGTTTCTATGATACAAGGATTTTGTATTGCTGAAATTAAAGAAAAATATAAAAGAAATGAACATTTTTTGCAGTTTATTTTATTGAATCTGTTGATTACCTTTCCTTAACAACACTAATGAATTATTTAACAAGTATAGAATGTATTCTGAAATTGGTGGATATTCACTTTTGGAATTGTGCATACCTCTCTGCCGATGTAAAGGCTTTAGAAAGTATTAAAGATGCTTGTTTTAATTAATAGAGACATTTGTTTAAGCTTGCAAACTACATTAGAAAAAGGTATAATGAATCTTTGAGGTGGTCTGTTTAAGTTTCTACATGAAGGTCCTCCATGATGGAATGGATAGTTGTTTTGATTTAGTTGAATAGCAGAAGTTGTGGTGTTTATGTTCATAGACTAGGAAGTTTGGAGTTGTATGAAACAGCGAGGAAGAAAGGATCTTATTCACATGTTGAAATATGGTTTCATGGAATATTACATAACCGGAAGTGAAAATTTGATGTTTTTCCAATTTAAAAAGGTTGTAGGGTTTATGTCAATAGTATAACCTAAGAGGGCGCATTTAACAACTCTAGGTTTCAACTTAGCTCTCCATTTTTTAAGTGTGGGACTGTGGGAGCATTACAACGACATCAAATTATTTTTGTTGTGATAGGTAGGTGGTGTTTCATGAAGGAATTTGGGAGGAGTGACTATGAACTGATAAGGTTCGGTAGGAATCTTTTGATTAGATGTATTGTTGTAAGAACTAAGAACATAATGCCCTCAATACATGATGAATAAATAAGACTGGAAAATGACTCTTTTAAGTTTCAAGAGGATGCTTATGCTATCTTTCAACTTCGAAGTTTACAACCAGTTTTATGTACTATACTCTTTTTTTTTTGGGTTGGGGGTGGGGAGAACATGCCCTCTCTTTTCTTCTCTAAGTCTAGTTCAAGAGCATTATCTGATTGAATGGCTTTGTGTTTGGTGTTAGGTTGAGTTTTAAATGTTGATGTAATTGATTTAGTTAAAGAAAGAGCGTCTTTTTTCTGTCGAAACGTGTCAAAGATTGGTCTACTGAAGTCATTTAGTTTGGTGACTGGTTAGAATATACATGCGCCTTATATTTACACGTCTTAATCTCCTTATATGAGTGTGTGTAAGTTTTTGTATGGTAGCCTATGTTGTCTTGCTTTTGGGCGTACACCACCAGGTACAAATTCATCATTCATAGAATGAAAATTAAGGAAACAAAGGTTTTATATTATTCGTAGTTGTCAAAGGTGTCTCAAGCGCGCACCTAGGCGCCCAGGAAAGGTGAGGTGCACAAAAAATGGCTTGTGCAGGCAAAGGCGTTCTAGCGACGATTCAATGACTTTTACCAATACCTGGCGTCTTTTTTGCTGGATTCCAAAACTTTTGGCCAAAATTCTGGCCTCTAAAGGTCTGTTTTGAAAATACTTGGAGAGAATTGAATGTGCATAGTTTTTTGACTAGGTTTGGCACTTTGGCTTGTCCATTTTTTTATAAAGGTTTGCTATTTTCAAATAGTTTTTCGGTTTTTCCTTTTAAACTTCATTGGTCTTTTTATTAGTTTAGTTTAAATTGCAATTTATATTAGTTTCTAGTTATATTTAGGGAGTGATATTAGTTTTTATACACCTACTATATATATTTTTTAAAATTATTTTTGTTATCCCACCTTGCTTGTCTCGGATCTGGTTTTTTTAAGCGCCTAGGTCCAAAGCTCACTCTTTAGTTACACTTTGTGCCTTTGACAACAGTGATATTATCATAAGATATCTTAGTCTCTGATTATACATATTGGTAGAAAAGTAACAAGAATTGATTAGTTGTTCTATCCAATTCCACCCAATTGGCAAGGCCGTCAAATTGAGATTCGACTTCGTCACCTTGCCATCATCCCTAATTTTTAAGGTTTCACATTCGACGAACCATATACTCACAAACAAGATTTTGCAACCATGTGAAATGTAATCTTGTTGGTGGTTACCATGTTGAATAACTTATAAGATTACTATGAGTGAGGATAACAGAGCATGCCACTTTATGGAAAACATTATCATACATCAAATTATGTTTCGGTCAATTCTTACAAACCTTATCATTAAGAGTTATCACATATCACATTTCTTTATTTTTTAATTTTTTAAAGTTTCACAGCCGACAAGAATTAAAAAGAAATTCGCTTTTCAAAAAAAAAAAACGAAAAAAATGAGCATGTTTAGTCAAGCAACCGAGAGAGTGTCAGCATGAGTAATACAGTTGAAGTATGGATTTACTTTAAATTTCAGAAATACCGGTAGCTACATTTAACACCAAGACATGAACTTCGATCCCCAAAAGTAATATGTCCAAAAAGCAGAATGTTTGAATTCTTATTGCTGTAAATATATGCACACATTAACAGTGATACAGCGTTATTATCTCAAGACTGATGGATTCATGGTTGCTTCAAAGGCTGTTGAACTTTCTCTATGGTGTTTGACTTTGTTTATGTTATAATCTGCTACTTTGACTTGTTACAGGTTCATGATAATATCATTCGTTTTCATCGCTTGCAAGAGAATCAACCTTCTTGAAACGTGAGCTGTTTTCGCTTTTTTGAAGATATAGGACCGTCAATGTTAATGGTGTTTGACCTGACTGGTATTTCTAAACCAAGTAGTTATAGGTTCAAAACTGATAATTGGCATTGGTACTTGTTTCTTTGTGTTCTTATCATTTTTTTGGTGTACCTAATATATATTTATCATGATATGCCAATGGATCTTGTTTTTCTAAGATTGAACTTCTTCAATGTGGTATACCTTTTGTTGCATACATTTCTAGTTATATAATTTTAATATTTTATTTGAAGTAAATGTTAGAAGTTTAGCTGCAATAATTGTGAATATATGTTACAAAACATGTAACGTATATGCGCGCCGTGATTTCATTTAACGGATGATGAAGTAAGGAGGATTTTAGTTTGAAAATTTTGTTGAAAAAAATTATAACTTGTACATAGCTAAATGTGTATGAACTCACGTGTCACGTATGACGTAACGTTGTAAAGAATTACATATATGGTTATATACATGTACCTGTAGATAAGATCTAATTACAATATTAAATAAAATCCAAAATCATTGTTATTACTGGTTAAACTGATAGGATTATGAAGTCGCGTTGTGAAGATTTGCACACATTCTTGTGACGAAAACTCGTGTTTTAAAACACAATACAATAGCAATTGCACGTAACCCCACAAGGGCTGCTAAACACTAACCACGTAGCATACTTCAAGGAAACTACTAAAACTCTTAAATAATATAAACATAATATAATTACAAGGAAAATGGGGGGAAAAAAAAGGCCATGAACTGCATGAGTAAATGAAAAAAGACATTGAAATGTGAAGGAGACAAATTCACAACCCAGAAATTAATAAACAAGTGAACCAAGAAATGGAATTTAAATCAATATATACAGGCCAAGTAACAGAAGAAAATACTAAGTTTCTGTATTGCATCTTGTGCAGTTTAAATCAACATATATTTATATATATTTGTTATGTCGTTTCTGTCTTTTGTCCTTACGATATACAGACGATCGTAAACCATAATTACAAAGGTTGGTATGGTCCTTCTTGACCGTTTTATTTAAGGCAAAAGACAATTTTGGTTCTAAAGATAACAAATATGCTTTTAACTTTTAAGCTTTTCAAAAGAGCATTCAAAGGAGCAAAGCTACTCAAGCATATATTTTTTACAATAGCCACATGTATAATAATAATAATAATAATAATAATAATAATAATAATAATACACTTGTGTGTGTCCTTTTACGTAAATTTAGAGTATTAAAATTCATAGATATAGGCTGCTACATCTTTAAACATCAAATCGTAATTAACTTGCATCTTCAATTACTAAATTCATCGAGTTGTTCCAAAGAATCAAAACGGCCGGTGATTAACGGAATTCCTTGTCGGTTCTCTGTGAAATACTCGTTTGGCTGAGGGTTTCCAAACACATCGTAAGCTAAACCAGTGCTGACGAATAACCAATCCGCAATGAATAGGGAAGGTATAGTAATGCTATGAATGACCATCGGAGACCCTGTACGTCACAACATCTCGAACTTGATTCATAAAGAAACTCTAACGCCTCCACCGATTATAATGGTTAACTTAATTCGATCAGTGTTTTAGATATAATATATAAATTGGAACTATTTAGTTATCTTTGCTATAATAAAATATGATGTAACAAGTTTAAGTTCTCTTTGTGTATCACATTGTACAAAGTTTTATTATTCTATCATATACCATTATACCCTCAATGTAATAAAGAACCGATGGATCGTCATAAGAAATCATATAGAGTTATATATAGAGGTGCACAAAAAAACTCGAATCCAAAACCGGACCTGAAAAGATACCCGGAACCGGTTTTTTTATACCCGGGTTTTTAATACCCGGACCCGTACCCGCCCTACCCCTAGGGTATGGATAGGGTATGCATTTCAGTATTAAAATCCGTACCTGGAACCGGACCCGATTTATACCCGGTAATACCCGAAAACCGGAACCGGTTCCAAACCCGGAACCGGGTTTTTCTAATACCCGAAACTGGGTTTTTCAAATACCCGCTTTATACCCAAAATTACCCGAAAAATACCTGAAAAATACCCAAAAATACCCCTAAAAATTGTAATCCCTTAAAAAAATCCAATATATACCCGAAAAACCCCCCACAAAAGCCCCAGAAAACCCAAAAATAGGATTTTTTTTCAATACCCGAAAATAGGGTATTCAAATACCCTGTTCGATACCCGACCCGAACCCGACGCATAGGGTATGGTTTTTAGAGAGAATACCCGGACCCGAACCCAACCCGGGTATTGTCAATACCCGATTTTCCAATACCCGGTCATACCCGAATCCGGTTCTATACCCGAACCCGAGTATTTGAAAAAACCTAATTTATACACCACTGGTTATATACATGTACTACAAAAATTATCTTACTTCGATAACCAAGATAAGATAGGTGTGGGCCGGGCCTTATACCTTTGTTGGGATTATATGTAAGGGGGAGGTATACACTTTACTACACTACACTCAACTCCACGTTGCCTTCATCACAACTACAAGACATGACGACAATAACACCAAAACCAAACAAAAATATTAAAAAACCGAAACAGATCGCATAATTGCATGCAACACACTCTCTATCCAGCCGCCACATGTCCCCTTGCATGCATCCTCTTTACACCAGCACACCCTCTTATTAATCCTCGTCATCCTGTTCTTCAATACACTCACCCTATTTAACTAACCACCCACATTCATGTTCGTTACACAAACCCTAAAATATTATTATTCATCATTCAACTAAAACAATTATGGCTAATAGTTGTCTTGAACAACATCACCATAACCATAAGCTTCATTCCCCTCATCAACTCTACATCAACAATAAATCACTTAGGGATATTGATATCAATATCCCGCCGCGAAAGCTGCTAGGCCGTCGTGCCTCAGCACCTTCCGCGGCCTCTGGTGACTCGTTCATAGAAGCTTATATGTATCAGAACGAGTCACCACGAGTGCTTCCGGAGGAAACTTTGTTTAAAAAGTTTCTTCCGTATAACGACGCTGATGATGAAGAGGATGATCCGTACGCCGCGGATCATTTTCGTATGTATGAATTTAAGGTTCGGAAATGTACGAGGAGTCGGGCGCATGATTGGACCGACTGTCCGTTTGCGCACCCCGGCGAGAAGGCTCGCCGGAGGTGTCCGAGGCGGTATAATTATTTAGGGACTGTTTGTGCGGATTTTCGCCGCGGAAATTGTAGCCGCGGCGATTTGTGCGAGTTCGCTCATGGGGTTTTTGAGTGCTGGTTGCATCCTTCCCGTTATCGCACTGAAGCGTGCAAGGACGGGAAGAATTGCCAAAGAAAGATATGTTTCTTTGCGCACACTCAGCGTCAGCTCCGTGTGGTGCCAACTGAGTATCACACGGAGCCGACTAAGAAGCATCCTTATAATAATAAGGATGCTTTTTCTCACTGTGCGCATTGTCGGTGCCATTTGGATGTGCATCACACCATTTCGCCTACCTCGACTTTGAACAATATCGATCTTGATAGCCTGTCGCCTCCTGCGTCTCCGCCTTACTCCCCCGCCCAATCCGGGGCTGGGTTTTCGCCGATTTCGAGGTTTGCGGATAGGTTGAGTAGAGGTGATTCTTTGTGTATGTCTCATTTAGGAAACAATAGTTCCATGCATGATCAACTTGTTAGTAATCAGTCTCTAGATGAGCTCATGAGGTCCATGGAGGCAATGACAATGGAAGATAATATTAATATTAACATGAATAGGAACTCTCCTTGGATGGATGCTTGCTTCAATGGTGGCCAGTTTGATGTGATGACCGGTGATTCAAGGCCAAATTCGTATAATGATTCGAGTTCTTCTGTGAATGGTCCTGATCTTGGATGGGTGAATGATCTGCTTACATGAAGTGATGGATTATAATGTAAATGATGGTGATGATGAAGAGGAGTGGATTGATTAAAGGTGTGATTGGTGTTGTATGATTATGAATATTATGTGTATTTTATTTTTCTGCGATTTAACATTTTGATTATGTGAAATTGTGGCTAGTTTTCCAAGTGCTGAGTTCGAAGGCTTGTTGTAAACGTTGACGTGGGTGTATGAAAAAGAATAATAAGATTTCCTATTTGTTTTATGTATTGATCTTGACATTTTATGGATGGTATAATAAGATCTCTTTCAAGTTTTCTCATGTTGGCATTTTTTGTTTGAATTTCTAAATAAACTATTATATTTCATTATTTCTAAATAAACTACTATATTTTTAGTATTTAAGACGAATGAATATTTATATCAAGTGTAGTTTATGGGATAAATAAAATAAATGATAAAAAACAGTATGTATACGCAGTTACGAGTAATATGTGTTGTGTTGCAATATCGTGCTATGTTTTCAAAGCATTAAGGACTCGAATGTTAGTTGAGAGAAAAATCTACATCAAACTCAAAATGATTACAATAAAATGATGGTCGCAGCCCCTTTTAAATAGCAAAATCAATCCTACTAAAAACGAAGATTTGGGACGTAGGGGCTGAAAAGGTATCATGTATATGTACGACTCGTTGAACACTGCTCAGAAAATTCACAGCCTCCAAAGCTAGAAACTCAAATACAGTAAAGTGAAATATTTCTAGATGAATAATGTATCATATAACATGTTAGTAAATACTGTAAAGTGAAATTTTTTTAGATGAATAATGTATCATATAACACGTTAGTACTAGAATGCTTTTGAGTCTTGGGTTTGATTATTTTGCTTTTTTTTTCAGCTTGAAAATATTGTGTTGGTTTTTAGTTTTATATTTTAGCATGTTGAGCCAGAAAAAAAATTGTTTTAAAAAAAGTAAGTTTTGTATGCAAAAGTATTGATCAAAAGTAATTATTAAATGCTGATTAATAAACTTGGCCCTTGCATTATTACTAAATAATTACTATTGATGAATTTGTACCTCACAAGATGGAAGTCCTAACATTGCCTTTGACCCGAATTAACGAATTTATACATGAAAGTTAAAACTTTGTGGTCAAAAGTAGTTAAATAATTACTAGTAATTAATGAATTTGTACCTCGCAAGATGGAAGTCCTAACATTGCCTTTGACCCGAATTAACGAATTTGTACATGAAAGTTGAAACTTTGTGGCCAAAAGTAGTTAAAATACTTACGAATGGATTTCTGCCTAAACTTTTGATCCAATAAATGAGTTTAGAATCGAATAACAATCATAAACATAAACAAGGTAGGTGAGGTTTGATCAATTCGATGGGAAACAAGTTATAAAACGGAATGGTAATTTTTGGTTTTGAAAAAAATAACCAAATCGTAAGTAGTAAGTAATTTTGATTCGATTTCATCAAATTTCGGGTTTCATTTAATCGATTTGTTACTCAACCTATGTCTAGGTTATTGTTTACGATATGTGTAATGGTTTTAACTACATGTTATTGTTAAAGTGTTACGTCACTTTCGCATAGGCCGTAGGCGGTGATAGTTCAACTAAACCACCATTTCACAAGGGTGCAGCGGTTTCAACTAAAAGATATATTAATGAAAAAAATGTATATCTCACACTCACACCCATTAAAGCTTTGAAAAATGAGTTTTGACGCATGCATAATGGTGTTGCTCATGTTAAAGGCGGATGTAACATGATTTTCACGTCTTATTGAGTCTCGATTAGTCTTACACCACTCTTAAACTTTTAGGTCTAGTTCTTCAATTTAGGGCACCCACATCATGGCCTCATCGGTATCCATGGCTACGTCTTCTAGTTTAAAGTTTATTCCAATTAAGTCACTTACACTTTTATTGTCTCAATTAGATTACTCAACTTTTAATTTTATCTCAATTAAATCACTCAACTTCAAGATGTGTTATAATACTCCATTTTTTACCTTCATATTAAACGTTCATAAATAACTAAACTGTCATTAAAACCAACATTTTTTAGTTTTTTATCAGTAAATATATCACTTACGATAATATAGTAGTTGTCCCCATCGTTTTAAACTAAAAACCGAACATAATTCAATACTTTCAAATTTTATTAAGAAATACATGAGAAATATTACTCTATTTTACCCCCTTTATTCTTTTACAAAAGTCACCTACACACCAAATCACCACCATTTAATCATTTATAACATACACTGGCAGGCTGGGTTCAAAGTTCAAACCCCTAACCTTATAAAGTAACTTGTTAGCGCAGTTCTCACAGTTTCGACAGGCCCGGATGTTGGAGTTGGACCAGCAAAACGCTGCTACCGCCAGCTATATCTGGAAACATAAACAACAATAAATTTTTTTTTAAAAACTTTTCTTTGATCAATGTTAAGTAGAGCAGTTCAAGAAAACTGTAAATAATAACACTTCTCACATTCTATATATCACAACGGTTTCGCAAATTCGCATCACATGCTCCAATGCATTAGATGTTTCAAAGAAGAGTAAAATAGACATTTGGGTGGTTTGAAAGAATAATAATAAAAAGAAAAGAATCACCCGTTGTCATAGGACTTGATTCTGATGGTTTCTCAGTTGTTTCCACATTCATCATCATAACATTGCTAACATCAGCCTCAACTTCGGTCATTATGTCGCTCCTATCTGCTGCAATGGCCACAGGTGGGGCTCCATTTTCCATGACAGTATCAGATTGCAATTGCGGGTCGGTAGAGATGGTCAAGGTTGATGTCACGGACAAATTCTGCAAAACCAGGTTTACAATAAATCACCAATGTCATTAAAATCAGCTACTTTGCAAGTTCATTTGTATAATGGTTCGGTTTTAAAACTTATAAAGGTCACAAATTACAACGTGTAGATAATAAGCTACCTTTTCTAAGGCCAGAGCAAGCTTCGAGAGATTTGGATACAAGATTCTTGCATCCAGTATGATCTGTTCATGTAAAAAACAGAGCCATAAGCTGATCAGAAATTCGAGCATAGATTCATGTCAACTTAAAGGTTATCAATCATCACAAATAATATTAGCACAATCACCTCAGATAGCCTTTGCAGGGTAAATGGTGGGCCGTCAACGAAATTATGAAGAGCTGCAGAATATAATCGAATGAATGTGAGTTTTTCATTAGTCATAATAAAATAAAATATAAAAGAAATTCTTCAACTCAACAGGTTGTAAGACATAATGAAAATGTAAAAGGTACATGATTGCGAAAGTACCATTATCCAACCTTTTTGCCAACTCAGCGTGTGTCTCTCCTAGTGATATTTTTTGTTCCTCGGTTGTCATTTTTGCCTGAGGATACTCAGAAATGACCTATAGTAAAAATGCAATAAAAAAAATAAGACTAATTACCATCTAGGAAAAAAAACAAAGATTATATATTAGCTTCTAAGACCATGTTGGACACTAGAGAATTTGAACCAAAAGAGTCACATGAGTTGAAATCATCCACATTGAATTTTTATTTTTAAAGCATAAACGCTCCAGAAATCATTTATTTTTTTCAAAAATCAGATTTTGGTAAACATATCTGACAAGTAACAAAAGACTACCCATTTTGTCACCTAGAATGGACGTTATGGGGCTGCTTGTTAGCCTCTTAATAATTCCATTAAAGGTTGCCTCTGACACAGTCAGAGGTAGAGTGTGTTTGGTTCACTAAAAAACACCTATTCATGGAGCCTTTTAA
This sequence comes from Bidens hawaiensis, assembly GCF_021521415.1. Lineage (NCBI taxonomy): Eukaryota > Viridiplantae > Streptophyta > Magnoliopsida > Asterales > Asteraceae > Bidens > Bidens hawaiensis. Next base: position 333,061 of record NW_027493229.1, read on the forward strand.
TGGGTAAGTTTCAGAAACATGCTGAATCAGTCATGTCTCTTAATGATTCAGCACAAGATTGCCAAACGGCCCCTAAGACACAAGCTCATACAAAATATATAAAACCTGTAGATTAGCATACCTGCATTAAATGAAGAGACAACATGCTTCTCAATTTCTCCCAATCATACCTGCAGAGTCACATAACATAGTAGTAACATGAATAAATAGTTCTCATTTCTCAATGCCAATAACCATAAGAACGCAAGTAATGAGAAGTTCAATTAATATTTATGAAAAACAGAATGAATGAGGTTAATAACAAAGTGCATACCAAAACCTTCCAGTGGCTGCAATGACTTTTAATACACTTATTACTTCTTCTTCTTCAACAGTCTCTTGCCTCATTTCCATGCCCCTAGTGTTCCCAATCATAGATAATGGTTTGGTTTAATAAAGTTATAAGAGTTACAATACTCGGTGATAAAATAAAGTAACCAGCGATAAAATACTCTATATAAGAATACTCAGTGTTGTGAAAGTCAGTTCTAGGCGCCAATCTATGAAATTAGCGGAAAAATATCGGTAAATGACCGCTAATTGAGATATCGGTTATCACGGTGGGATATTGGTAATTTTAATACCATGCAGAATTTATATACATATACATATATATATATATATATATATATATATATATATAGGATGAGTAACATTACAGAACTCTTAAATTACTTAAGAACATAAAGGAACTCTTAATAACTAACGATTTTTATAAAAATTTTGATATGTTAATGTTATTTGAGTGTAGTTTTATCACTTTTTACATCTATGTTTACGATTACAATCATGAAAATTAGTTTTTACACACATCTATGTTTTTTTACACATATGTAAATTTGTTATCACCTAAATTTTGCACATGTTTAAACTTGTGATTTACATGTGTAATCAAAAAGTTGTTTTAAAAATACGATAAAACTGCTATCTAACAATAATAATATATATATAATTCAAAAAAACTGTTGGTTGTTAAGAGTTCTCAAAGTTCATAAGTTTTTTGAAATTTAACACTAACAATTCAGTATACTATCTACCATTAACAAATTAACCTTTTGTAACTTGCAAAACACTAACAATTGTAGCAAGTACGAACTGATTAAGACTTAAAACACTAAAAATTGACAATTGAGACTTAAAAAACTGATATCGGCAAAACCGGTAATGCATAGGTCAATACCGCTGATAGTTTCAAGAGATAGGGCACCGATAACTGCATAGGCGCCAATTAGTCACTAATCGATTCGATTCAACTGATAGGCCCCTCCTCTAAAATCGGTCAAAAGCTAGTCAAAATCGTTTTGTGTAATTATATAATTACTTACTCTTCTGTTACCTAAAACTATGAAATAATAATCCACTTATTATATTACGGTAATTCATAATTATCAGCTAAAAAACAGGTATAACGAAAAGCAGGTGCCCTAATTAGTAATAGTAACAGTAAGACGAATGTTTGATAAGTGTTTGTTTACATAGACAGACTTAAGAGTAAGAGTATGCATACCTAGCTGTATAAGGATTCAAAACGAGGTCGATTGCGATTGCGATTGCGAGTGTAGTGGTGGCGGAGGGATGTCGATGGTCAATTTCAAGTCGGCTATCACCATTAATTCCGTTCGCGTCAAATTTTTTATCCCCAAATTCTTACCTTGTGTTGTCTTTTTTCTTTTTTGCAAATAATAAAGCTATAAAAATAAAAAGTATTATTTAATTAAATAAGATAAAAAATTTTTAATGATTTTTATGTGTAATTACAAAGTTATGAACGGGAGACTTGCTGGGAATGCTCTTATGCTCTGTTAAATTTTGACATTTTTCTTTTGGAAAATAAAAGAAATATTTATAAAATATCCAGTAGGTTGTAACCAGGGATGAACTCGGGAAGGTACCGGTACCGATCTTGGAAATCCCGATCCTGAAAATCCTAAATATTGATGCTGGTATGGTATCGGTATTTTGTGCAAAATTCGGGAAATATCGGTACCGCACCGAACTATACCGGTACTGGAAACTTGAAATTGGTACCGAAAACGCTCATCCCTTGTTGTAACTAATAAAAAGGTTGTATGTGTATGATTAGAGACATTACATAAATCATTCAAAAGGTTACAACTCAAAAAAGTTTTACGATTTCAAATCAGTTACCAAGGACGCCAAACACTATCCCATATGGCCGCTATCGAGGTATGATAGGGGAGGCCACAGGCAAGGTAACGCGCAACGCGCATGAGGAATTGTGAAGGTATGTAAGGATGATCATTTTCGGTACGAGTACCAATTGATGCCGCTACCGAATTCCACCAAGTTTTGAGATTTCGAAACTGGTATTTCCTGAATTATACGTAAAATGCTTGTACCAAACAAAACATTTTGATACCGGTACGGTACTGATTTCATCCCTAAAGGTATGTGGTGTCGGATTTCAAACAATCTAAAATAAACATATACACCTTATTTAATTTTTTTTTATTAAAATTGTTTAGTGACGACACTACACAAGTTTGAGGAAATACCGAGTGTATATCCTATTGTTTACGTGAGAGTGACGTGATAGTTATATATAATTTTTAACTTAAAAAGTTTAATCACTAAACATCTAAACATAGCGTTATAATAATTTATAACGTAGATTACATACATAATTTTTTTTATACGTAGCCGTAAATTACTTGATCCTTAGTTTTTGTTTGTGCTATTGGTATAATTTCCAAAAAGGAGTTCGCTAAACGTACCACTCTAAATTTCAAATCAATGAATTTTTCAAATGTCACAATGTTCAATTTTGTATGTTCAGTGGTTGACCAACACCTAGTACTAGTTTGAAACGATTAATTAATTGTTAGTTTTGAGTCACTTGTTTATGTTGGGACCTTTCTTTAGGTACCAAGGCTATATGCCTATATACAATGCATACATCATCCCAACAAAATTAAACTATAAATAAGAAAAGGGTCATATTTCAAATACATTTTTTGCTTAAGATTCTTGGATCTTTCATTATCTTTTTAACTTATTTGACTTCTTAGCATCAAACATTGAATCCATTCCATTGCTTTATCCCTAAGAAAACCTCCATAACGGTGGCTGTCTTTCTCTCTTAACTACTTAGAAGTTAGCATCTCTTTATCAACCATTGCAATATTCAAACAACCATCGATTACTTCGGATTCGTCTTAGAATTTCGCCCTAAACCTACAAAGATCTTGCAATCTCATCATGTTTCAACATCAAACATGAAATCAATCTTCAAATTTCAATGATTTTGTCAGCCAATAACGTTCTTGCGACTTGAAAAATATATATATGTGTCATGTGTAAGACAATTATTACTTACTAGACCAAAAGTTCAAAATGATCCAAACTGCTTATAAAAGCACATAATTAGTTTTAGGTTATGTGAAAAATAAATAAAATGGCTTCCAAAAGTGTCACAACCAGTACTGCTTTGGTCTCCTTTCTAATATTATACCTAGCTATTTCTTTCAACAACATTGCAGCCAAACACCGTCGTTCGACCACCACTAAACACCACTCGCACCACCATGACATCACCAATGCATCAAACCCTCGTCTCGAACAAGCTTATCATGCACTCCAAGCATGGAAACGCGTAATTTACTCCGACCCATATAACACAACTTCAGACTGGACTGGCCCTTCGGTTTGTGACTACACTGGAGTATACTGCGCTCCATTTCCAAACGACACTAGTATTATGACGGTCGCTGGAATAGATCTAAACCATGCAGACATCGCAGGCTTCCTCCCTAACGAACTCGGTTTACTATCTGATCTTGCACTTATACATTTAAACAGTAATCGCTTTTGCGGTATCCTCCCTCTCACTCTCTCAAACCTCTCTCTCCTCTACGAATTCGACATTAGCAATAACCGATTAGTAGGCCCCTTCCCTTCTGTTCTCTTCTCTCTCCCAAGTTTAAAATATCTTGACATTCGTTATAACGAGTTCGAAGGTGCATTGCCTCCTAAGCTTTTTAACATAAACCTCGACGCCATTTTTGTTAACAACAACCGTTTTGGTTCGGTAATCCCTACTAATATAGGCTTCAGCACTGCTTCGGTAGTGGTTTTCGCTAATAATAATATTGGAGGATGTATCCCACCAACTATTTCCAATTTTGCAAACACCATGGAGGAGTTGCTAGTGACTAACACGAATATATCGGGTTGTTTACCGCCCGAAGTAGGGTTTTTGTATAAGTTAAAGGTTTTGGATGTGAGTTTCAATAAGTTGGTTGGTGAGATACCTTATAGTATTGCAGGGTTAGCTCATTTGGAGCAGTTGAATATTGGGCATAATATGATGAGTGGTGTAGTTCCTTCGGGGGTTTGTGAGCTGCCGAATTTGGCAAACTTTACGTTGTCGTATAACTATTTCTTCGAGGAAGAGGGGGTTTGCAAGAATTTGACGTCGAGGGGGACGAAATCTGATGATCGAAGAAACTGTTTGCCGGATAAGCCGCTTCAGAGGAGCAAGAAGGATTGTGATAAGGTGCTTGAACACCCGGTTGACTGCTATATGCATCCATGTGGTGGTGGTGATGATCACAAGCATGCAGTAAACCATCCTATAAAGCACCGTACGTAATGGACTGATGCATGATAAGTTGTAACGTATAATTTGTTGATGGTCTTCTAGTTCTAGAAAGATGTCTTGTTACTAATGTAAAGTAGGTTGCACAAATTATTATATATGTAGTTGTGCACTCGTACCACCGTTGTTAAATAAGAGGATTTAATTACTTCAAATTGAATTTTCATGATTGATTTTTCAATCCACTTCAAAAAAAAAAAAGTGATTCATATATAGCTCTATGTTAGAGCACAAAGATATCCGTATATTCGGTGTATATTCGGTTTCATAATTAGATTGATATCACGATTTCAATCAAGGGAATGATTTCTCATATTAACAACCAAATCCCTCTAAATATCTAACCGAATCAATCTAATTATGAAACCGAATATAAGGATATCTTTGTGCTCTAACACTCTACAAGTTATGTTTGAAAACGCAAGATCTAGACAATAGAAGTTAGAGTAATTTGTTATTAAGATTTAGTTATTTCTTTTGGATATTATAGAATGAGTCCTTAGTTCTTGCCAAGCCATCAAGCGTTCATCACAAAGGAAAATGACTCAATATTTATAAACATAGTTAAATGTTGTAAATGTTAAATAACTAACTTGGGTCATAAGTATGACTAACATGAAGGGCTAAATATGTCGAGAACGATAACTCAAATGAAAACTTGGAAATTGTTAGAGAAGGCGAGGTATATACTGTGTAGCACGGGGACGGCAGTGAAGAGGGATTAACCGTCCCAGGGATGCTTTGGGGACGGAAACATCATGGGTATGTTTACCAAACGTTTCCGGTTAATAGGGACGGATCCAAAACGTTTCAGGGGCGTTTTTAATTATTTGTAGGGTTTTAACCCTTTCAAATTCCTAAAACAACCATATTACAAATATACGTATATATTTAATCGGCCTTTCAATCATGAAGAAACGTGGATCGGCTCACTGGTAGACGATCAACTTTCCTCGGGTATGAGTATGCTATTTCACCGATGGTTCTCCGGAGTATGAGTTCTTCCACCTACAAAACGAGCAGCACCGTGAAATTACCCCTCAGAAAGGGACAGAGGGGTCCTCTTTGGGGTAACCCTCCGGTGTGAGAATAAGAGATTGTAGGAGAAGATAATAATAATCTGAGAGTGAGTAATGAATTGGAATGTATTTTCTTGCTTACCTCCCCTTGTGGGGGTGGTGTGGTATTTATAGTGTTAGGGTTTCCAATGATTGGGCTCAGATCCCATTAGGGCCTTTTTGGCCTCCTCCTGTTGCTTTGCGCCACGTGTCCTTAGGATACCTAGTGCTTTTTCATTGATTATTCTCTGACCCAAGCATTTTACCTGACCCATGTGCAATCACGTGGTAGCACATGGGTTTTGCTGAATTGTCCACCTTTCATTGGCAGCTGTCAACATCAGCATATTCTTATTCCTTAAAGGATACATTCTGGAAGTTTTCCTGACGAGCACAATCAAGGTTGTCCTTATCCTGATTTGGATAAGGACGAGGTTGATTATGTGCACGTGTGATATGCGCCTATCCTGAGGATGCGCGAAGTCTTCTCTTTATTCTCACGCGCAGATGTTTCATGCGCTGATGTGGTATGCGCAAGCATATGTAATATGCGCCGCGCGCAGATGTGATATGCGTGAGCATATATGATGCGTGAGCACGCGCAGATGCGCCACGCGCAGATGTGATATGCGTGAGCATAGAGCATGTGATACGCGTGAGCATATGTGATGCGTGAGCATATATGATATGCGCCGTGCGCATAGGTTTTGGCTTTGTGCCTTCATGATATCTTGATTTCAAGCCTCTTGTCTATATCTTGTGGGTTGACCCGCCCCGCTCGATGTTAAGGCGGGTACATACCTCTTCAAGCCCCCCCAGTCTAATGTGTGTCTTGTCTCGCGCGAGCGAGGTAAGATAGATATTAGACTTAATAGTTCTCTTTTAATAGGGTTTTGTCTTTTCCTTTTTTATTTCTCATCGTTGCGCGAAATTCTATCCTTTTGGTTAAAATGAATCGTCCATGTACGCGGTTGGTTGGTGCTGACATGCGTCAGAGACGGAGGCATGTGTCAGACTTTTCGTGTGCTCGAGGTGCTACAGTTGCCTTTCATGTCCCCTCACACAGTGTCAGGAACACGTGTCGCGCTCGTGTTGGCCTGCACCTGCTAGTGGGGGCGCGTGAACTCTGATCAGTGCATGTTTCGTTCCCTTTCATGTCCCCTCACACAGTGTCAGGGACACGTGTCGCGCTCGCGTTGGTCTACACCTGCGAGTGGGGGCGTGTGGACTCTGATCAGTACCTGTTTCTCTCTCTCCTGGGCCTATAAAAGCAAGCCCTTTGAGTTATTATTCTTCATCTTCCTTGTTATTTCAGAGTTTTTCTTTCCTTCCATTTTTATTCCGATTAGGGCCTGTCTTCTGCTTCCAGATTTCCATTGTTGAAGTAACCTCTGTCTGATTCTCAGTTGTATGTCTGATAGCCCAGACACCACAATCTCCACAAGCAAACGCCGTGTAAAGTCATTGGTGATGTCTACTTTGAAGAAGACCGGCAAGGGGAAACGGGCTGCCGAGGCCTCATCGGAGGAGGTGGGGAAGGTCAAGGCAGTGAAGAGGTGGGATGAGATCCCCTGCAAATTGAGGCAGTCCGATTTTGACAGTCTCATCGCCTCTCAGGGTTTTCTCCCTGAGTATGGCTGCATGCTCCCGGCGGCCGGGCAAACGGCGGCGGATCCGCCCACCGGCTACATCTCCCTGTACTGCCACTTTTTCACCCACTGCAACATTCGTCTCCCGATGACAAGGTTTGTGGGTGCGCTGCTTCGATTTTATAGGATTCACATATCCCAAGTCCATCCGTTTGGACTTGTGCGCATGACTCATTTTGAGTTCATGTGCAAATCTCAGCGCGAGGAGCCCACCCCTCGGCGCTTTCAATATTTTTATAAGCCGAAAATCCAAGATTCTTGGTTCTCATTCGTTCCTAGCAGTCAGAAGGTCAAGTGCTGCACTGTTTCCTTCAAGAGCCTTCATGACTGGTCTGAGAAATTTTTCTATATTAAGGCTGGTGTGATTCCCATCCGCATGACCATGCGCGCGATCACTTCTGCGCCCGCGGATGTGAATGTTTTTAAGAACCCAACTGGCGCATGGGTTAAAAAGTTGACTGCTGAAACATCCCCCGCCAAGAATATTTGCGAGGAGGCGCTGGTGGGGGTTGGCATGAGCAGGAGGTGGGCCGACAGCGCGACTGAGCCCGTTATCCAAGTTGATGGATTATGTGAGTTATTAGCTCATTGCATTATTTCTGCGCGAATATAATTCGTTTTGCTGATATCATTTGTCTTGTTTTGTGCAGTAAGCAAGGAGTATGTCCACGCCGCCTATGATGAGCATATGGAGGGTGGCTCTGTCGCGCTGGGCGCTGGGGAAGTTGGCTTCCCCGATCGCTTCGATGACATGTTCATCCCTGTTGATCTGGGATTTTGCTTTGACAGCGACGCGCCTGGTAAGCCCTTGTACTTATGCTTATGCCTTTAGAATACCAAATTTGGTTAACATTTCTGTCGCACGTATTGTAGATGCGCTCGAGAACTACGAGCTGGAGCTCGCGGAAGAGGAGGTGGAGGAGGAAGCTGAGGTGCCCCAACTCAAGCGTAAAGCTAAAGGGAAAACTGGCGCAGGGGCCAGTAAAAAACAGAAGAAAAATGATGCCCCTGTTGCTCAGGATCCTCCTACTCAAGCGAAGGGACTTGAGAAAACCCAGTAGTTTACCTCCAAGTTTTCCTTGTCTTCTTTGCCTCAAAATGTGGGCAGACCTCCTGTCCACACAAGGTATGGTGCCGCCACCTCCTCCCTTCGCGCTGCGGAAAAGGAAAGCGGCGCTGCGCCTGCTGTTTCCTATTCAACAGGTATACTTTGCTTATATTTTAAGGTTTTAGGAGCGCGATTCGGATAGAATTATTAATGAATCTTTGCTCACTCAAATGTTTGTAGAGCCGGCGACCTTGGTGGATCAACCTCAGGCACAACCAGGTACCGAGGCTGCGCCGGAGGTTGCTTCGAAGTCCCCCGTTTTACCCTCAAAAAAGGGGAGAATGGACTTCATGGCGATGTTTAACTCGCGAACGGCGGTGCGCCAAGGTATGTATTGCGCTTTTATTTTCTGACTTTTTTCTTTTAGATCAAGTCATGAACCATTTCTCTTTGTTGATTTTTTCATAGGAGTCATAGCTGGCGTACAAGCTGCTGGCGGCACTGCTGGCGCCGGTGCCAGCGCCGTTAGTTCTGCTCCTGCTCCTGCAAGCACTGAATCTCCCCTCATTGGGATTACTAAGGAGCAGGAGGCTGTTTTACGCGCGGATCTTGCGGCGTCGAGACCTCCCTCACCTCCTCCTGCGCGCAGCCCTCCTCGCGAGACTGGTTTTGATTTTTCCAGGTCGCAGGAGAAAAGGCCTGTTACAGAGGAAGATGAGGAGGCGCATTTTGAAGACTCCGATGGCGGCCGCGCAAGCCCTGTAGCGCCACAAGATTTCGCGGCGCAGTCTTCTCATGGGGCTGGCGCTGACTTTTCTGCTTGCTCCCCGCAGGTATAAGTTCGTTTTGCTCCGCTGCGCGGACTTCCATATTAGTATTTAGATGACTAGAACGTTGCTTTGTGTTTGCAGGAAGCCGATCACATCTACCGCCCGAGATGGAATATTACTGAGGATAGCTCATTTCAGTCCATGGGGGTGTGTGAAGACTTCTGGGCTCACTCCGTGCCTCCAGCTGAAAGGAGGTTTCAGGAGGAGCGCGCCCGCGTGGACTTGCTCAATGACCATCTTTTCGCTGGGTCAGCGTTCTTTGCTGCCTCCCAAGAGCTTCGTTATGATTATGTAAAGGTGCGTGATGCTCTTGCGGAGGCCAAGCACGAGGCTAAGGTATCTGCTTGGAATCTTTCTGACGCTCGAGAGAGAGCTGAGAAACTCCAAGCAGAACTCAGCGAGAACCGAGCAAGTGCCAACGCTGCCTTCGTGAAGCGCGGGCATGAGCTGCAGGCTGCGCGGGAGAAACTGCAGGAAGCAGAGGCGGACGCGGCCAAGTATGCGCGGCGAGTGCGCGACTTGGAACTGGACGCAGAGGCGCGTGACCAAGCTCTTGTGCAGTCTATTACTGACAAATCTTCATTAGAGAGTGAGGTTGCGCGCCTGAAGAATGAGCTTGAGGCCGCGCGGGCAGAGAAGGATGAGGCCCTGGCGACGGCAGCGTCTAGCCAAGAAGCGCTCGATGCTGCGCGAGCGGAAAGGGAAGAGGCTTTGGCGGCAGCAGCGTCCGACAGAGAGGAGCTGAAACAGACCAAGGAAACTGTTGAGTTGTTAAACTCTCAGATTCCTGCTCTTGAGACGTCTGTTTCTTCCCTCGCGCAGGATCGCCAATGGCTAGTCTCACAGGGTATGACTCGTTGCGCTTATGCGATGAAATACTCAGACGAGTTTCAGACCCTTGTGATGGATTGCAACGCTGCCTCGCGCTTGGTGGGTCGAGCTGAAGGGTTTAAGGATGGCTGTGAATATAGCATGCTGAAGAGGAACCCATCCGACTACCCTTATCAGCTCGACGTTGTCTGCGCGGACATGGCCGAGATGGGGGAGAAGTATTTGAATACTCCCATTCCCATCCTTGAGCAGGTATTTTAACCTTAATGAGTTTACCTTGACTTATTTTCCTAGTCTTTTTGTACTCATATTTTTCCTTATGATTTGCAGATAGCCGCGCTTGCTGACCAGCCCGATCTCGGCGCGCTAAAGAAATTACTTGACGAGTGCGAAGGGGCTGGTGGCGGCGATGATGGCGCGGGGAATGCTGCCCCTGCTAGATAAAATACTCTATATAAGAATACTCAGTGTTGTGAAAGTCAGTTCTAGGCGCCAATCTATGAAATTAGCGGAAAAATATCGGTAAATGACCGCTATTGAGATATCGGTTATCACGGTGGGATATTGGTAATTTTAATACCATGCAGAATTTATATACATATACATATATATATATATATATATAGGATGAGTAACATTACAGAACTCTTAAATTACTTAAGAACATAAAGGAACTCTTAATAACTAATGATTTTTATAAAAATTTTGATATGTTAATGTTATTTGAGTGTAGTTTTATCACTTTTTACATCTATGTTTACGATTACAATCATGAAAATTAGTTTTTACACACATCTATGTTTTTTTACACATATGTAAATTTGTTATCACCTAAATTTTGCTATCTAACAATAATAATATATATATAATTCAAAAAAACTGTTGGTTGTTAAGAGTTCTCAAAGTTCATAAGTTTTTTGAAATTTAACACTAACAATTCAGTATACTATCTACCATTAACAAATTAACCTTTTGTAACTTGCAAAACACTAACAATTGTAGCAAGTATGAACTGATTAAGACTTAAAACACTAAAAATTGACAATTAAGACTTAAAAAACTGATATCGGCAAAACCGGTAATGCATAGGTCAATACCGCTGATAGTTTCAAGAGATAGGGCACCGATAACTGCATAGGCGCCAATTAGTCACTAATCGATTCGATTCAACTGATAGGCCCCTCCTCTAAAATCGGTCAAAGCTAGTCAAAATCGTTTTGTGTAATTATATAATTACTTACTCTTCTGTTACCTAAAACTATGAAATAATAATCCACTTATTATATTACGGTAATTCATAATTATCAGCTAAAAAACAGGTGCCCTAATTAGTAATAGTAACAGTAAGACGAATGTTTGATAAGTGTTTGTTTACATAGACAGACTTAAGAGTAAGAGTATGCATACCTAGCTGTATAAGGATTCAAAACGAGGTCGATTGCGATTGCGAGTGTAGTGGTGGCGGAGGGATGTCGATGGTCAATTTCAAGTCGGCTATCACCATTAATTCCGTTCGCTTCCAATTTTTTATCCCCAAATTCTTACCTTGTGTTGTCTTTTTTCTTTTTTGCAAATAATAAAGCTATAAAAATAAAAAGTATTATTTAATTAATTAAGATAAAAAAATTTTAATGATTTTTATGTGTAATTACAAAGTTTTGAACGGGAGACTTGCTGGGAATGCTCTTATGCTCGGTTAAATTTTGACATTTTTCTTTTGGAAAATAAAAGAAATATTTATAAAGTATCCAGTAGGTTGTAACCAGGGATGAGCTCGGGATGGTATCGGTACCGATCTTGGAAATCCCGATCCTGAAAATCCTAAATATTGATGCTGGTATGGTATCGGTATTTTGTGCAAAATTCGGGAAATATCGGTACCGCACCGAACTATACCGGTACTGGAAACTTGAAATTGGTACCGAAAACGCTCATCCCTAGTTGTAACTAATAAAAAGGTTGTATGTGTATGATTAGAGACATTACATAAATCATTCAAAAGGTTACAACTCAAAAAAGTTTTACGATTTCAAATCAGTTACCAAGGACGCCAAACACTATCCCATATGGCCGCTATCGAGGTATGATAGGGGAGGTCACAGGCAAGGTAACGCGCAACGCGCATGAGGAGTTGTGAAGGTATGTAAAGATGATCATTTTCGGTACGAGTACCAATTGATGCCGCTACCGAATTCCACCAAGTTTTGAGATTTCGAAACTGGTATTTCCTGAATTATACGTAAAATGCTTGTACCAAACAAAACATTTTGGTACCGGTACGGTACTGATTTCATCCCTAAAGGTATGTGGTGTCGGATTTCAAACAATCTAAAATAAACATATACACCTTATTTAATTTTTTTTTATTAAAATTGTTTAGTGACGACACTACACAAGTTTGAGGAAATACCGAGTGTATATCCTATTGTTTACGTGAGAGTGACGTGATAGTTATATATAATTTTTAACTTAAAAAGTTTAATCACTAAACATCTAAACATAGCGTTATAATAATTTATAACGTAGATTACATACATAATTTTTTTTATACGTAGCCGTAAATTACTTGATCCTTAGTTTTTGTTTGTGCTCTTGGTATAATTTCCAAAAAGGAGTTCGCTAAATGTACCACTCTAAATTTCAAATCAATGAATTTTTCAAATGTCACAATGTTCAATTTTGTATGTTCAGTGGTTGACCAACACCTAGTACTAGTTTGAAACGATTAATTAATTGTTAGTTTTGAGTCACTTGTTTATGTTGGGACCTTTCTTTAGGTACCAAGGCTATATGCCTATATACAATGCATACATCATCCCAACAAAATTAAACTATAAATAAGAAAAGGGTCATATTTCAAATACATTTTTTGCTTAAGATTCTTGGATCTTTCATTATGTTTTTAACTTATTTGACTTCTTAGCATCAAACATTGAATCCATTCCATTGCTTTATCCCTAAGAAAACCTCCATAACGGTGGCTGTCTTTCTCTCTTAATTACTTAGAAGTTAGCATCTCTTTATCAACCATTGCAATATTCAAACAACCATCGATTACTTCGGATTCGTCTTAGAATTTCGCCCTAAACCTACAAAGATCTTGCAATCTCATCATGTTTCAACATCAAACATGAAATCAATCTTCAAATTTCAATGATTTTGTCAGCCAATAACGTTCTTGCGACTTGAAAAATATATATATGTGTCATGTGTAAGACAATTATTACTTACTAGACCAAAAGTTCAAAATGATCCAAACTGCTTATAAAAGCACATAATTAGTTTTAGGTTATGTGAAAAATAAATAAAATGGCTTCCAAAAGTGTCACAACCAGTACTGCTTTGGTCTCCTTTCTAATATTATACCTAGCTATTTCTTTCAACAACATTGCAGCCAAACACCGTCGTTCGACCACCACTAAACACCACTCGCACCACCATGACATCACCAATGCATCAAACCCTCGTCTCGAACAAGCTTATCATGCACTCCAAGCATGGAAACGCGTAATTTACTCTGACCCATATAACACAACTTCAGACTGGACTGGCCCTTCGGTTTGTGACTACACTGGAGTATACTGCGCTCCATTTCCAAACGACACTAGTATTATGACGGTCGCTGGAATAGATCTAAACCATGCAGACATCGCAGGCTTCCTCCCTAACGAACTCGGTTTACTATCTGATCTTGCACTTATACATTTAAACAGTAATCGCTTTTGCGGTATCCTCCCTCTCACTCTCTCAAACCTCTCTCTCCTCTACGAATTCGACATTAGCAATAACCGATTAGTAGGCCCCTTCCCTTCTGTTCTCTTCTCTCTCCCAAGTTTAAAATATCTTGACATTCGTTATAACGAGTTCGAAGGTGCATTGCCTCCTAAGCTTTTTAACATAAACCTCGACGCCATTTTTGTTAACAACAACCGTTTTGGTTCGGTAATCCCTACTAATATAGGCTTCAGCACTGCTTCGGTAGTGGTTTTCGCTAATAATAATATTGGAGGATGTATCCCACCAACTATTTCCAATTTTGCAAACACCATGGAGGAGTTGCTAGTGACTAACACGAATATATCGGGTTGTTTACCGCCCGAAGTAGGGTTTTTGTATAAGTTAAAGGTTTTGGATGTGAGTTTCAATAAGTTGGTTGGTGAGATACCTTATAGTATTGCAGGGTTAGCTCATTTGGAGCAGTTGAATATTGGGCATAATATGATGAGTGGTGTAGTTCCTTCGGGGGTTTGTGAGTTGCCGAATTTGGCAAACTTTACGTTGTCGTATAACTATTTCTTCGAGGAAGAGGGGGTTTGCAAGAATTTGACGTCGAGGGGGACGAAATCTGATGATCGAAGAAACTGTTTGCCGGATAAGCCGCTTCAGAGGAGCAAGAAGGATTGTGATAAGGTGCTTGAACACCCGGTTGACTGCTATATGCATCCATGTGGTGGTGGTGATGATCACAAGCATGCAGTAAACCATCCTATAAAGCACCGTACGTAATGGACTGATGCATGATAAGTTGTAACGTATAATTTGTTGATGGTCTTCTAGTTCTAGAAAGATGTCTTGTTACTAATGTAAAGTAGGTTGCACAAATTATTATATATGTAGTTGTGCACTCGTACCACCGTTGTTAAATAAGAGGATTTAATTACTTCAAATTGAATTTTCATGATTGATTTTTCAATCCACTTCAAAAAAAAAAAAGTGATTCATATATAGCTCTATGTTAGAGCACAAAGATATCCGTATATTCGGTTTCATAATTAGATTGATATCACGATTTCAATCAAGGGAATGATTTCTCATATTAACAACCAAATCCCTCTAAATATCTAACCGAATCAATCTAATTATGAAACCGAATATACACCGAATATAAGGATATCTTTGTGCTCTAACACTCTACAAGTTATGTTTGAAAACGCAAGATCTACACAATAGAAGTTAGAGTAATTTGTTATTAAGATTTAGTTATTTCTTTTGGATATTATAGAATGGGTCCTTAGTTCTTGCCAAGCCATCAAGCGTTCATCACAAAGGAAAATGACTCAATATTTATAAACATAGTTAAATGTTGTAAATGTTAAATAACTAACTTGGGTCATAAGTATGACTAACATGAAGGGCTAAATATGTCGAGAACGATAACTCAAATGAAAACTTGGAAATTGTTAGAGAAGGCGAGGTATATACTGTGTAGCACGGGGACGGCAGTGAAGAGGGATTAACCGTCCCAGGGATGCTTTGGGGACGGAAACATCATGGGTATGTTTACCAAACGTTTCCGGTTAATAGGGACGGATCCAAAACGTTTCAGGGGCGTTTTTAATTATTTGTAGGGTTTTAACCCTTTCAAATTCCTAAAACAACCATATTACAAATATACGTATATATTTAATCGGCCTTTCAATCAATAACAGTTTTCACGTTGAAGAGGTAGGTCCCAGCAGAGCCCAGTTGGTCCCGCAAGACTCACCTTGAACAGGGACGTCGGCGCAAAGACCATCTGCTCCCGCAGGACCCACCATGCTCATAGAACCTTACGCGCAGTACGCAAGCTGTACACGCAGGGAAAGCCTCCCAATGGTGAAGTACCCCGCCTGTTCCCGCAGTTGCGGATACAAGCCATCAGGGAAGGCTACCCGCAGACAGCAGGGCTACACGCACAAGACAATAGATACTTCAGTAGTCACATGAAGGAATGAGCAAGGCAGGAACAATCCCGCCTAAATGAGCCAGTCTGTATGATTCTGAAAGATCTTTTGTACTATACTTACCAAGGTATGGATAGGACAGACGATCTGACCAGAACAACCCATGAGCCAATCACAGGGTGACAGCTCACCGACAACAGTGCGAGGAGGAGCACCCTCTAGTACTGTTTGTCACTATTAGCCGCTGCCTACTCACCAACCCTTACTGTGGGACATGCGCAGCCTACAGTTGGTGGAATAGTGTTACTATTGGCCGTAACCTTTTCACCAACCAGCATGGCCTGCGTACAATCCACAGTAGGTGGGACGTGCATAATCTACAGTTGGTGGAATAGTGCAGCCGACTTTGTCACTGTTGGCCGTAACCTACCCACCAACCAGTATGGCCTGTGCATAGTCCACTGTTGGTAGAACAGGAATACTATTCAGCCGGCTGTACCTGCTTGGAAACCTACCTTCGGCTATAAATACTCCAACATCTCGGAATGGTAAGATCATCTGCTATCCAGTTATCTAGCAATCTCTTAATATACACTTATATTCAGAGCAATCTAGTCTGATTCTCACGCCGGAGGGTGGTCACAAGGAGGAACCCCCCCTTCTCAGTGACGAGCTTACGGTGTTTGTTTTGCAGGTCTCCTGAAGAACAGCCTTCTCAGTTAGACCTCATCCGTGGGAAACATTACTTAACCCCCAGATTATCTATAATCTGTCCAGATTATCTATAATCTGTACCGGGTCACCTAGTGTTTCTTCATTGGCGCCATCCGTGCATAAAAGCTAGAACTATTTTAGTTTTTTCACAATTTCTGAAGAAATGGTTAACGTTACTCCGGTTCAAAGGCCAGTAACTGACCAAGAAACCCCGGTAACAACCCCAGCAACTGGGGGGAACACCGGCGGTTATACAATCCTTACGAACACTACCCCGACTACCCAAGCCGGGGCAAGTGGAGTAAATATTCCATTGGGGTTCTCCGATACCCAACTGGAAAAACGAACGAAGGTTCCTCGCCAAACACTAGATCAAGTGAAGGCGTGGGCCGAAGCACGGCAAAGAGAATTCCAAGCCGAATTGGACGAACGCTTGCGTTCAGTTCAACAGGCTGACGAATTCGCCAGTACTCGCCAACACCTCAATATGAGCAGTGACTGCGAGTACTCTGACGACGAGTTGGAGTCCGACACCGACGCGAACCCTCGCCATAAGGCGAAAGGGAAGCGTAAGGAAACGGACGTCCAACCAAAAAGGAATTTTGGGGAAGCCTTTAAACCAATCGTGGAGAGAAACCCGCGTGACTTTTCCAAAACCTTTAGACCAACTGCTACAAATGCAGGGAAGTCAAAGTTCGCAAGGGACATTGCGGAAGCAATCGCCCCGAGAAGTGCCAAACAAATGTCCAACATTGGCACTTATGATGGTCTATCCGACCCAGACGACCATTTGAACAGGTTCATTGCGGGGGCTACCGTCAGCAACTGGACGGAACCCACGTGGTGCTACATGTTCCAGATGACTCTGGTCGGAGCGGCCAGGGCATGGTTCGATCGTTTACCGATCCACCACATATATGACTGGGCGGACTTTCAGAACAAGTTCAGCCAGCATTTCAGCCAACAGAGGAAGTACACTGAAGAGCAGTGGACGATCCTTAACTGCGTGAGAGAGGAGGATGAATCTCTACTAGACTTCATCACTCGCTTCAACTCCAAAAAGCTTAGTCTCGGCAACATAAGTGAAGATCTGGTTCGCGCCGCCTTCATCCAAGGCGCCGAATACCCAGAACTTATCCGCACATTGACGGGTAAGGATGGCATGCCATCAACTTGGGATGCCATCATGACGGCGGCAAAGCGCTTTGCCGAGACGGAAAAGCAACTGGGAAGGGATCTTCCCCAGAGTACACACCTCTACACGCAGAGGACCAGAGAGAACAATGTCCGGATCGCCCGGCAGAACAAAAAGAGGAGGCTAGGTATTTGGCAGTCAAGGGTAAACTTTGACACCTCATCCAGCTCTCGCCCTCTTGTTGGCGGAAGGGACAACACACACCCTTCAAACCGAAAACACCGGTGGACGCCACTCACGAAGAGCGTCACGGAGATATTTGCCACGGAAAAATTGCCATGGCCTAATGCCCCATTGATCCGGCAGAAACCTAATGCGGATCAAAGCAAATCCTGTGATTTCCACGGGACAAAAGGTCATGGTACTGAAGAGTGCACATCCTTGAAGGATATTATTGAGACATTTGTCAAGGATGGAAGGCTTGCACATCTTGTGGCATCGATCAGGAAGGGAGGAAGGAATGACAACCGGTACAGAGGTAACGGACGAAAGCCCGTCGATATCAGCATCAACATGGTTCATGGCAAGGTCAGAGGAAGAAAAAGACGGGTGGCAGAACCATGCGCGTGGAAGGAAGCTGAGGTGCGCTTCCCGCGAGTGCCAGGAGGCCCCAGCAAAGAAGGCCCCATCGTCATCAGAAGCCAGCTGGGGCACTACATCACTTCACGCACTCTTGCTGACAACGGCGCTTCGTCGACAGTGATGTACAGACAGTTCTTTGATAAGCTGGATGATGAAGACAAAGAACGCTTGGAAACGGTCTACGCTTCAATGGAAGGGTTTGACGGAAGTACAGAAACACCCCTGGGTATCCTATCTTTCCCCGTTACTCTTACTGATGGGAATCATTCACGCACAGAAGACGTGGATTTTGTCGTGATGAAAAAGCCACATCATACGTACGACATCCTATTCGGAAGAGACGGGATGGCAAGATTCAACGCCGTGGTATCTTCAGTCCATGGCATGATGGGATGGCCAACAGCTGAGGGTGTAGCAATGATCTCTGGCATTCCCCAGATAAGTCGTTTCCTTTCGTGTCAACATTGAGAAACTGCTTGAAGAAAACGCACTTCCGCTGGACACCAGAAGCGGAAGCAGCTTTTCAGGAGATTCGGTCACGCCTGATCGAACTCCCAACACTTACAGCACCACAAGCGGGAGAGGAGTTAATCCTATACCTTTCCGCAACAGATAGAGCAACCGGGGCAGTCCTGCTAGTAGAACGAAAGGGCATCCAGATGCCAATCTATTATGTTAGCCGTGTACTAACAGACGTAGAAACCCGGTACTCTACCCTCGAAAAATTAGTCTTAGCACTTATACATGCTTCACGCAGGTTAAGACGATATTTCCAGGGCCACCCAATCACCATTCTCACCAACTTCAAACTCTCAAACGTTCTAGGCAAACCCGAATTATCGGGACGTCTAGCCAAATGGGCAATTGAATTGGGAGAATATGCAATTAAGTACAAGCCAAGACCAGCCATAAAAGGCCAGGTCCTGGCCGATTTTATTGCAGAAGTCCCCGCTTCGCGGGAGAAAGAGTGCCAGGAGGAGGCTCAACCCTCCCCAGCACAGGACGTCAATGATGTCTGGCGACTCTACACTGATGGAGCAGCCAGTAACGAGGGTTCAGGCGCAGGGTTAAAATTAACCAACCCAGCAGGCCAAGAATATACTTACGCTATTCGGTTGGATTTTCCAAGTACGAATAATGAAGCCGAATATGAAGCATTCTTGGCCGGTTTGAGAATTGCGAGTAAGATGGGAGTGAAAAACTTGGAAGCCCACGTGGATTCCATGCTGGTGGCCAACCAAATAAATGGGACGTACACGGCTGTGAACGACACCATGGCCCTGTACCTCGCCCAGGCAAAAACCCTTATGCGTGATTTTAGTGATTGTAAAGTCATACACGTCAAGCGCAGCGAAAACAAATCTGCGGATGCGTTAAGCAAGCTTGCATCACTAGCCTTCACCCACTTGGGAAAGGACATCCGCATTGAACTCCTCGAAGCACCATCAGTCCCGCACAAGGAAATTTGTGTCATCCAAACCAGTACAGAAACGTGGATGACACCAATAATAAATTACCTTGCAGCAGGAATACTACCAGAGTCAAAAACACAGGCAAGAAAACTACGCTGTAAAGCACTGAATTATCAACTCGTCAATGACGTCCTTTACAGACGTAACTTTCTTGGCCCACTCTTGAGATGCGTGGACAACCAAGATGCCGACTACCTCTTAAGGGAAGTACACGAAGGCATCTGTGGGGTACACGCAGGTCCCCGCGCTGTTGTAGCCAAGTTAAACAACGAAGGATACTTTTGGCCGGGGATGCATACGGATGCACTGGCATACATCAGAAAATGCAGGTCTTGCCAGCTTTACGCACCTAACACGCATCGCCCAAAAAACGAACTGGTTCCAGTCACTTCTTCGTGGCCATTTCAGAAGTGGGCCATCGATGTGACAGGCCCATTTCCTATAGCAGCAGGAAATGTTCAGTTCCTAGTGGTAGCCATCGACTACTTCACCAAGTGGATAGAAGCAAAACCTTTAGCCCAAACAACCGCAAAGCATATCAAAAAATTTATTTGGGAATTTATAATTTGTCGTTTTGGACTTCCACAGAATTTGGTGAGCGATAACGGCACCAACTTTGCTGACAAGAAGCTACAACAGTGGCTAAAAGAACTTCAAATCACCCACACCTTTACCTCAGTGGCACACCCGCAAGGTAATGGTGAGGTGGAAAGAGCAAACAAAAGCATCGTTGATGGCATAAAGAAAAGACTCTCACAGCACAGATCCGGCTGGGTGGACGAGCTTCCGCACGTCCTTTGGGCAAACAGAACGCTGAAGAAGGCAAGTACGGGAGAAACCCCGTTCAGCCTCACTTATGGCACTGAAGCCATGGTCCCGGTCGAAATTGGTCTACCCTCACCAAGGGTCTTGAGTCAGCCAGAAGACAATGATGCGGAAAGACGGTTGGATCTTATGCTAACCGAGGAACGCAGAGACTTAGCCGCAGTGCGTGAAGAGAACTACAAACGACAAATGCAAAAGTACTACAACACGCGGGTAAAACTCTGCAACTTCAAGGAAGGAGACTACATACTGCGTAACAACGAGGCTTCAAACCAAGAGCGCTCAGGAAAGCTGGCCCCGATCTGGGAAGGGCCATACATTATCAAAGAAGTCCTGGGAAAAGGCGCATACCGGCTTGAAAGGCTCGATGGCACTCCTATCCCAAGAACATGGAATGGAGCTCAATTACGCAGATGTTATATGTAGATCAATTCCAAATTTGTAAAGAAAAGGCTTAGAGCCACTTCTAATGGAAATGATTCTCCTTACACAATGTGTTGATAGCCTTGCCTTTAACTTATGAACTTCCCATGTGCCGGTATTCACCGCACCAATGCGTGAAGAAGTAAGTAGTTGCGTGTGGAAGGCGGCAAAACCCGCATAAACAACGCTAAAAATGTTAAAAAGTTCTAAGGAAAACCTACACGCAGGTCAGATGTAAGTTAAGTTTAGCCATCCTTGTAAGTGCAAGTGACGGTCTTACCCGCACAATCACGAACAGGGAAGCAAAACTTCAACCTATCATCTACCACGTTCAAAGGTTAACTTATACTAAAAAATAATAAGGAAAACCTACACGCAGGTCAGATGTAAGTTAAGTTTAGCCATCCTTGTAAGTGCAAGTGACGGTCTTACCCGCACAATCACAAACAAGGAAGCAAAACTTCAACCTATCATCTACCACGTTCAAGGGTTAACTTATTCTGAACACTTAGAAAATTTCAAGGAAAAGATAAGGAAAACTTCCGCGCAGGATAAATGTAAGTTTAGCCATCCTACTAAATGCAAGTGACGGTCTTACCCGCACAATCATGAAAGAGGAAGAAAAAATAAACTTATAATTTACCATGTCAAAAAGTTAACTTATCTAAGTACTAAAGAAATTGCCAAGTGTAAACATGCGTTAAATAAAGAAAAGGACAAACACATTCTTTATTTCAACTTGAATATTACAAACATTGCTGGGTATATACCCGCATACAAAAGAAGTAAGAGCAAATATCTACGCTAGTGGTGGAAAGGGATCTTTTGGATCATGCTTCAGGACCACTTCCACTTGGACCCGCACCATCAGCAGAGCAGGACGGTTCAAGGAAAGCTCTAAGGACAGCAAGCCCATCATCAGCAGCAGCAATTTCATTTACCTTCTCCACCACCGGATGCGGGAAGGCAGCATAATGGTTCACTGCTTGGTCATAAATAGTTTCGGTATCCGCATTATACAGAGGGAAGTTGGAAGGCGGAACGCCTTTCTCAGCAAACCCTAGACCAAGCAGGAAGCCGGTCCGTTCCCCATCCTCATGAGAAGCGTCGAGGGCTGCGGTCATAGCATCATCGTAAGAGGTCTCTGAAAAGACCCGACGCACAACCTACAAAGAAAACACAAGTATTAGAACCTTTTCTTACAAAAGAAAAGCGTGAAGATAAAACTAAACGTACCTGAGGCAACGCTTCTCGAAGAAGCCATTGGAGGGCAGCTTGAGCTTCGTTATGGGCGCGTTCGGCTTCGCTCTTGTTAAGGTTGGCAAGTAAAACTTCCTTTGCGGCAGCCTCTTCGACGCCCTTAAGCTTCCGCTCGGTGTGGTCAAGCACCCCCCTCTGGTCCAGGATTTCCTGGAGTTTCTTGGCATCTTCCATTGCCAAGGCATCATGAGCGCGTTGGAGAGCCTCTAATTTGGCCTTGAGCTCCTCATTCTCCACACGCAAAGGCTCAGCAACGGCTTCAGCCTTGGCAGCCCTCTCGGTTGCGTTTCGCGCAGTCTCCCTGGCCAGCCGAAGCTGTTCATTCACAGCTTGGGCAGCCTTGGAGCGGGCCTCGAGTCGCACCTGAACTTCAACCTCGAGGGCCTTGAAGGCCTTCTCCTTGTCGGCGGCAGCTGCCGCCAGCTGTTGGTTCTCCTCCCGAAGAGCACGCGCCTCAGATACGTCCTTGGCGCGAGCTGCTTTCAACTTGTCGTTTTCACGACAAAGCAGCTCGACGCGCGGCTTTCCTCGGCGTATGTTCCATCGCGGAACATACACTTCATTGGAATCTGACACTGCAAAAGAAACAAAGGCAGTAAGGAAAAGATGATAAAAAACAAGGGAAAAAGAAAGGAACCCCACGCACCTGTAGGGTCAATGACAGGCCGATAGCCGCCAAACCCATCACCTGAACCTAAAGGAAATCCATCCAACAGGTTAGGCAGACGGGAAGGTGGCAAAGATCGGCGGGAAGCCCTGCACGTACCTGATGGTCCGGCCATCGGTGCCGGTGGCGCGGGCATGGTGGCAGCCGCCGTGGTCGCCGTTGTGGTCGCCGCCGTGGTCGCCGCCTCGTAGTCAGCAGCAGCAGTAACCGCCGGCTCTGTGAAGGATGCTGTAAAAATCGCACTCACGGCCGGCGGTGACGTCATCTCAGCTGGAACAGTCTGCTCAGGAGCAACTGAACCAGCGGAAGCAGGCGCGGTCACCTGGGTCGACGCCTCAGGTAGGCTGACCAAGCCTACCGTCATTGGCGGAAGGGTACTCCTCTGCGCTTCACCCCGGAATGCGTCAACATCCACGCCTGCACAAAGAAGAAAGTGTTAGATAAATTTATAGTGATAAATCTACAAAGAAAGAAACTATGATTGTCCTTACGGGTTTTCTTGACCCTGAACGTACGGACGGGCGGGGAGGAACCCGATGGAGCCGGCCTCTTGGTACCGATCACCGTCGTCGTCGCTGGATCTCCGGAGGTAACAGTCGTAGCCTCCGGAGCAGTGGTCTCCTCACCACCGGGGTTCCCCGCCACCTCTTCATTATCTGACTCGGAGTCAGATAAAATCACCGGATCAGCTGTGGAGGCCTTCTCCTTCCCTTTCCCGCCGGCAACCCTCTTCTTCCGCACCAACGGAGGAGCATCTGAGGATTCCTCAGAAGACAGGTCGTTAATTCCAACAGCGGGTACATCATTGAGGGATTGAGGAAAGAATATCGCCTTACCTGGCCGCCGGTGGCTCAGGATCTCGTGGCCCAGCGGATAGACCTCCACAAACCGATCCGCCGTTTGCTCCAGGATGGGCAACTCGCCCTCGTCCAGAGCACGAGTACCCATCCGCGCGGGACCGTCAGTTTCCCGCGGGTACAGAAGCGACTCCAAATCATTTCCCTCTGAAAGAAAAGAAACAGTTAGAAGACAAACTCGTATCAAAAAGAAAGACAAGACATACCATAGGGAATAGAGTTCAAACCATATTCCAGAAGGATGGGAACCTGAGACGCATTCTTCCACACCCGGCTCATCCCTAACATGACCATCCCGGACTCCGCAAACCGGTAAACCGGAGATTGGACCCGGGATATCTTCGAAAACCATTCCGCCTCCTGGTAATTGGGGGCGTAAAGGCTCGGTATCGCTTGGCCATTTTTAAACTTCATGGCAAGGGGGACGGCGCGGGCAGAAATGTAGAAGAATTCCTGCTTCCACGCGCGAAGACTGCGCTCGGTGTCGCAAATCTTCAGACCCTTGATACGGGTCGTCAGGGTGTACCACCCCTGGATGCACCTCCAGGTATAGAAGGTCATCAGGCGGTCCACATGGGGCTCGATGCCCAAAATCCGGCACACCCACTCAAAATGGCGAATCTTGGCGATCGCCATGGGGTGCAGCTCGGTCAAATGAACACCGTGCCTCTCAAGGACACGGTAAACAAATTTTGTCAATGGGAATCTTATAGACAAAAAATGCAGCATAAACCCCGATCTTGCCTCTGGGGGCATCGTACACGGTCTGGTGGGATTCAGGAAACTCAGGCTCGAGGGGATCGAGCATGAACTTCCTGACAACATACCGGTACTGATCGCCGGGCAGAGCACACTGGCACTCGCCAGCAGTACTCCTGTCGTCGGCCACAGCTTCAGTATCACGTGAAGACATCTTGCAGAGGAAGAAGAAAACGATTTCGAGAGAATGCTCGATTAAATAAAGGAGTATTCGCCGGAAATCGCCTTAAAGATGAAGAGAAGAGTGAAAAGTGTGAATTGCAAATAACCCTCTCCCCCTTTATATAGTAATCGCAATTAATGCGGTGAATTTAATGCGGAGGAGAGAGAAATCGAAGGTGCAATGAAACTATGACACGTGGCAAAAAGCAAGCTGGCAACAGCTGTTGACAGGACGCGTGCCAGTAATTTCGCGGCCACGCGCCCGAAAAATCGTGCCCACGCGCCTAAAAAAGCGACTGGAATGACCATGTTCTGTCACGTCACCATAACTTCCTGCACGTCCTGACACAGTCAGAAGAAATCGCCACACGACGTTTCAGATGTCTGGACCGTTCTTATCCTTACCAACCTTTCGAATTTCAAAATTCAAAATTCAGAAAGATTCAAAAGTAAGCGGGAAAATACCCCTTACCTTGGCAACCAAGTAACCATAAGACGGATGCGGGTACAGTGTTCAGGCAAAACCCTTCACATACCTAGCACCCGCAGGGAATTGAAGCCAAGAAAACCCCGGCAACAAAGTAACTATAAGGCGGGTACGGGTACAGTGTTAGGGCAAAACCCTTCACATACCTAGCACCCGCAGGGAATTGACGCCAGGGGTACCTTGAAAGTAAAGTAACTGTAAGACGAGCGCGGGTACAGTGTTAAGGCAAAACCCTTCACATACCTAGCGCTCCGCAGGGAATTGAAACCAAGAAGGATCTTTTGGGCAATGCTTGTGGAAACGGAAATAACATCCCCGCATAGCGGGAACGTCGAGAAATACATTGTTTTGAGGCTCCAGGATGGAATTGGTGGTTTAAACATAATTGATCACTATGTTCAAAACCACTAAAACCTCAAGGAGAATTCACACAAGTGAGACTCAACGCTCCTGACTTGCGAGAAGGTTACATACCTACCCGCATCATACCCAAAGATCAAGCAAAAAAAATCGGGAATTTTTGCAAGTGACATTAGGAAATCCGCGGGAAGAATCCCCACGGAGAACCTTAAAACTAAACCTTTTCAAAACCCCTTGCTTAAAGTCCAAAAGTTCACCTCACTTTATTGAACATTCGTGAGAAGAACATTGGACTGGGGGGACTTGAAGAGGTAGGTCCCAGCAGAGCCCAGTTGGTCCCGCAAGACTCACCTTGAACAGGGACGTCGGCGCAAAGACCATCTGCTCCCGCAGGACCCACCATGCTCATAGAACCTTACGCGCAGTACGCAAGCTGTACACGCAGGGAAAGCCTCCCAATGGTGAAGTACCCCGCCTGTTCCCGCAGTTGCGGATACAAGCCATCAGGGAAGGCTACCCGCAGACAGCAGGGCTACACGCACAAGACAATAGATACTTCAGTAGTCACATGAAGGAATGAGCAAGGCAGGAACAATCCCGCCTAAATGAGCCAGTCTGTATGATTCTGAAAGATCTTTTGTACTATACTTACCAAGGTATGGATAGGACAGACGATCTGACCAGAACAACCCATGAGCCAATCACAGGGTGACAGCTCACCGACAACAGTGCGAGGAGGAGCACCCTCTAGTACTGTTTGTCACTATTAGCCGCTGCCTACTCACCAACCCTTACTGTGGGACATGCGCAGCCTACAGTTGGTGGAATAGTGTTACTATTGGCCGTAACCTTTTCACCAACCAGCATGGCCTGCGTACAATCCACAGTAGTTGGGACGTGCATAATCTACAGTTGGTGGAATAGTGCAGCCGACTTTGTCACTGTTGGCCGTAACCTACCCACCAACCAGTATGGCCTGTGCATAGTCCACTGTTGGTAGAACAGGAATACTATTCAGCCGGCTGTACCTGCTTGGAAACCTACCTTCGGCTATAAATACTCCAACATCTCGGAATGGTAAGATCATCTGCTATCCAGTTATCTAGCAATCTCTTAATATACACTTATATTCAGAGCAATCTAGTCTGATTCTCACGCCGGAGGGTGGTCACAAGGAGGAACCCCCCCTTCTCAGTGACGAGCTTACGGTGTTTGTTTTGCAGGTCTCCTGAAGAACAGCCTTCTCAGTTAGACCTCATCCGTGGGAAACATTACTTAACCCCCAGATTATCTATAATCTGTCCAGATTATCTATAATCTGTACCGGGTCACCTAGTGTTTCTTCACACGTATATATTTGATTGACCTTCTCATCAATCATCAATTCATCAACGATTCATCAATCATCATGGATTATGGTTTCTCAATAAACACGGGTCATCACACAATAGAAGAACCTCCATTGTGGTATGGAACCCAAGAATTGGTGGGTTAACTTTGGTGCACAAACTCCTTTTATCCAGACTTTGGCGTTTAGATTACTTGAACAACCTAGTTCTTTTCTTGTGCTGAGCGTAATTGGAGTACTTATGCATTTATTCGCTCGCTTAGGAGGAACAAGTTGACTACAAGTCGTGCTAAAGACTTGGTTTACATCCACAATAATCTTTGATTTTTGTCAAAGAATCCGAACGATGATGTAAAGACGTGGGAAGTGGGTGGAGATACTTTTGATTCAATGGAAGATGTTGAATTTTTGAAGGTTGTCGATCTCTCGCTAGATGAATCGAGATTTGAAAGTGATTTGACTATTGATAATTAATTATCTATGGTTAGTGTAGTGTTTTTGGAGTTTACACTCTACATCAATATATATCTATTTTCAACTTTGTTTAGTATGCTTTTATTTTTTTGTCATACGTGTATCTTGAATTTTTTAGTTTTATCGTTCTCCGTACCCTGATCCCGTACTATATAGGGTATATGTGGGGTTTGTCTCAAAAGAGTTTTGAGTGTGTGGTGTGTTTTGAGAGTGAAAAAGGAGTGTGTGGAAACAATGATAGCAAACAAGATTTCATCAAATATGTGTTAGATTACACCTTGATAAATGGGTTAGATTAAGAGCCCAAATAATGTAGAATCAATCACAGAACATGAACATGGACATCAACTAATCATGCTAGTAGGAATGGTGATTATCTTTAACTAGTTTTCTTACTCGACACGTTGCGTCTGGCGAGGTAGGATATGTTTATGCATGGTTAAAAAACGGTTTGAGGCAGTGCCTCAAGGCGCACCTTGAGACGAGGCGGCAACAAATCGTATACGAGGTTGCCTCTAGGGCTCAGATTATACATACGCCTTGGAGGTCGAAGGCGGTGGAAAAGGATGAGGCGAGAATAAAGATCGAGGCGGTAGCAGGAAAAAATAAAACACTAACATTGCTCCATGTGATCATTTATGATGAGTATTTGAAACTTTGACCAAGTACTCATCAAGTTTCATATTGAAACTAAATTAAAGAGTTACACTCATTAAAACTAGTAGACAAAAGGATGAGAAGCTCGCGTCGATTCCCATGCATCCCTTTCTTTCGGCGTGGTATCACCATGTGACTAATTTCAATTTCGGAACCCCAATATTGAAAAACCAAGAATGATTAAAGCAAACCTGAATATAAAATATTAATTTGTTCAGTTTTATCTATAGATCATTAATCACATACATATGCAATTAGACGAAATTATAATAATTCATACATAATATATGCTATTATACATGTCTCTAAAGATATCCATCTATATTATAACTATACTTTTTAACGGTACCAATTTGTCCATTTACGAATGACATCCTCATGGTAGAACATTGTCATTTCAATTACTACTACAACTAATAAAGCCAAGAACACACCACCATGGGTCTGATTAAACAACCACAAAGCAATGCTCTAGCGTGTGCAACTCCAAATATGTAAAGCGTATTATGATTGGGAATTAGAGTACCATGTGTATTTTTATACTTTTTATTTTTTTAATAATAAGGATAAACTATCAACTTTTACTAGAAGTTAACAGAAAAGTTAACATCAATCATGGTAATGACCAAACATATTACAATTGAGTAAACAATGAAGATCAAATGCATAACTTTCCGAACCAGTTGACCAAACTGTAAGACAGTGTGTAGTGGCCTGCAAATACAGAGTGACAAGGACGAAAACACCGCCCCAGGCGATAAGTTTGGGGGGGGGTATATTTTTCGCCGGCTTGTGTGATGGACTTGCTAATGTGGCGAGCAAGCATTGGGGGTGGGGCGATTTGTGGGCTACAGCACCGCCCCCTGGACTACATATCGCCCCCCTTGACCACATGTCAAAAACCCCTCATTTTGTAGCCCCTTTACTACATATAGACTAATATAAATGTATCATAAAACCTACCCGTATAATTCTTGTTGATATTCGATAACGATCAAAGCTTACATAACTGATAACTAAATTAATAATTGTAATTTTTTTTTCAAAAAACCTGTAAAATAACATAACTCTCAAGAACTAAAGAGCAAAAAGTTAAAACAAATCAAATAACAACTAATTAATAAATTAAATTATTTTTTAGATAAATTAAGGGATATGATATTCGTACACCCTTTGGTTATCCACACACCTTAAATACGATCGTATAGGGGTTATACGATCGTATGTAACCCCACATTAAAAAGTGTATGGATAGGTCAAAGGTGTGTGAACAACCAGAGCCTAAATTAATCACACCCATAAAAAAAATACTCTAATTAAAAAACAAACAGCCAAACAGCCGGTAGCCCGGTACACATAAAAACCCAAATGTCAAAGAAAGGATCACACTTCACCCGCAACCAAACACCATATTAAATCTCCTTAAACTTTTAGCCGCCGCTAGGGTTTTATACCATTCGTTCCTCTATAAATTGCAGCATCTTCTCTCAAAGCTCAATCAGATTCAATTTCGTATAATAAGTTCTTGTTATTAATATTTCATTGTCAGTTTTTATTGAATTCTATTTCGAAGTATGAGATGAGGAAAATGGAGCGGAGATGATTTAATATCAAATGATCCGAATATCTCCTTGCTACGTTCTTTCTGATTCATATTCTTCAGCTTTTGATTTACAAATTAATTTTGTGTTTGGTTATATTTATTTCTTGTACATATATTTGTTGCTAGGGACGAGCACCGGTACCGAAATTGGTACCTTTTGTATCGAATCGGTACCAAAGTTTAGGTTTCGGGATCAGTATTGGTACGGAGCTCTTCTTTTGTTGGTATTGAAGTCATGAAATATGATGAAATCAGAAAAATCTTAGGACACCTTCTGACACAGTTTGACAATGCTGTGTATGAGAACGATTTTTTTACTCTGATTTTCATGATCAATATCTTTTTTGTTTATTTTGTATTGATTCTTTGGTTTGGTTGTTTGATTGTTTATTTTGGTTATCTGAAGTCTAGATTGTACATTTATTGTTGATTTTTTATATGGTGGAAGTGGTTTCTTTTTGCTAGAAACGCCATGAAGGCCATGGTTTATTGTTACAAAATTGGTTGATTTAAGCAAAAGTGTGTTTTTAAACAGGGCTGTTTATGAGATTAGTTAGAAATTTTTTGTGTGAAAGGTTATTAAAAAGGTGGATGTGGGAGGTTAGTCGCGGATTTCTATTTCATCTACATCTACCCTGATGAACCATCTATTGAATTGTTGCATTTGATGTTCGATCCTGAAGAGAAGGAAGAGATCTTTGGAAAGTGGGTTTTTATGATCCTATTAACAATCAAACTTGTTTAAACGTTCTTGCTATTCTCTATTTCATTGATAATAATTCTACAAATCAATTTCTACAAAAAAAACTAATAATAAACAAATTCATTTTTGAGTTCCATTTTTGGCAAATGAATTTGAAGATGAAAAAAGTTGCGATCGGGAGTCGGGCGATTAGGGTTTCATACAAATCTTCTGGGAATTCTTTCTAGATTTTTGATTCTGTAGGCTCATTTGGATCAGAGTCTCAGGTTCGGTTTTTTGGGGCCTGTTTCGAAGGCTGGGCAATCTCATGCTCTAGCATATTAAGGTTTTCACCACACATTACAAGATTGTAATTATCATCTTTTGATAGATTGTCTTCAAGGTTTAGATCACACCGGCTACAAAGAAAATAAAGTTTATGATGAATATTGAATATCATGTAATGATACAAACTCGTGCTTGAAAAACAAAAAGGAGCCAAGTTTGAGCTTGTTTACACAACATATCCCTAAATTGATAAACACGACATCAATAATTAGTCTACGAAAACTCAAACGATTACAATAAAGTGGCAAGTAAACGGGTAACAATGTGAGCTTTTTAAATAGCAAAGCTAATCTACTGAAAACGAAGCATTGGGCCTTAGGAGCCAAAAAAGTACGCTACGTGACATGCTGAACCCTACTAAAAAAATTTATAGTCTTCGGGGCCAGAAACCCAAATGTATCAAAAGTAAATGGCAGAAACACATGTTGATTCTTAAAATAGGCTTTCTTATGTTTGACAACTTAGCCCGATTCAGTCTTTAACGCAGCTTAACCCACAATAAACCCATGGTCTCTGAGCCTAACAAGAAAAGACACTCCTATAAGGTCCACACAAGTGTGTTCCTCCTGCCCACCTAACCACAAGAATATCAACTGCTGGTAAAATGGACCTCTTTTTAAGCAGATCCATAAGAAAGTTTACATATGCCTCCTTTTTAGCAGAATTCATTGTCTGTTTAGGAACATTAAACATAATATCATTAACCAAATCATGGGCTCCAAAACTAGGTAATTCTCTGCAATGCAAACTGGGCAAGGCACATCAGTCGGAAACATAGGATCATTAGCCGGTACTTAAGGATAATAAAGTTTTTGGGGGCCTCATTTTTAGCAAAAATCATTGTCTGTATAAGAACATCACATAGAATAACCAAATCATGGTCTCCAAAACCAGGTAATTCATGGTCTGTAATTAAAACCAGGTAATTCTAACTAGGCAAGGCTCATCAGTCGGAAACATAGGGATCATTAGCCGGTACTTAAGGATAGCCCGGCACTCCAACCCTGACATTGTTGGCCCAATCCTTCAATGGGGATGGTCGTTAGAAAATCCTGAGCCTGAGGAGCCCGAAGACATTGAAACACCACCTTTTAGGAAGAGGATTGGTCAAACTTCACTTCTAAACTCTGGACGATTCCACTAAATAATGCACTCGTCAAAGCATGTTGGGTTTAGGGAGGGTGTCCTTATTATAGAACCCGCTAAGATGAAAATCGAGAAGTGAAGTATGTAAACAATCCATCGCACACCCATAATCAGAGCCCAACCCTGATTTCAACAAATTTTGATCTTATTAACTTTCAGTCGTATAATCCAATACACAAATTCAAACTGTTTACATCACAATCATACAAGTATAGGTAAAGTACACAAATCAATAAAATAATAATACCTGGAGGTGTAGATATGCGGCAGAGGGCGATGAAGGTAGGCAGAGGTGACAGAGTCTAAGGTTGAGGTGGCGGGTGAAGGTTGTGGAGAGGGCAGCGGAGGTTATGGAGGGAGTGGTCAGAGGTGTGACGGTGGACAGGGTGGTGGAGGAGTTAGGGTTTGAAAGGAATAGGAGATAAATAATATGTTCCAGGTTAGGGTGATTATAATGAGCATAAGAGGTATGAAGCACATGGTTCATGTCTGTTTCAAGAAGAGGGCGCACATACCTTTTTTTAATGAAGGTCTTACGAAAAAAACACGTTGCAGACCTAAACTTTTGCAAGTGGTCCGTGTGACGTAGACAAAAGAGGCTAGTAAGAGCTTTTTCAGAAAAAATAAACATCCCGCTAATGTGTTATGACCCTTTAAATAACTTACTTTTGCTATTCCAATCTAGCTAGTGGCGTTGCTTGTATTTTGTTTGTGTTTTGTATTCATGTAAACAATGTTTTTTAATGAAAAACATAATACATAATTTAAAAAAATGGATTATTTTAAATTAGTGAATGAGTCATAATTGTTAACTATCATAAGGGTAATATACACTAGGAGTCAAAGTTATTTCTAAAAGGGGACAAAAATAAGAAGAATTTGTAGCTAAAAAAAATAACCATAGAAAAATTAAAAATAATAAAAAAATCACAACTCAAATTTTAATACAAAAGCAAAAAATGTAAAAACACAAAAATGTTCCCACCGTCTTCCTCATTCACAAAAAAAAAAAAAAAAAAAACCCGAAAAAGATACAATGTTGAATGAAAAATATCACTGTGTCTTTTTGTTTATTATTGTGTTTATTTTCGTCATTGATTGTTTATTTTTTTTCTTGACATTGTGTATTATTTTTTTGATATTGTGTTATATTACTCAACATCGTGTCATATTTTGTTTGGCATTGTGCTATATTTTGCGATCTATTGTGTCTTTTTTTGTTTATCATTATGTTGTTTGTTCATTTTCGGCATTGTTTCTTTTCGTCGATTTTTTTGGAACGGGAATAATGGGGGAAACATTCTGGGTTTTTATTTTATTTTTGTTTTTTATTTATATATTAAGTTTTGATTTTTTTTTATTTTTTTTTGAGGATATTTTTGTGTGGCCACAAATTCTTCTCATACTTTTTTTTATTTTTATCTCCCTTTACATTTTAACTTTACCCTATACACAAGAACGTCCCTATTTTTTAAAAAAAAAACTATGGTATAGAAGTATAAAACACAAATTGAAACCAAATTACCTAAACTACGCCAATGTAACCAATCAATTAATAGTGAACGCCTTATTGTTTTACTAAAAGTACCAAAAATGTTAGCTATGTTTGGCAAAGTCTATATTCCCATTTTTCATTATTTTCTTTAACAAAATCTCTTTGGTTATACCTACTCTATAAAGCAATTAATTAGTGAAAAGAACAAACTTATACCTATTCCATATTCTCCGTATCTTGTTCCACCACCCTCCAACCAAATATACAATATTAAAATTTAAAACCTGAAGTATGTGTGAATAGACACATAAAAAGGTATAAAGTGTCACCTGAATATAAGGATATATAGTTACGAAAGGGCTTGCAAGTTGTAACCGTACCAGTAGGGTAGAGTTCCTTCACTACAAATAAAAGGCCATTTGGTGGCACACGTTTTAAATGACATTTAGCTTTTGTGCCACTAATTTTAGGTTTTAATGGCATTTTGCGTATGCCATCTTTGGTTATAACACATTTTTAGTGGCATCTAGTTTTAGTGCCACTAATTGATGGTTTTAGTGTCACTTTGTGTATGCCACTAAAATCTAGTGTCACACGTTTTTAATGGCATTTAGCTCTTGTGCCACTAATTTAGGTTTTTATGGCACTTTGCGTATGCCATCTTTGGTTATAACACATTTTTAGTGGCATTTAGTTTTAATGCCACTAATTTATGGTTTTAGTGTCACATTGCGTATGTCACTAAAAATCTAATGTCACGCATTTTTAATGGCATTTAGCCCTTGTGCCACCAATTTAGGTTTTTAATGGCACATTGCGTATGTCATCTTTTCTGATAGCACATTTTTAGTGGCATTTAGTTTTAATGCCACTAATTTATGATTTTAGTGGCACTTTGTGTATGCCACTAACAATCTAGTGTCACACGTTTTTAATGACATTTAGCTCATGTGCCACTAATATAGGTTTTTAATAGCACTTTACGTATGCCATTTTTGCGAACACATATTTTGTATTCACGTTCATTTATTTAAAAAATGACATCAACAAATAACCATAAAGAAAGTAGTAGGTACATCATACAAATACTTACTATTTTATAAACAACACAAGTAATTATAATGAAAACAACCCGAAAAGAAAAGAGACTCAATTATTTTTGTTTATGATAAACAACAAAATAAATATATTTTAATCATAAATTTGAAAAAAAAAAGAGAATTCTATTCATATTCGTGACTTGCTGTCACTTTATCACACCCACACTCAAAATAAAAAAGAAAAAGAAAAAGAAAAAGAAAAAGAAAAAGAAAAAGAAAATTCAAACCAAAACCAACCACTCCGTCTGATCGAACGAACCCGGTCCGCCGCTTTTTTGTATACAGAGGCCTTCCACCACCACTTGCCGTCTGATCCGCAGCACCATCGTCTCGTCATCAGAACCCGGTCCGCGCGTCGGCGTCATCCTCCGTGAACTCGGTATTAATCCTCTCAATCTACGCAGCCAATTAATTGATTAGAAATTGATTTATGTTTATTAAAACACTGATCTCTTCTTTCTATTGTTCTATTATGTTATGATTAGAAATTGATTTATGTTTATTAGAAATTAATTACTCATGTTATGATTAGAAATTGATTTATGTATTAATAGAAATGCCAATTAATTAATTACTCCTTGACCTGTTGAGACTGAACCGAGGTGTTTGAATTAGCTCTTCAGTTTTAATAGGATTTCAGTTTAACCTTATTATATTGTTTAGTTTTAACTACTGATGATTGTTTAGTTTTAATAGGATTTCAGTTTCACCTTAATTGTTTGTTTGTAATTATGTATGGTATTATGTATTTGAATGATGATTATTTATATATATACATTTGTGATAATAATCTGTTACTTTTCATTTTGATTAGTCATGGACAGATCTTGGATGTATTTCGCACCAAGAACAAGTCAAACTTTTGTTAATGGGGTGTCAACCTTCTTGAATTTTGCATTTGAGAGAGCATGTGTGAATGGGAACATGATAAAGTGTCCATGTACACATTGTCTAAACATGAAATTTCAAAGTAGGCAGATTGTTTTGGATCACCTCATATGTTCAAGCTTTCGACCAGAATACTTGAAATGGGTGTATGGGGAAGACACAACAACTACATCAATGAGCACAACCCTTAACGAGGAAGAAGTATTTCACCATGAAATGAATGAAATGTTGTATGAAAATTTTCAACCAGAAGGTGGAACGGGAGAAGAGATACATGAGAATACTTCCAATAATAGTCAAAAGACGAACAATAGAGGATGCAATTTTGATAAACTTGTCAAGAAAGCTAAAGAAATGGTGTACCCGAATTGCAAGTACAACAAATTATCGTGTGTGGTGTACTTGTACCATTTAAAATGTCTAAATGGATGAAGTAACAAATCATTGTCTATGTTGTTAAACTTTTTAAAAGATTTGTTACCTGAAGGAAATGTGTTACCTAAAACAACACAACAAATGAAAAAAATCACAAAGTGCATTTAGGAACAGTTTGAGCAAATGCATTTAGGAACATTAGCATGCTGTAACTACTATATACTTACAAACAGGTCAACTGAGTCAAACAGGCTGGAAAACTCGCAAATTGCATTTTTCATGCATAACCTTCTAAATTGTTTTAATCAAAAATCTAAATTATGACCGGCACTAATTTAGCTTTTATAGTCGTACTCAGCGGTAACATATATCGAATCATCATATACATATTTTCAACTATAACAAATGAATGATATGAAAAAATAATCTGTATAAAATGATTTGCAAGAGAATAAGAGAATCCCATTCCTGTGATTTGGTGTGTTTCCAAATACAACATATTGGCTTAAGGCGTGAACGTGATTTGCAATTTTTATTTTTAGTAGTTTTGCAATTTTTGTTCAACTGCTAGATTTCTGTTGGTTCATATTTATTTGAGTTCAACGAGATTTTAATGGTAGTGGTTGATGGAGTAAAAATTTATGCAAATTGTGCACTTTTTGTTCAAATTGTTCAAGTTCAACATAGTTTTGCAATTTTTGTTCAAGTGTTATGCTATTTTTTTAACCATATTTTATCTTCTACTAACTTGAAACGTGTTTTACCGTGCATACATTTTTAACTAGTTGTCATGCTTGTATGTTATGACTACATATAAATATGGCTTGCTTAACCATATTTTATGTTCATATTGTTATGCTAATTTTCTTTCAAATATATGGTTATGAAAATTCTTTTAACACGTAACTAACTTGAAAACATGATAGTTAATTAATTCTTTATCTTTCACTCTATTTGTTTTCTTCTCTCCTTAAAACAACGATAATATAGAGAAGTATAGGGGTCAATAACATAAATATCATTCCTTTCAAATTTGCAAAAGAAGATTAGAAAAAGAAATAGAAATAAACAAATACTCAGAGGATAAATAAACTATTTGCTTTTCTTCATTTCAAAACCTCCACGAACAGAGAACAAGAAATAGAGTCTAAACCTCCGGTTGTAAGCTTTTCTTCAGAGAACAAGAAATAGAAACTGTTTGAGCTGTTAGGTTATCGTTTATATAGATTTATGTATGACTGAGCTGTTAGGTTATCGTTTATAGGGATTTGTTTATGACTAAGCTGTTAGGTTATCGTTTATAGATATTTGTGTATGTTTGAGCTGTTAGGTTATCGTTTATAGAGATTTGTGTATGACCGAGCTGTTAGGTTATCGCTTATAGAGATTTGTTTATAATTAAGCTGTAATGAATCAATTTGTTAAGTGTAGATATGGTCAACATGCTGTTTAATAATTAATATGCTAGTAATGATATTTGTATCACATGCTTTTTTGAATGGATAGTATGGGTAAACGCAAGAGGCTACATATAATTTCTAGCGACTTGGAAGAGACTATTGAAGAAAATGTTGTAGATAATGAGCAAGGCGATCATCCCAATGAAATGCAAGGTGATCAATCAGATTCTGAAGAATGTCGGTCAACAAATGAACAAGGTATCGGCTAACCTAGTGATGCTCGTGCTACTTGATCTTGTGAATTACTGTGTGTTTTAAGCTTTGTAGTTGAGTTGTTGTCCCGAGTGTGTTTTTATGAAAAAGAAAGAAAAAAATATGTTCATCACACATCTGTTCAAAATTGTGAGTTTAAATGTTTTGAAAGGAAAAAAAAATGATTTTCTAACTTAATAGCAGTTAAAATGATTTTCATGTTTTGAAAGGAAAAAAATGATCTTCAAAAGTTGTTTTGATGTGAATCGAACTGAAATTTCTACAATAAATTAAAAAACGTATTAATTAATAATACAATTCTCATAAAAGTAAATTAAGAAAATGTAAAACTGTGGTTAAATATTGGGTAAAGATATAAGAAAATGTGATATATAAACGGTTTTTAGAAGTTTAATTCTATAGACTCTGTAGTACCTAAGTTAGACCAACAAATATTTGATTGTTACAAATAGAAGTAAATTTTAATTATCGATTGATTCGATTCAGTTATTTTTGTCAAGTTGTATCATATTTTTTTATTAATTAAAACTTATTTAGGTGCTCCCAAAAATGTCAGAGGTTATACCCAAAAGGCTGAAACATGGAAAATGAATAGTGGTCACCTTTAACCAGTTTGGACAACCCATGGGGGATGAAGGTAACGAACTTGTTCAGTACCTTGGGACACCTGTGAGGATGTCCGATCATGTATCGATAGAATATTCTGATTGGAGAAAGGTTCCCGAGCAAAAGAAAGAAGATATGTATTCACTCGTTAAGGTATAGTCTTTTATCAAGCTTTATATGTAGTAACTCATTAAGCAAGAGGTATACGCTAATATATATAGTTTTTATTTGTAGTCCAAATTTGTTATTCATCCGAAAGAAACAGAAGAGATTAAGA
Organism: Bidens hawaiensis; assembly: GCF_021521415.1. Lineage (NCBI taxonomy): Eukaryota > Viridiplantae > Streptophyta > Magnoliopsida > Asterales > Asteraceae > Bidens > Bidens hawaiensis. The sequence continues at coordinate 371,232 of NW_027493229.1, forward strand.
AATGGATCTTTTATAGCATGGGGAAAAAATGGAGAACGTGGAAACTTTCGTTGAAGACACGTGCATATGATTCAAGCCGGTCTGTTGATGAAATTGTGGCACAACAAACTAAGAATGACAATAGACTAGATCCAACTCAATTTAAAAAACTTGTTACTCGTTGGTTCACTCCGAAATTTCAAGTAAGAATGATCTATAACTTTGATGTCTTATACAATATATATATATATATATAGGGTGTGTTTCTTAAGAACATAAAGTTTCATTAAGAACTCTAAAAACTAATTTGAATCACTAGTTTTTCTAAATTTTTTTTTTAATTAATCACCACTTTACATCTGTGTTTTAATTTTTTATTATTACACAAACTGGTGTTTTCAGCAACAGACAGATAGATACATATAAATATGTATCAAATTCAGTGCTGAAAGCAATATTTGCTGGTAATTTGTAAGGAAATTTTATTCGGGTAATGGATTTACTATTTGAGAGTGCATGAGTCGTTTTTGAACTAATTTGAATCACTAGTTTTTCTAAAACATAAAATTTTAAAATTAAATAAGAAAGGGTATAATGGTAATCTCTAAAATAATATATATATATATATATATATATATATATATTACCTATTATGTATATATATAATAGGAGCTATATGAAAGAAACCTAATTATGTATTTATTTCCTCTTTACCATAGAGTACATGTGAAGTTAAAAGATCGAGCCGGTCAAATATGAAGGAGCCTCATGTTACCGGGACAAAGTCGTTTGCTAGATTTTCTCATGAAGAGGTATTATTTTAACTATTTTGAATTAAATTATTGTCTTCTTTTTTGTTTCTTGTCCCTTGCTAAACATCAAACATAAATTATAGGCTATAAAGAATAATGGAGTACACCTAGCACGAGGAGAACTATATATAAAAACTCACGCTCGTAAAGATGGAACAATTGTTGATAAGAAAGCCCCTGAAGTTGTGGTAATGTATCTATTCGGAAATAAATGATTTTTATAGTCTATTAGACTCTTACTTTTGTAAGTTATTCATGGGTTTTGGAAATCTTCCTGAAATATGAGGTGGTATGTTTAAATTTTAATTGTTGATGATTCAAGTTACTTATGTTTGATTTGGGACATCAAGTTGTAGAATTTTGATGTGATGTGTTATTGAATTTGAAAATTTTTCTAAAGTTTCACTTTTATCAAGATTTTTATTGACCTGGCCATATTTAAAATATGATTGTTTTTTTGGAAGAATCTCATGTTTGTATGCCTGGATGTTTGATCCAATTTCGAATAGTATGTATGCATATGTATACTGAAATATGATTTTTAGTAACATTTGTGTGCCCTTTAATGTTTTTTTTTGTTTAGGTTTATGATTTTTATGTCAAAATATTTCCTGATTTGAAGATTGATTTTTTCCTTGTATGCTTGATTTTTTGAATATCTTGGTCTTTAATTAACTATTCTTGTGAAATTGGCAAGATGAAATTGGCTCTATTTCTTTGGGTGTATTTAAAATTTTAATGATGATTATGCTCTTGCATATTTGATTCTTGGAAAAAAAATTCTTTTTAGGGTAAGTTTTCCGTGTTTATAATTATTTATCGTTATTATTTTGTATTTAGGCATCATTAAAAGCTATTGCAAGTGACTCTACAAGCATTACTGGAGATCTAGGTGATTTTTCAAATGATGATTACTCAAAAGTTAAAGGCCCGGAGAAAAGGGGAGACGTTCGATTAGTTGGAAGGATGCCGACCACAAAAAGTAAAGGTGATTCTACAACAAATTCACAAACAATTGATCAACTAATGAATGTTGTCAATGTTATGTTGAACATCATTCAAGAACATATTCCCAATGCAAACTTGTCTTCGGTTCTTAGCGATATGAACATAAAGGTACTCATATTCATAAACTATTGTTCATTCTTTTTGTGGTTACATATCTCTATGTATTAACATTTTTCTCATTTATATGTTTTAGGTACTGGGCATAATTTCTTCGGTTAACCAAGCATCATCTTCACGAAATAACAATGGTAATTTGTTTTATACGATTTGTTTGTAACTCGAGGTGCAAATCCTAACCGGTTAATCGAACCGAACCGGTTAGGGATTTTCACCTAGGAACCATTTAGAGTATATATATATATTATAAAAATGTTTGGCTCGAGAGCCGTCTCGAGCTCGACAATGAAGCTTGGGCTCGTTTATAGAACGAGCTTATTTTTAGGCTCGGGCTAGCTTAGCTTTTTCACAAGCCAATCTTGACTAGCTCGCAATCGTTGATATGGTTGATTTTAATAGGTTACTATCGATTTTAGATTAATAATTAAGCTGGCTACACAATTTAGTGTCCATATATTCATATTGAAAAGTTTTTATTTTTCTTATTAGGTACCTTGTATGAATATTGAAGATGGTGAAAGAGACTAATAAGTGGTGAAGTTTTTAGTTTTTATTTAAATATTTGTTACTTTACTTTTTATATGATTGATATTTTGACTTAACTTGAGAGTTATTAGACATTTAATATGCATTTGGAATGTGATTGGTGTGTGTTTAGAATGTGATTAAACTTTTAATTGGGGTAAAGATATTATGATTTCTATATTTGATGGTTTTATTTTTATTTTATGTTGTTAAAAGGTTCCACGAAGATCCTAAAAATTTGTTGTGGTAGACAAAAATAGTGTCACTAAGAGTTCAAGGTTAGTGGCGGACAAAAAAGTGTCACTAATACCCAAATGTTTGTAATGGCATACGAAAAAAATGCCACCGAAAGTCTAAAATTTTTTTAATGGCATACCGAAAAAATGCCACTAAAAGTTCAAAATTTTTTTAATGGCATATGAACAAAAGTGCCACTGAAAGTCCAAAATGTTTTTAACAGCATACAGAAAAAATGCCACTAATAGTTCAAAATTTTTTTAATAGCATACGAACAAAAATGCCACTGAAAGTCCAAAATGTTTTTAATGACATACGGAAAAAATGCCACTGAAAGTCCAAAATGTTTTTAATGGCATATGGGAAAAAAGCCACTGAAACTCCAAAATGTTTTAATGGCATTCGAAAAAAATGCCACTGAAAGTCCAAATGATTTTAATGGCATACGGAAAAAATGCCACTGAAAGTTCAAAATATTTTTAATGGCATCCAGAAAAAAATGCCACTGAAAGTACAAAATGTTTTTAATGGCATACGGAAAAAAGCGCCACTGAAAGTCCAAAATGTTTTTAGTGGCATACGGAAAAAAGTGCCACTAAAGCCCAAAAGTTTGTGGTGGCAGACGACAAAAGTTCCACTAAAAGGTTTTAGTGTTAGCGCTTCTAGTGGCACTTCTTTTGTGTGTCACTCATTCCAACAAGGTTCTTTAGTGGCACTTCTTTGGTTTCTTGTGACACTTTTTGTGTGCCATTAATTTTTTTTTTTTTTTGCTAGTAAATTTATCATTAAAATCAAAACGATTACAATAAAGTGGCAGGCAAACGGGCAACAAGCCGTTAAATTGCTTTTTATTTGTAGTGTTTCCAAGTCTTGTCATGGGCAATGTGAGAACCTTTTTAAACATGGTTACGGTTATGCAATTTTAAGAGCTTGGGTGACCAGTTTGAGATGAATAAGAAGCCAACGTAAATATAGAATGAACACAAAGATTTGTCGTTTGGGGCCGCTGAAAAAAGAAATTCAAAACATCGAATTACATGTTCGTGTTTGGCATATTATAATCTTTTATCCAATACACGCACATATATTATATAAAAGAATAAAATTAGTTTATCCTAATACACTTACATGTTTTGCACATGATTTAACCAAAACACTAACATCCTTAAAGATCTCTAGTTTGATTTTTAAACGCTAATAATGTAAGCTCAAAATAATGACGAACGTAAATGATAATTTATTTGATTGATAATTTGAGTTTACGTGAGGCTTTTCCCCCATATGGATTTGTGCTGCATACATATTTACTGGTTATCGAAATAATGAAAACTAAGGTATGTGCACGATTAATATTTATTTGTTTATTATATTTTGCTAAAAATGTCACGTCATTCATTAGGTATTAGTGACAAATATTTTACTTTTGTTTTATCTATTAATAAAAGAGAAAAATTCATCCAGAAAACAACTATTTCAACGACCTTTTTTTATAGAACTATCTACCAAAAAGCATATTTAGCATATTGGATTTGGATAAAGGAGGTCTTGACTAATTGAGTGAGGTTGACTTGAGAAGGTAACCATCTTAATTTCTCTCTTAAATTTTTCCGAACTCTGTCCATGATCCATATGACCATATGGATGTCACTGCTAGCTTTTCTCTATCAATATCGATTTCCTATAAAATGTATATCACAACTTTACTCGGATCAATTCGTATTGTTTGTTAACGGAAATCATTAACAACACTCGAATCTCGGATCTTTGTTTTGCAAACACACAATAAAAAAAGAAAGAAAAAGATGAAGTTTTGTGTAGAGAGTATGTGAAAAGTGAGTTTGAAGTATGAAAGAGTTGTTAGGAGAAATGAGTGAAAGTGATTTTTTACAGGGTCCTCATTTCTTATAGGTTTTCATTTCACGGGCCCAATTGGGCTTACCCAATGGGCTATTACTGTACAAAATAAACGTACTGAATATACAATATAAACCGACTATAAGCAAACTGAAAGACATGCACAATCCTAATAATAATATAGAGAGTTAAGTATCATTTTAGTACATGTGGTTTGTCCAATTACGCAACTTTAGTACTGTTTTTGAAAATTTATTGCAAATGACTACCTCACCTTTCTAAAACTTGCCGCTTTAGTACTTTTTTTTAACTTCGTTTATTTTGTCTGTTAAGCTAGGGGTAAATTGGTAATTTTGTTTATTTGATTTATTGTCTCTTTTGAGCTAAATGCCATTTTCATATCCGTGGTTTGTTCAATTACGCAACTTTAGTACCTTTTTTGAATTTATTGCAACCGGATACTTGGATTAGTTTTGGATACATAGGCAAACTAAGAGAGACATTACATATTACAATTAAAAGATAATCTTTAACCTTAAGTGAACAAATCAACCCCCCCCCCCCTGCGCGCATGCGCTCATCGTCCTTCAAACCCTAGCCATTCTTCATCTTTAAGCTCAATGAATTAAGATATGGTTTTTTTCCCATGTCGCTCGTCAACCATTGTTCATCTACATGTTTAACTGATGTTATACTGAGAGGTGTAAAGCTGTGGAATTGTTATTTGGCTTAATCTTCCGATGTGTCAAAGAGCTATTGTTATCATACCCGAACTTTTGAAAAAACATTAGCGCACATAAAGAAAATGCATGAAAAATGGCCAAGATGAACACGAATCTGAGCTACTGAAATAAATTGCAATCAAGAACAAAAGGCTAAAAAATATGTTATATAGTTCATGGTTGTTTGTCATCTTCTATCATGTATTTTAATTACCTTTTAATTGTAATATGCAATATGTAATGTCTCTCTTGGTTTGTCTATGTATTCACAACTAATCCAAGTATCATGTTTCAATAAATTCAAAAAATGTACTAAAGTTGTGTAATTGAACAAACCACGGGTATGAAAATGACACTTAGATCAAAAGAGAAAATAAATAAAATAAACGAAATGACAAATTTATCCTAACTTAATGGAAAGAATAGACGGGGTTAGAAAAAAGTACTAAAATGGCAAGTTTTAGAAAAGCGAGGTAGAAATTTGCAATGAATTCAAAAACGATACTAAAGTTGCGTAATTGAACAAACCACGGGTACTAAAATAGCATTTAACTCTAATATAGAATATTAGCCCTACACCTGTCATTTGTAAGATGGTGTGTTTGGATAAGTCAAGCTTGATACGATAAATTCAGTGAGTACGATTGATATCCGTATTGTTAAGGTTCACTAGGGTATTGAGATAATTTCAAATGTTTTAAGAAAAAAGATGGTGATAGCTATTTTTCTGTATCCTTAAACTTCTATAAAACTATTTTTTAATTATTTAATTTAAGTGAATAAAAATTTATATTAGTTAGTTTTAAATATACAATGACATTCTAAAAATGTCATTTCAATCATTAAAAGAAAATAATACTAAATTAAAATAAATAAATAAAAACGAGTACTTATATAAATTGAGTATGCTGGTGTTTGCGAAATGTTCCATAGGATCTGATCGATTGGCGGTGACATGTTTCTTGGTTCCACAATTCTCTAACGATACCATTATTTACCTCTCAATGAGTAGGAAGATGATTTCATGTTTATGAGTTTGTCATTTAAGGTCATATCATGTAATATAAAGCGAATGTACATGATAATTCAAATTTGAAAGGGTGCATTGCAAGCAAAGGTAAACGAACTAATGTCTAACGAGTTTTCTAGACAGCAAAAAATAAAACTCGTTCCATGTCTTTCTCGTGTTACCTTAAACCTTTTCTTTTAATAATGGTTGTTGAATAATATGATGTCAAAGTTTCAACTGATTAGGGTAAATAAAAATCAATTGCTCGACTTCAGCAACACGCTAACTAAATATATTAAAACTAGCTTTTAGCCCCCGTGTTACGGGGGTTTATTTAGGTTTTTGTTTTTAACTGTTTTACTATTTTATTTTTTATAATGATTTGTTTTATTTTTCAGTGAAGTTTTGTTTTGATTTAATACACATATATTAGTTTGTTATATTCATTATATTTTTTAACGTTTAGACAATTTCAATTGAGATAAATATGTTTATAGTTGGGTTAGTGTGAGTCCTACTTGAATAATGAAAACCACTAATAGTATCCCAATAATATATTTTTTTTTAAATAAAATATGATATTAATTTTTAGTATATCTCTATTTTATAGGATTTTCATATCAAATATTTAATGAGATTAATGTTTAATATAATGAGATATTGTAACCCGTTTAAGAGATATCTGAGTTTGGTGAGACCTTTACCCATGAATTCGGGTCAAATGCGTGAGAAGCCTTCATTTACAAATAAAGCAATCCGATGGCTTGAGAGAATGGTTGTTTGACATTTTTCGTTTTTTAATATTTATTTTTTGGATTTTAATCATCTTTATTGTAAGAAAGTTAATAATATACTTAGGGTTTGATGATGAAAGGGTTTCATAAATAAATGATATGTTATAACCCGTTTAAAAGCTATCTGGATATGGTGACCCATGACCCGCTTATGTTTTTTACTATAAAATTGTTTATTAATTATAAATAATATCTTTTTCTTTTTAAATTGGATATTAAATTTTAGTATATCCCTATTTTATAGGATTTTCAGATCAAATAATTGGTAAGATTAATTTTTAATTTAATGAGATGTTATAACCCGTTTAAGAGCTATCTGGTTATGGTAAGACTCATACCCATGAATTTGGGTTAAATCAATGAGACGTCTCCATTTAAAAATCAAGCAATCTGCTGGCTTCCATAAAAAGGAGGAGCGACCACATCACGACACGTAGGATTTTAGGGGTTTCATTTATATATATATTATAGTTTCCTCCAATTAACTTTTGGTATCGTGGAATTTCCTTTTGTTTCAAATAAAAATTGTTTAAACTATAAAATTTTTGGTTTGGCGGGCGTGTTTGTGTGTTAAGTGGTGGTGGACAGGTTGTTTGCTAGTTCGTGGCACTATTCTAATCAATAACAAAATTACACAATTAGAATCCCTTTAATCCAACCAAATTTAAAACATATACACCTTTATTTAATTTAATAACACACAATAAAATCTTTAGTTGGTCGTTCTCGTTAGTCACTACAAACACGCCACTGGTGCTCCTCATTTCAACCCAAGACCAATCCATTAATAAAAACAAACCCATTAGCTATTAATATTTCGTGAAACTTAACAATCCCTAATTGGAGAAAATCATAAATTATACATGTTTCGGAACTCTAGGATATGAGGCACACTAATTAGGATTTACGGGATTTGCTGCCAATCACCATTGTGCTTGTTGCTTGACCACCATCATAGTCAGCAGTTATCATCAAACCACCATTACGGTCAATTTCAAAATAAAATCAACGTGAGAAACCAACATTACTTGATGCCCAATAATGTAGGCATTGTTTCACATTGGACTTTTATCAAACACTTGGCGGGCAGTTCGAGTTCATGGTAATTTCAAGTTTTAATTTTTTTAATTGAATTATTGAGCTTTTACAAATAAAAACAGAAATTAACGATAAACAGTTACACTCTAATCGCATACATGTAAAGATATTTAAAGTAAGAAAAACAAAAATTAAACAGATTAATCTTCAATTCAAGGAATTAAAAAACTCACTTAATCTCTCTGTTAATAGAGGCTTCAGTCACTTAGAATCAATATTTCACATAAAATATTAATTTTTTTCTCTAGTTGGCATGAAAATTGTTGAAAATACCATGCCAACTATGTACTGGTCGGATAGAAATACATATATGACAAACCAAACTATAACATTTTGCGATCAACGAAAACCGAGAATCAGTATATATATCTACAAGCCAAACAATAAAATTTTGCGATCAATGAAAACCGAGAATCGATTGGAACTAAACTGAAAAACCATCTTAACTAAAATTTATAAGACCTTTCTTGACAATAATATAACTTGCTAAATTAGATTCTTTTACATAAATAAACAAATAGAGAGATGAGATAAAGGCCTTTCTTGCAATATCCATACAACTAAGATTGTCAGGATCTGAAAAATAGAACTCAAGATAAATTCAATTTTACATATCGATATTGATGTGTATATATTTTGTGCTTTATTACCACAAAAGAAAAAAGAAAAAAAGATCAACTATAAAAAAAAAATCACATTCTTCATCTTTACCTGGCAAAGTAAAGATCCAAATTATGCCATTAAGGATCAATGAACATATCTCCAAATATCGCCGAGTGACATTTTATGGCATCTGGGTATGGGAGAGTCCGATGGGTGTTTTGACCCGCGAAATTTACAAGATAAACGAGTAAAAACGGGCTAAATCAAACAATCTTTCCAAAGACATCTTTTGTGAAAACTTTAAACCTCATAGGGGGATATTTGCCTATATAACTTTTCTTTTAAATGAGAATAAAAATAAAAGAGTTAACACGTAGACTAAAGAGACAACAAATTAAAAGCATAAAAGGATACTCACAAAACAATATTTAAAAATTTTAGAGCCTGAAAGGGAGACACCATTACAATAATCTACGAAAGAACACAATTTTTTAAAAAACATATATTTAATTACTTCTAATCAACATCTAAACGTATATCCAACATAAAACCTAACCTTGGCTTATCCAATCATAAGGTCTTTACATCTCTAACATGTTTTATTCATACTTTCTGTTACTTCAGTTAAGAAGTATGGATTGAGTATTGTGAACGGATTATTGATAAAGACTACGTGACCTGCAACGCAGAAAGCTAAATGTATAATTAAACTATTGAACAAAAAATATATGTAAACTTCTTTATATTAACACCAATAATAAGACATGAGATCGAAAGGGCTAGAAAATGAGTAAATCAGCACCTGTGTTTCATTGACCCTTTTTTCTACTACTCTCTTCTTCTGTAAATGAGTGAATCAAAACTCCTAAAACCCTACAAGATCTTTTAGAAAAAAAGCTGTTGGGCCTGTTATTAATTTTGAATTCAAAAACTGACTTAATAGTAATATACAAATTTACATAATTCTATAAGGTGGTCAAACTCAAACAATAACTTCTTAAAAAAAAACTATATTTGTTCAGTTTGAACATAAAGAATGTTTAGTTAGTTACATCAAGCTTTACTTCAACAATTTCATGAAGATGCATATTAAACTTTATCATCAAGTGAATTGCAAATCCATTTGTAACTCAAAACAACTTTGACAAGAAATAAAAATTACCCGAAGCTGTCCGTAATTCCTAAAATGCCCCTGGATACAATCCAAAGTCATAATCAATTTTGATCAAAATCATCTTAGTAGACAGAGGCTCGTTTCAGTTTGTACACTTCTGCAAATTCGAAACTTCCAAAAATCAAATTTTGACATGCTCGTGTCAAACTTAGACCAAATTGTCCCTTTTCAACCTGTTAATAAACTTCAAAGATCATCAGCAATCTAAGTTTGACCTGTAACCCAAATAATAGCAGCAAACAATATATATAAGTAATACAAGATTTTATCAGCAAGATTGATGATCTTTCGATTGGCATGCTCACCCTTCTAGGAGATGACATGGTTTCACCTTGGCCATCAATCATCGAACCCGTTGAGATGTTTCAAATGCAGGTTCTTTCGGTCTCGTTAGTTTTAGTTACGGCTTTGTTTTCATCACTTGACAAAGATCACCCTGTTTTTTGTATACAAGTTAATTAAAATTACTGAACCAAATCAAATTATATAAAGATAATTGCATAGTTAAAAAAAACAGAAATTTACATGTTAAAGATAAACCGATTAAACAAAAAAATTAACGACTGTTAGGGCACAGACAAATAAATAACGAATTAAAAGTTACCTTATGTAGAACCACATTACAATATTGATGGTGAGTCAATCAATCAGATGCTGAATTAGTGATGACTTGGGGGTATGTGATCAAAACTCAAATTATGATTTGGGAATCAGTAGAGATTATGAGAAATCAAAATTAGGGTTTGAGAGCGGATTTGTTCCAATTGCGTTCAGCAGAGGTAGGGTTGCCTTCCTCAATTGGGTTTTGCCATCTATAATCAGAGTGAGTACATGGAAGTCAGGTAAGGTTAAGGAGAATGGGAATAGGGATTAGGGTTCGTTGATGTTACGGTTTCTAAGGTGAAGCGATGTGAAGAAAGGGGATGTGATATAACCAGTTTAATGTTAACGGTTTCAAACCGGGCTAAATCAATGAAAACTCTCCATTTATATGTGAAGCAATCTGGTGGCTTCCATAAAAGAAGGGAGCGACCACATCGCGACACGTATGATTTTTGAGACTTCGTTTATATATATTATAGATATAGATGCGTAACTTGAAGAAACACTAATCGTCCCCGGGCAGATTACGGATAATCTGGGGGTTAAATAGATGTTTCCCACGAGGATGAGGTCCAGCAAAGAAAGTTGTTCTTCAGGTGACCTGCAAAACAGACACCGTAAGCTCGTCACTAAGAAGGGGGGGGGGTTCCTCCTTGTGACCACCCTCCGGTGTGAGAATCAGACTAGATTGCTCTGAACATAAGTGTATATTAAGAGATTGCTAGAGAAGATAAGATAGTGAGATATCCAATCATGTCCTTACCATTCCAAGGTGTTGGAGTATTTATAGCCGAAGGTAGGTTTCCAAGAAGGTACAGCCGGCTGAATAGTATTCCTGTTCTACCAACAGTGGGCTACGCTTGAGCCATGCTGGTTGGTGGATAGGCTGCGGCCGATAGTGACAAGGCCGGCTGTATACTGTTCCTTTACTGCCGGCTATGCACTGTTCCACCAACTGTAGGCTACGCACGTCCCACAGTGAGGGTTGGTGAGTATGCAGCGGCTAATAGTGACAAACAGTACTAGAGAGTGCTCCTCCTCGTACTGTTGTCGGTGAGCTGTCACCCTGTGATTGGTTCATGGGCTGCTTTGGTCGGATCTTGTCTATTTTGTCCATACCTTGGCAGGTATAGTACAAAAGATCTTCCAGAAGCATACGGACTGGCTCATTTGGGCGGGAGTATTCCCGCCTTGCTCATTCCTTCAGGTGACATTACTGAAGTATCAAGAGTTAGTGCCTTGTGCGTGTAGCCTTGCTATTAGTACGGGTAGCCTTCCCTGATGGCTTGTATCCGCGGCTGCGGGAACAGGCGGGGTACTTCACCATTGGGAGGCTTTCCCTGCGGGAACAGCTGGCGTACTGCGCGTAAGGTCTTCATCTCTGAGCATGGTGGGTCCTGCGGAACCAGTTGGTCTTTGCGCAGACGTCCCTCTTCAAGGTGAGTCTTGCGGGTCCAACTGGGCTCTGCTGGGACCTACCTCTTCTAGTCCCCCAGTCCAATGTTCT